>NC_134080.1:112192193-112498078 GCF_000715075.1 Nicotiana tabacum | reverse complement strand
GGTGTTGGGCATCGTATCATAAGGCACCGACGGAGTTAAAGAAGTTGAAGGAGAAGCTTCAGGAACTCCTTGGTAAGGGGTTCATTTGTAGACCTATATGGATGTATGTTCTGCATCGAGATAGCTTTGTTGACTTCAAGTTGTATTGTTGAGGGATGTGTTGATTCGATTGTTATTGAGCTTATTAGTAATCTGGGGTGATCTATGAGTTACCTTTCCGTGTTGCGAGGCATTGGGATTTGTTGGTTATAGGCACATGTGGTGCGGTGTTATTGGGTCTCTTAGTGGAATTTGAGCGGGAGGAGTATTGGGTATTGCTCGGCGGATGACACATCGGTTGTGTCCTTTCGGGTTGTGTGATGTTATGTCAATTGCTTCGCCATGATTATGATGATTTGCTTTGGTTCTGGACAGCAAATTGCACGTGGTTGTCGATTTTGAGCATAGTGACTTGAGGTGTTTCATGTGGACTAGTTTTAGATAGGGTCGCGCATTACAACGAGGTCATTTGGAGGTATGACCCATCAGGTTAGATTCATGTATTCTATTTCTACGATGTGTGACAGGTTCTCAGCATTGTGTGTGGTGATACTGGTGAGCTTGCGGTACGACTCTCTCATTTGAGTCATTTTTTCTATGATTTGAGTACATTCGGATTTTTACTTATTGGTGCGTGGGTTGCATGAGTTGTGGCTTTAGATTGTATTGATGTGTCATGTAACTAGAGTAGTTGTGTTGGATTATATGAGATCGTCCGGATCTAAAATGAATATAAACGGATTCGGTTTCAGTATATTGGAAGGAGAATATCGATGTTTGGCTCAGAAATTTGCTAGGGTCTTGCCCAAGGAGAAGTGGCTTCATGAATGGTTGAACTAAGGAATGGTTATTGACTTTTTACGTGTTTCATTTATCCTTGGCAGTATATGAAAGTGTTGGAATGAGATTTTAGTTGATAAGAGGTTTACTATCGGTATTCGATTGTTGTGTGCAGCTGCTGTGATTAGAAGTTATCGCTACAAGTGTTTGAGTTATGTGGTATATCATATAATTGCACTTGAGGTTGCAGATATGGGTTATTACAGTTTGTTCGGGCTTATTCAGAGTATAGATGTGAGATTTTGATCTTGTGGATGATTTCAGAACTGGAAAATGTGGTTCCGAGGTTTATGGTCTAGGTTGGATTGTGAAATTTTAGTTACATTGTGTTATCGGACCTATATGAGATAGGGTGACGTGGGATCACCCCCGGGTATGTACATGGTAAGGTTATTCAGCGATTGGTTGGCTTTTGGAACAACTCCGATCACTCGTTTTGAGCTTTTTCACTTTACTCGTCAGTTCTCGGGCATGTCTAGAACCGTGTGATGTATTATGACTTATGTAGATCGTCGGTTTTAGTTTTCAGGGTAATCAGAATGAATTTGGAAGAACAGTTCTCAATTTGAAGCTTAAAAATTTGAAAGGTTTAACCAAAACTTGAATTGTTAGTAAATGACCTCCGATTGGAATTTTTATGATTTGGTTAGCTCCGTTAGATGATTTGGGACTTAGGAGCGTGGTCGGAATGTGTTTTGGAGGTCTGCAGAAGGTTTAGGCTTGAATTGGCGAAATTGGAATTTTGGCGTTTTTCGGTTGATATGTGAGATTTTGATATAGGGGTCGGAATGGAATAACGGAAGTTGGAGTAGGTACGTTGTGTCATTTGGGACGTGTGTGCAAAATTTCAGGTCATTCGGACGAGGTTTGGTAGACTTTTTGATCAAAAGCGGAATTTGGAAGCTCTTGGAATTCTTAGGCTTGAATTCGATGTGATTTTGGTGTTTTGATGCTGTTTTGAGTGTTCAGAAGGTTGGGACAAGTTTGAATGAGTTATTTGGAATGTTTGGTTAAGGTCCTGAGGGCCTCGGGTGAGTTTCAGATGGTTAAACGGATCAATTTTAGACTTTGGACTTGGCAGTTTTTGCTGGTTTTTGTTGCAGACAATTTGTTCTTCACGTTCACGGTCAGGGACCTGCGTTTGCGAAGGGTGTTCTCTGAGGCGGCGAATTTTGACTTCGCATTCGCACTTTGGGTGTCGAGTTCGCGATGTTGTGATGCTGTGATTCTCCGCGTTCGCGAGGCTTATGTCGCATTCGCATAGAGGAAGAGGAATAGTTGGGTCCCCAAGGCGATGGTTCTATGCATTCGCATAGTAGAGGTCACGTTTGTGACCTGTTGAGTTTTCTGTGCATCGCATTCGCAAGGGGGTTATCGCGTTCGCGTAGAAGGAATTTTGGTCAGTGTAGTGGTGTGTTTCGTGAACGCGAGGGATATGCCGCGTTCGCGATGAAGAAATATATGGGCAGACAGTTTATATTTTTAAAATCGAGGGTTTAAATCCAATATAATAAAAGCCATTGGAGAGCTCGGGAGAAGGTTAAATTTAAGGGGTTTTTCTGTGGAGCAATTGGGGTAAGTATTCTTCACTCATATTTGGTTTAATTTCATGATTTAGTCTTGAATTTCACCATTTAATTAAGAAATTAGAGTGGAAAATTGGGGGGAAAATGGAAGAAAAGTTTGAGAATTCATCTAGAGATTTGAATGGACAATTGATGTCAGATTTTGATGAATTTGATATGGGTAGATTCTTGGGAGGATGAGTATTCTATTGATGTAATGTTTATCGCATTTTGAGTTGTGGGCCCGGGGGTCGGGTTGAGAAATTTTCGGGATTTTTGATGTAAATTGGATATTTTCGATTGGGCTTTGTTCCCTTAGCATATTTTAATGGTTATGTACTGATTTTGGTTCGATTTGGAGCATTCGGGGGTCGATTCGAGAGGGAAAAAACATCGCGGGCTAGAGTTTGGACCGGATCAAGGTGAGTAATGATTGTAAATGTTGTCCTGAGGGTATGAATCCCCGGATTGCACATCGTTGTGCTATATTGAGGTGACGCACACGCTAGATGACGAGCGTGAGGTCGTGCACCATTGGGGATTGTGACTTAGTCCATCCCGAATGATTGTTTTGTCGCATATTTGACTGAAACGATTTGCTATCATCATATTTTGGGCTGAATGCCATACTTGGGCCTCGTGCCAACTATTTGAACCCTTAGGGGATTTTCACTGATATTTCCTCACTGTTTTGACTTAATACTTGAACTCAGTCATGCTATATTCTACTATTTTCATAACTCAGCCATGTTTACTCTGGTTTAACACTTAAAATGACATTTTGGGATGAGCATCATATTTTACTGTTGCCCGAGTGGCTTGTGAGATTCAAACTGAGTAAGGTCGAGGGCCAAAGTTGTGAAGAAACACCTGATTATGGTTATGAGGCCAAGGACCTAAGATTTGTACACCACGAGGTGGCTTGTTGATATGAGGCCGAGAGCCTATGTGATTATGCCACGAGATGGATTGATATTGTGCTTGGGCCATAAGGGGACTCTCCAGGAGTCTGCACATCCCCAGTGAGCGCGGATACGCATTGTGATATGAGATAGAGCCCGAGGGGCTGCTATTGTTCCATGTGTTGCCCGAGGGGCTGATTCTGTTGGTATTGTGCCCGAGAGATAGTTCTTTATGTGTTTAACTTTTCTAGTTGCCTGTCTTTTACTTGCTTGACTGTTTAAAAAGGCAAATTTTAAGAAGCTTAAACTGAACTTAAGTGACTTTACATATTTTCACTATTTTATTGCTTTTACTGGATTTTAGTACTTCTTTGTAGCCTGTTGATGTGCCTTTACGTGATTTCTTATTGCTCAGTCTGCATTTATTATTATTACTCACTGAGTTGGAGTACTCACTTTACTCCTTGCACCCCATGTGTAGATTCAGGCGCTTCAGGTCCTGCTTGCGAGGGTTGAGAGCTTCCAGCAAATTCGGAGTTACACTAGGTAGCTGCTCGGCGTTCGTAGCCTAGTGCTTCTCCCTCTATCTTATTTTTTTTTTGTTTTTGTTATGTAATAGTTGAGTAGACTCTTTCAGACATGTAGTATTATTATAGATGCTCATGACTGGTGACACCCCGATGTCGGGTTATGTCTATTTCGCAACTGTAGTATTCACCTTATTTTGGGATTTTATTATGTTAAAGTCTTAATATTTATCATTATAATTGCTTAAAATGAATTGGAAGTGTGTCGACTGGCCTTGTCGTCACGAGAGGTGCCATCACAACCGGGTCCAAGTTAGGGTCGTGACAACTTACAACAACCTGTACGCAATAATAATAATAACAGAAAAGACATGAATGGAAGTAAAGCAGTTAATTCATGATAATAAACTCAAATTCTAACTACCAGAGAGCCCATAATAACAAGTCACATAAACTCATCTCAAATACCAAGGCCAATCCAATAGTCACAACAAATATAACTTTATACAATTCGCTGAGGCGTGCAACTCGATCACACCATATCATCATCTGTCAATATCATAATCCCTCCTTATTCTGCCATTTCAATTCATTACCATTCAATTTCCGTTACGATGTACAACCCGCTCCCCAAACAATTTCAATCAACAATAACAATTCAACAACCAAAATTTATAAGAAGTTCTACATCAAAAGAGTAAATGTACAAAGAAATGGAGAATAACATAATAATCAAAGAATCTCGAACAAATCGAATGTCTCAACTTTACCACTCCACTATACCTATCCATTTAACAACTCATACAAATGAAACTACATAATTGAAGGCAAGAAATGTTACGAAACTATAAGACAAGAAAGACATAAGACAATCTAGATAAGCAAGAAAAGCAAGTAGAGACAAGTAGCAAATAAGTATGAAATTACGGAAGCGGCGGACAACATAATA
Source organism: Nicotiana tabacum (assembly GCF_000715075.1). Taxonomy (NCBI): domain Eukaryota; kingdom Viridiplantae; phylum Streptophyta; class Magnoliopsida; order Solanales; family Solanaceae; genus Nicotiana; species Nicotiana tabacum. The sequence goes on along the minus strand of NC_134080.1, from coordinate 112,493,256 downwards.
TAAGGATAGCTAAATGACAAGTAACAATTATGGAATGGAAGTCAAATAAGCATGTAGATATTAAGGCATGTAACAAGATATTCTATGATGTAACAGAAATATGGAGCAGGTCACACAACGACGCCACTCGTCACCTTGCATATACGCCGTGTCACACGTAATTCAAATAACATAAATTTCAAGGGTCCCTAATTCATTCAAATCAAGGTTAGACCTAACACTTACCTCACTCCACAACTTAATCGATCGATCTATCATGGCCTTGCCATTTGAACAAGACTCCAAACCAATCAAATCTAGCAATTTACTAACTAGATGATTCAAAATAAGCCTTAGAAACTACTCACGGATAAAAGAGGTTCGATTTAGGTCATTTTTGAAAAAGTCAATCCGGGCCCGCTTCGTCAAAATCGAGATTCAGACCAAAACCCAATTATCCATTCACCCCCGAGCTCGGTTATGTGATTTGTTTTGAATACGACCCTAATTCGAGAACTAAATCTCAATTTAATAAAAATCCCTAATTTTACCCAAATCCTTAATTTCTACCATGAAAATCCTAAATTTGATGTTGAAATCTCATGAAATGTAATGGGTAATTGAAAAGAAATTGATTAAAGTCACTTACCAATGAATTTAGGAAGAAACGCCTCTTGGAAAATAGCTTCTAGGGTGTTTAGGGTTGAGAGATTGTGAGAAATGAGCTAAGTCCCATTTTTCTCCTTTTTTACCCAGCTGCGGATGTTGCAATTGCAATTGTCACACCTCCTTTTTCACGGCCCGGAAGGGATATAAGGGAGTTTTTCCAATTTAAGTGACAATCAAAACGGAATTATTTATATTAAAATCAGAGTCGCCACATCGGATAATTTATGGTGTCCCAAGTCACCGGTTTAAAATCCCGAATCGAGGAAGGTTGACTCTTATTTATGGTCTACGAACATAGAAATTCGGGAAAGGAATTCTGTTAACCCAGGAGAAGGTGTTAGGCATTCCCGGGATCTGTGATATCAGCACGGTCGCTTTGATCCTACTTGGCTTAATCAAATTATCTTATTACTCATTTTAGAACCTATGTGCGTTTACCTCTTAATTAAGAAATTATCTTAAACTAGGTCCCGCGCACATGTACCCATTTATTTGGTGCGTCAAAAATCATGTCACGCGAACGTGTCCACAATTAATAACGCTTTGTTAATATTAAGAAATTTTAGTCAAAGTTGCGTAAACTCATACTCCGATTTTATTTTTAAAAATGTAATTATGTCACACGAACGTGTACAAAATATTATCAAAACTTATGGTGAGTTTAGCCAGGTCATGCCGAAAACTATCCATGTACAGGAGAAAAGAGCACATTCTGGAGTATAATTCGCCTCCAGCAAATTTATGATTTGAGGAATCCTTGCCAGACCATTCTAACATCAATAAATCATCAAAGATCCAAATTTAAAAAGTATCTCATGGAGGCCATAATTTGCCCTCTTAAGCTACTGAAAATTACTCTGCAGTAGAACCCACAGAAAAACAAGTATAGAAGACATTGTACAATTCACGATTAGTTAATAAATGATAACATTATTTTTCTTATCCTTTAAAGAAAAATATCTTTTGACTCAATTATATGAATTTAAGCATAATCAGATGCTTGCCAAAACTGAAAAATGACATTTGAAGACCTTATATTATCCGGATGATTAAAACATATGGACTGTGACTACGTAGAGAAATCAACAAGGAACCTAGTATTGACCTAGGCATGTGCACTTGAATGTAATAGAACATGAAGATTTTTACCTTAATGAAAATTTATAATAAATTATCCAAACAAAAGAGAACAAGCTAAGGCTATCACAATAATCTGAACAAATTCCAAAATAAAGAAAGAACATTTGAAGACTTTAGGAAAAACTTAAGACCATTCCAAACCACAAAATCGACTCTTAACATTAGCAATTTTCCTTAACAAGAAAAACAATAGTAAAATAGAAATAAAATTCAAAAAAACAAAACTTCTGCAACTTACTAAATCTTAGAGGAAAGGAGAGAAAACAGCACATGGGAGAACCTAAATGTCATTTCAAATCACAAAATTGAAGTAAAAATTAAATTGAAAGCACTCAAATCAAGGGAAAGAGTGAAAGCAGGGAAAGAAAAATCATATTAACCCATACTATCTTTCGAGTTTAAGTGCACAGTCCCAGACCAATTTCATCAATTAAAGACAAAATCCAATAACCCAATAGATTGAAATTATTGGTAAACTATCTTTCTCTTAATCAAGCCTAATGAATATTGATTAACGAACCCACAGTAATTTCTAAAGCCATTCAAAAAGAAACAAAGCAATATGAACATCAACATGAATAAATACTGACCATTTCAAACATTCATGTACCACACAACTCCGTTTCATCAAAATTTACTGCACAGAATTGAGAAGAAAGACGAGAGTAAGAATCTGACCTCAATTATATTAACAAGAATTCAATTACAACAAACTCTGACAAACTAAATCTGGCCGGAAGAAGCAACAATAGCAGGAGCTCGGACCGCAAACGGAGCTTCGACGGTGAACCTCGAGCAGAGCCCAAACCTCACGGCAAAACTAACTATGAAAATGCCTGCAACCTAGAACTGGTATTTAGTGTTTGAATATAGGTTGCCTTTGCTGTAGCCCAGAACTGGTGTTTGACGTTGAAGCTCCGAAATGGAGTTCTACCGGTGGAAATGGCAAAGTTACTCAGAAAGGGTGGGGAGATGGGCCTGATGGCTGAGGAAGATGGGTCGTTTGGGGTAAGGTGAAGGATTGACGGATCAGTGGTGAAGAGATGTGGCTGGAGATCTTAGGGGTGTTCAAGGTTTTCTGGTTTTGGGTGTGAAAGGTGAAGAAAAAGACGTCTGGGGGGGGGGGGTCTATTTTACTTTAGGTCTAGGTCTTTTTTTAGCTGATCCCTCTCTAGGTTAGAATGTTATCTATATCTAGAATTAATTAGGTTTTTAGGGTGTTGGGTTTAATGGGTTTTTGGGCTTTAAAATTGAAATTGGGTTGGGTCCATGTCTTATTGGGTCTTAATTTTGGGCTAAGAAGACTAAAATATAAAAATATAAAACTTACTCTTAATTAATTAGAACACGGTACTAAGATAAAACTAGATATTAAAAGTGGAGCTATATTTTTTGTATTTTTCAAGATTATATAAAGATAAAAATAAGGTACTATTTTTTATATTTTTTTTAATAATATGAAATTTACATAAAATAAAAATATTTTTTGTAATTTTCATTTTGTGACAAAATAAAGCAAAAGAGTCAAAATTAGTTGAAATAACTATATTAGACCTAAACTAAGTATTTAAATGCTAAAATATGTAAAATCTTGGGGAGGGTCATGTCTACAGCTACCCCTCTTTCACTAAAAATACGAAGTATTTTCAGACAAAGAATGACTAGACATATTTTTTGATCCGACCCTTATTTAGGGAGACCAACAACTAAGAGAAAGGAGAATGTGATCGAGCCCTAGTATCTGAGCTACCTACATATCCTTGGCTATAAAGGAATCAGGCCACGTGTAGTTCAGAAATAGAAACAATGATGGAGTATACTGAGGTAGAGAGCCGTTCGAGCTTCCCACCCGCGATTTTGTTATTACATCAAAAATTAGAAAAATGAAAAAGACTAGCTAAGCTTGTCAACTACGAGTTACAAGATTCCTATCTATAAGTCTTCTGAAGCTTGATCTTGAGTCTTAAATGGTTCTTCATGCAGACTTTAAATTAGAACTTTGACGGTTGTTAGCTGCAGGCGCTAGCTCGTTCTTCTTCAGCTTTTCGGATCAAGACCGGACATGTAGTGCTGGTGACCTCAACCACATCTTGAGCAGTTCCCATCTTTCTCTGCTTCTATATTTTGGATTCACTTCTCTTTTTTCCCCTTTTTTTTATATTCTGGATTGAGACTACTTCCTTTGGTCATCTTAGACTGTTGACCCACATTCTTACCGCGAGCTTCTGCTACTTCTTATTTGAATTGAACTCTGAAATGATGCCCCTTGTTCACCAGGTAGGCGCTTGATTGCCAAAACTTGAACTATATTCCTTTGTTCGCCAGGTGGGCGCCCGATTGCCAAAACAAGAACTGTATTCCCTTGTTCTCCTGGTAGGCGCTTGATTGCCAAAACTTGAACTATATTCCCTTGTTTTCCAGGTGGGCGACTGATTGCCGAAACTTGAACTGTATTCCTTTGTTCTCCAGGTGGGCACCTGATTGCCGAAACTTGAACTGTATTCCCTTGTTCTCCAGGTGGGCGCCTGATTACCAAACTTGAATTGTATTCCCTTGTTCTTCAGCTGGGCGCCTAATTGCCAAAAACATGAATTGTATTTCCTTGTTCTCCAGGTGGGCGCCTGATTGCCAAAACTTGAACTGTATTCCCTTGTTCTCCAGGTGAGCGCCTGATTGTAAAAACATGAACTGTATTCCCTTGCTCTCCAGGTGGGCGCCTGATTGCCAAAAACTTGAACTGTATTCCTTTGTTCTCCAGGTGGACACTTGATTGCCAAAACTTGAACTGTATTCCCTTATTCTCCAGGTGGGCGCCTGATTGCAAAAAACTTGAACTGTATTCCCTAATTTTCCAGGTGGGTGCCTGATTGCCAAAACTTGAAATGTATTCCCTTGTTTTCCAGGTGGGCGCCTGATTGCCAAAACTTGAACTGTATTCCCTTGTTCTCTAGGTGGGTGCATGATTGCCCAAACTTGAACTGTATTCCCTTATTCTCCAGGTGGGCGCCTGATTGCCAAAACATGAATTGTATTCCCTTGTTCTCCAGGTGGGCACCTGATTGCCAAAAACTTGAACTGTATTCCCTTATTCTCCAGGTGGGCGGCTGATTGCCAAAAACATAAATAGTATTTCTTTGTTCTCCAGGTGAGTGCCTGATTGCCAAAACTTGAAATGTATTCCTTTGTTTTCCAAGTGGGTGCCTGATTGCCAAATCTTGAACTGTATTCCCTTGTTCTCTAGGTGGGCGCCTGATTGCCAAAACATAAACTGTATTCTTTTGTTTTCAAGGTGGGCGCCTGATTGCCAAAACTTGAATTGTATTCCGTTGTTCTCTAGGTGGGCGCCTGATTGCCAAAACTTGAGTTGTATTTCCTTGCTCTCCAGGCGGGCACCTGATTGCCGAAACTTGAACTGTATTCCTTTGTTCTCCAGGTGTGCGCCTGATTGTAAAACTTGAACTGGATTCCCTTGTTCTATAGGTGGGCGCTTTATTGCCAAAACTTGAACTGTATTCCCTTGTTCTCTAGGTGGGCGCCTGATTGCCAAAACTTGAACTATATTCCCTTGTTTTCCTGGTGGGCGCCTGCCATTACCACAAAGCAGACAAAACAAAAGAAACTTTTCTTCCCCAGTTTGGTATTTGGGCACATCTATGAGTGTTAATCAAATTATGTTACCAAAAATCTCTAAGAATTTAAAAGCTAAATCCCATTATCCAGAAGGATCCTGAAAATTTCAAATTAAATCTCATCTTAAGAGTAAAAACGTTAAAGCTAAATTATGTTTCCTAAAGGTAGAACTTACGCTAAATCTTATTATCTATGAAGGTCTTGAAATTTAACTAAGTCCCATTATCTAGGAGCGTCCTGAGAACTTTTTTTTTTTAAAATTAAATCCCATTATCCAGGAGAGCCCTAAAATTTTTAAATAAAACCTCATTATCCAAGAGGGTCCTGAACAGCCAAGAATGAACTTACCTGTGCCATGCTCTCTTCCTGGAGGATCTCTGCAGAACGAACAAAATTCCTTGCCCCTGAACCATGCTTTCCTCATGGAGGGTTCCTGCAGATCGAACATATTTCTTTCCCCTTCTTAAAACCACCTTTGTGTTAACATAATTTGGGCACGACATTTGAAAAATTCAAGCTTCCAAGCTTTGATTTGGACATAGTATTCGCCCCTGTTTCAAACAAAGAAGACTTGTGTGTTTAAACATGGTAGTTGGTTTGTAGCCTTGACTTTGAGGGAGATTGCTCCTTCACTTCCCATGATAACTTTGATTTCAACTCGAAAGACCTTGCTTGTTTATTGACTAACCACTTTCCCTGTCATCCTTATCACAGAAGATACCTCTGATTCGTTCAAACCCAAACCCTCTATCTGTTGCATTGTGCTTATGAATTGACATATACCGAACCTTTGTATTTCACATGAATCCCAAAGTACGTTGATTATTACTAACTCAGTGCGCTTGATGTTCTTTCCTGACGTATTCCACTGGCCTTGACTTTGAGGTCAGTTGCTCCTTCACTTGCCGTGATAACTTTGATTTCCACTTGGAAGACCTTGCTTGTTATTAGGTAACCACTTTCTCTGTCAACCTTATCACATAAAATACCCTTGATCCGTTCAAACCCAACACCCTTTATCTGTGGCATTGTTCATGAATTAACATATACCGAACCTTTATATTTCACATGAATCCCAAAGCGCGTTGATTTTTACCAACTCAATGTGCTTGCTGTTCTATCCTGACGTATGCCACTTTGATGTGATAGCCAGATCCCGTTTTGTGCAATTGGAAAGCTGGTGGCAAATTTTGAAGTCATTTCTGACTTGTTCTATCCAAACAGACTCAGGAAGAGGAAGTAAACAAGACAAAAGGAACAGAGTAAGGGACAATGGAGAGAGATGATTCCTAACAAGAAAACTACAAAGTAGAAACTTATTAGATGTGGATACCAACTCTAATGACCATGACATGCATCTTTGGATTAAGTGTACCTCTTCGTCGTGAAACTAGGTTTCAATGCTCCGATTATCCAATCTCATTCATGATTCTTATTCGACTTGTAGTGCCTAAAGGGTTTTTCACCATCAAGCCTCTCTCATTTTGTTCGTTCTCTCAACTCACCATCGCCTTATGGTGCCTGTGAAGGTTTTCACCAATAAGACTCTCTCATTTTGTTCTTTTCTTCTTATTTCCTCTTATTCTGCAGATGACAAGGTATTTACCATGGTAAAATCATCATATACTCTTGGCATGTCTAAACTCAACACTCTCAAAGATTATTTAGGAGGTCTTTTATGGACTTTAATGTGGCTTTTGTACAGGGTTAGAAAGAAAAGATAAATGCTCAAAATAACTAAGACAACGGGGTTAATTTATTTACAACTTTTGGAATCCATTTCAAAACTATGCCCCAATTTCTAAAACAAAAGAATATGATTCTCTTTTTTTTTTTGATGGAGTTACTAAGAAAGATTGCCCCACTCTCGACTTCGTGGGATTATGAAATATTTTATTTGGTATGACCGAACCGTAAGGCTGCCTGCGTATCTTGTGGTGACAAGAATCAGCTCAAACGTAGTTCAGAGAGATACGTTTTGTTGTTGCTATTTTTTCTTTTTTCTTTTTTTTTCTATTTTCTCTTTTTCTCTTTTTTTTTATTTTATTTATCCTTCCTTTTCTTTTTCTTTTCTTTTGGAATGAATTTTCTAAAACAAATCTATGGGACATGAGATTTTTTTTTATTTTGTATTTTTTTTATGACTCTAACTTGATTCCAAAAGAGGGGAGGTCAAAGAAATTAGTACAGGCTCAAAAGGGGTACCAAAGGGTATAAAGTGTTTGGATAGATGAAAGAGGGCCTCCCAATCTCTAAGAACACCGAGTATAACACGTGCAACTTGAAAATAAAAAATGAAGATCATGCATAACATTTCTTTTGCAACATCGTCATTGGTATCACTAATATGCCTTCCACTTTTTTTAGTGCCTTATCAAGTACAAAACTCTTGCTGGGTTATTTCTTCTTCACAATGGATACCCTCCGTTTGTTCGGAACAAACTCTCTTGACTTTATCTTGTAAATTGAGGTGCACTTGAACTCAAAACTGCTCGCTTCAAATTGTTTGGGATGCACTCTCCTTTAATGAATCCTTGTCATCCTATTAACTTCCCAGATTATCTGCCCTAGTTTCACACAGTTCGGGCTTCAAATGATCTCAAAATGTCCAAATATGTACTTATTTCCCTCAAATGTCCCTATCATCTTCAAAACTTGTTTCATTGCTTCATGATTAGACTAACTTTTAAGACCAGACTAAGAATTATGCGTACATGCTATGTCACTAAAGTCAACAGGAAAAGAACTATAAAAGGAAAAGAGAACTAAACAAAAATGACTAGAAATATCAGGAAACAAAAAATTGCATTAGACAGACGGTGAAAGGGTTTGAACAACAAAACAAACAAAATACACTGGGATTACGACCCTGGAAAAAACTAAATAACACTAAAAGGGGTATTACAACTAAGTGAACTAGGCAAAATAAAAGGATAGAAGTGTTTGAGTCACAAGACAATATCTAGATTACAACCCTGAAATAACTTAGACAATAGAAATGACAACAAAATAAACCACCAGGACTCCTCCCCGGGTAACCAAGAAGGGAGCATCTTTCCAATTACCAAGATAGACGTCTTAGCCACTGAGTTCCACATCAATATTACCAATAACATTACAAATTTCAATCACATTGACTTCAGTCAGCAAGGTCCCAAGAGAATTCTCATGCTCCCTGTCACCACGCATCATCCCCACAAAGTGTGCATCATTATGTGCATGTAAAGGATTCTGCGTGATATGCTGGGTGTCACTGTCCTGGATCACAATTATCCCTTCTTGAATCATTCTTTATATTTCCTTTTCCAAAGCACGACAATATTAAATTCTATGACCTTGGACATTAGATTGGTACATGCACCGTACAGTAGGATCAAAATCTTTTGCATGTGGGTCCGGAGTACAGACGAGGAGCGGCTCAATCAGGCCAGAGTGTTTTAACTTTTTAAATAGGCTTGTATAGGATTCTCCGATTGGCGTGAAACTATTTCTTTGCCTTTGTTTCCCTCCATGCCCCAGTTTTCTAGGGTTGTTTGATGCTCGAAAATGCTGTGAAGGCGTACGAGAATTTTGGGATACTGGTGCTCGCCCTAGGGAGTGACCTAGTGGTTTAACAGATGGCCGAATGTTGTTCGAAGGATAATACTGGGGTGGATTATGTGGAGCTTGGGGATGTTCATGGGGTTGGTATTAAGGCTGAAAGCACTTAGCAGGAATGCCCACTAGATCTTGTCATTGGTGGGACTCAGCAACATCTTTTCTATCAATCGGAGAACTGACCCGAGCAACTTGTTCGTTCCATCTGAGCCAAAACTCCCTAAAACTTTCCTCGGGTTTCTTTTCCATCTGATATAAGGAAGAGTGGTCTGGGATAATGTCTACATTGTACTATTAGTGCCGAACAAAATCTTGAACCATGTCACCCCATGCATGCCACTTACTGACATCTTGATGAGTAAACTACTCCAAGGTTTCCCCACTCAAACTCTCACCGAAATGTGCCATCAACATTTTATCTTTCCCGCAAACACTTCTCATTTCACTGCAATAACCCCTTAGATGGGCTCCTGGATCTCCACGCCCATCATACATATTAAACTTTGGCATCTTAAACCCAGCAGACAGTTGGATGTCAAGAAACAAGCATAAGTGTTTGTAAGACACACTCATCTGGCTCCATATCCCTTACATGTTTCTTAAAGACTGCTCTAAGATTTTTACTTTCTTGGATATCTCATCTTTCTCCACTTTCTTAGCAGGCTTTTCAGTTTCATCGGGAGGCTCAAAATGAGGAGCGTGAGAGTATGGAATCGAGACCTTGAAAGTTGGTTCTGAAGCATAGTGTTAGGCATCGGGGATTTTGAACATAGTTTTTACGACCCAAACCGATGGGCCGCAACGGGCACCAGGTACCTTACTCGACCGAGTACCAACGTAACATATCGTTCTTATTACATCATCATATATACGTGACATACGGGCCTAATAGGCCAATATAATCATTTATAAACTCAAAACATAGGCCGACAAGGCCGTACAATCTTTCATGTATACGACATATGTCTAAAAGCCTCTAACAGTACATAAATGTCATAAAGGTCGGGATAGAGTCCCGCCATACCAAACAATACACGTCTAAATTATACTAACCAAACAAGCAACTCCGAAGCAAATGGAGCGCACCAACATCTTTCGCTGAGCTGATAGCCTACTTGGAGGGCTCTTAACCTGTCTATCAAGACCTGCGGGCATGAAACATAGCTTCCACATGCAAAAGGGACGTCAGTATGAATAATGTACCGAGTATGTAAGGCACATAAATAAGTACATAAGAGGCATGGACGAAATATAGAATACATGACTCAACCTGTAAGTCTGAATAACTTTGTAGACCATAAATTACTTTTAGCGTCATGCATATGCATATGAATGTCATGTTGGGGATAGGTACATGTTTCATAACATCATCAGCCTCTGAGGGCATCCCATCATATCATATCGGTCACTGTGGGCAAAATCATCATCGTATACCAGCTGATCAGGTGGTGGTGCGTATATAACGGCATAACCTTTCCCATATCCCATATAAATGTCATGCCATGCATAGGTATGGGTGTACATTATATCATCAAGCCACTGAGGGAATCCCATCATATCGTCTCGGCCACTGTGGGCAACATCATCAACATATACCAACTGATCAGGTGATGGTGCGTATATAACGCCGTAACCTTTTCCCATATCCCATATACATATATTTACATATATACGCATATATAACGCCATCTGGTCATGGTCAATGCACATGTATGAAATGCATGAAAAATATGTAATAATCTCAACATTCATTCCAGATAAATTTTTTCCAACTGCGGATTATTCTGAGACCCACGAGCAGAAGATAATGATATTTTTCATGCGGAATCAAGAATATAGACACTCCTACTATTTTTATGAATAGAATAATTTATGGAAACTATGTGTTTGCTCGTTTCTTTAGTATCATATGGACCATGCCAAAAGAAAGAAGGGATGACCTTAACATACCTGGAGTAGGGAAAATTCGTATAATATTCTCGGATGATGATTCTTACGAGCGAGTTATCAATCTCTATTGACAATTCCAGCAAGTCAGCAACACTGCTACCTTTGATCATCTTTTGGCCACTATTCTGGCCATTGCTCCAGTGGCAACTTCTGTGCCAAGATATTAATGATGGCACTCTCAACAAGCTTCCAGTGGCATAAACTTTTTGGACAAGATTCAGTCACCAAAACATTTTTGACCTGAGGTCTTGCGGTAACTTTTTGGAAGCTTGCTCGGCTACTATTTCAATGAGTATTTACTTTTTTCTATATAAACTCTTACAACTAAGCACCAGTTCACTACTAACTATACATTGAATAAAGCAGTAGTATGAATTTTGAGTTTAATTAGTGCTTAAGAAAACAATTGAAAATAGAAAGCAGCCAACCATTCATCCACTTCCAAGAAAAATAAACATGTTTGACCACTTAATATCATTTGGTTTCACTATCTTGTGGTTTTCACTATCTTGTGGTTGAAAATGTTATTATAATGTAAAGTTTGAGGTGTCAATGTTATTAATTAGGTGCCACCTAATCTAAAAATACTAATAGTCATTCTTTTAGTATATGGCTTGCTGCCACGTCCTTTTTGGGTAATTAATTCGGTAATATCTCGTTACCCGGTAATTAAATAATTATTCACATAATTAGGAATTATCTCAAACTGCTTAAAATATTACTCACTTGTAACACACCTTATACACCTTATTCTCACGACCATGTGGTACCTTGTATGACACTAGTCCATAAATACCAGGTATTATAACTTAGACCGTATTTTGTCCCAAAAAGCTAAATTTCAACGAAATTCATTTTTTTCGATTTGCTTACCCTCTCACATTCACGAATTTACTCATTACTTTTTTGAAATAGTATAATAATTATAATCTCATTCCCGAACTTACGTCGATTAACTTACGACGAAACTTTATCGTACAAAAATACGGGATGTAGCATCTCATTTTCGAGCATTCATTAATTTATTTATGGCACACTTTCACGTATGAAAGCATGAGGTGTAACATTATTTCCCCTTTTGGAACATTCATCCTCAAATGTTGACTAAAGCTCTTATCATTTTCTTAACTTATATCTTCCGAATACTTTAGAACTTTCCTTGCCATCTAGGCGATTGTTCTGTGAATAAGTCCAAAGTCTAGGGCATCCCCCTTAGGCCTCCTTCTCACACCACAACTTGTAGTCGGAATCCTTCCAATCTCGTAACTGTTGCTAATATTGCTGATAGGATTAGACGTTTTATCGGGGAACGTCTGAAATGATTAGATTGATCCTCCTGGGGCGATACCCTGCTTTCATAACCATACCTCACAGCATCCCAATGCGATTCACCTTGCGTGGGTACATTAATCCTGTCCAATTCATAAGATCTGTTTCTTTTCTTCGTTGAGTCATTACTCAATCGAAGGCCCAAACGTCATCTTTTATCTATGACAATTACACCATCATTCTAGTACCAGGGTGGCATTCTAAATGCTATTAGTCTTAGACTCCTTTAAGTTCATTCAAGCTATAGTGAGCTTTGTATAATTTAGAGAAACCATCTGATCTTCTTGTTTTCATGGGCTTAATCTTGAGGACTTATCCATTTTCGTTATCTTCTCACTCGCCCTTTCGTATCCTTACTCTTGTCTTCTAGAACCTTGTCGCTTCACCTTGCAATGGCTTGCGACCTACACAACTCTATTTATATTTCCTGCAACCTTTCAACTTGCTTGCATCATAGATTTCCTTATATCATTCTGGGACATCAAGCGAGGCATCACACCGTCTCTAACGCTTCTTTACTATCTTAATTAACCTCCTTGATACCTAGAAACCATAGGCTATGAGATATGCCACTTACTATGCCGCTATCATTTCTGGATATTGAATCCCAGCACTTCTAGCCTTCTATCCGAATTATGGACTATTCACATATTCTGCCTTTGAGTATCTCGTACGCTATTCACCTTTACCTTACTTACCTTAAAATCTCGCATCGTATCTTCTATCTCTTTCATGACCTCCCTTCCACATAGGTATAATTCACATCCATAACTTGAAGCTCTATTATAATTCTTACACCTCTGGTGCAGACATAATCCGGTGGGAGCTTCGTACTGACTTCTTATGAGGCTGGTACTCTTCAGTTGGCTTCATCATAGAGCTATTATAAAATATGGCTATTGTACTATCTTTCTTATACCTTTGCTACATAAGAGTGATCCTGAGGTCTATAATTCTCTTGGTCCTCATATTTTGCTTAGTCGATGTAACTCTTTAGTCTCCTCTTCTTTCTAATCAGCCTCTATGTAGGCTTAAGATATCTTCCGACCTGCGGCTCCTGGTATTAGTTATTACTTTAGCCTTTCATAGGCACTGAGGGATATTTATGATAAAATCCTTTAACAATTCAATCCTTCATCTATGACCTGGGTTCAATTCTTTCTTTTAACGTATACCAGAATCTTGTACGGCTGTATATGATGCAGGTATAAAACTCCAAATTCTTAAGTGCGTTCATAACGTCACCAACTCAGGATAATTGATCGAATAATTTCTTTCGTTTGTTCTTAGTTTTCTTCAATGTAAGCTATTACCTTTCCTGGTCTTTCTGTCCCCTTGTTGCGTGCATACTTATCTTATCTTAGTTCCCACGCATGCTAGAGTTTTCGTGCAACTCATATGACCTTCGAATATTACTTTTAATTTTTCTTCCCGTTCATTAACCGTGGTAGGGGACATTTTCCTTTGGAGTGCTTACAATGTTGTTGTGAGACTGTTGTTACACGACCTTTTCCTCTTTAGGTCGTTGTGCTTAGGTTGAAGCCTTCTTCCTTATTTCCTTAGTTAGTCTTTCGTTATAGTGCTTAGGTAGGACCCTTGATTCCTGTAAAGTTGTGAGCTTATTATGGACCTTTTGATGTCCTTCCTTGCCTATAATTATCTGTAGTTGCTTACCGCCATGCCCTTGTGCTTGTAGGGTTGCTTCTGAACTGATATTTTGACTGTCTCCCTAGTGGCATTTTCTTTTATTACCGTAACATTCATATGGTACCTTTAACTACCCTGACTCCTATCTGAATATATTTCAGGTATTACAATAACATTACTGCGAAGCTGAATTCACTATATTAGGTTTTCCTATGCTTATCTTGCACGATTTGTTGATTTGTCTGTGTCCTCTTGTCTAGCCATTAACTATCTCTTCCTGAATCAACTACTAACTACTCGTTAGCCCATTCTCATATCAATATTCCTCGTAATCTTTCTTGGGTTATTTCCTTTATCTTAACTTATGTCTCCTATTGGCTCCTTATTTACCAATAACATCTCGGGTAGGAACCCTTACTTCCTCTCCTTGACGTCATGTTTGCATAATGCTCTTGTATCGTAGCATATCTGTAGGCTTTGAATAAGTGCAATCTCATCCCTTTTTCATTTTATCGCATTCTTCCTTTACCATTCCATAATTACTAGAACCCCTTAATTCTGACTTAACGCCACCTCACTCCACATTCCCTTCATTCGGGAAGTACTAATATTTAGCGCTACGACAATCTACATAAAGATGTTTTACCTATTCATCATTGGTGTCTTCTCACATTATCGATGACCCTTACCCGCCTTGCGGTAATCCTTCTGTACCAAGGATAATGAAATTCCTAACTCGCGAGGGAGAAACTTAGTATAACTGGCATATACAATCCCTTAAGCTGAACTTTGCTCACATTGCTTGCTGTAGGGAAGCGTCTTTCTGAATGACCATTCTCAGAATTTATCATGAATCTTCTTTTGTCGTCCATTCTATTATTGGCGGAACAAAATCTGAAATTCTTATGATGGCGACTATCATCAGTCACTCAGTCCCTAATTCATGTTTAGTTTATCTTGTTCACTAGTGCATACTGATTTCTATTACTCTGGGGATTAACTCTCCCTTCTGGTAGTCGCGTTGGAGTCACGAACTTATTTCTCGAAATGAGCATATAACTTTATGGCCTATACTCTTTTGTTGTCTCAAGGCCTGGCTCCTCTCGTCTTTTCCGTCAATTGACAATATATCTTATAATGCCGTTATTTTTTTTCTACCGTTGTTATCCAGGCATCACATCTTACTCATAGTGCTTCATTAACTCTCTTCTCATCTCTTGCTAACATTTCTGTCTAAAAGTTTATTTTGAAAATTTCAATAGGAAATTTCTTTGCTTTTAGATCCCCTTGCTCCATCTACTAGCTCTTCGGGTTGCTTAACATTCTTTCTTTGCTAGGGACAGAAGCCATACTAAGGTAACATTTATCCTTTCAAGGCTTCCACTTCCTATTTTTATAGTACTCATATCTAGTTGTATTATGTCAGAGTGTACCGCCTGGGTGTCTCACAAGGAGATTTTGTTAGCACGTTTACAATATCCTTTGGAAATATCAACTAACGCAAGCAATCCAACCATCATTTTTGGTTACCATAACCCCAGCTGGTACCTGATATTCATCCTTCTCTTAACTATTTCTGTTATCTCCCATGAAGCATAATTGAGATGAGTCTGACTAATTATACATACCTTTGTTACAATTGAAGGTGTCTCGGAATGCTTATATTTCTCTGTTTGAATTGTAAATACTGTTAATCTTCATTAATTGGGTACCTCGTACCCTTCTTCACCTTGCTTCTTTTATTTGCTGAAACTTGTGTCTACCTTTCGATTCTCTTATTCCTTTTTACCGTAATAGTGGATAGACATTCTTGCCTTAGGGATCCTTATCAAGAAACTTACACGTCTTAGTACACACATGATCTACTGAATACCTCAAATTTGTCCATCATAAGCATGATGCAAAAATCGAAATCCTTTGACTCAACTCTTCCACAACTATCTCTTACCAACCGTCTTTTTGGATGTAGGCATCGTTATATTATGAATAAGATAGAGTTAGGAAATTGAGTTCTTACAATTGAGCTCTATGACACGATCTAGAGTAAGAAGAAAGAGTGACAATTCTAAATGTTCTGTAGCCTCTTGTTTATAAGTGTGGTGCATGACACACCCATAAACAAGACTCTACCGGACACGGCTTGTAAACTCTCTAGGACAGAATTGCTCTGATACCACTTTTTCCACAACCCAAACCGATGGGCCGTGATGGGCACCTGGTACCTTACTCGACCGAGTACCATGTAACATATCGTTCTTATTACATCATCATATATATATGTAACATACGGGCCTAATAGGCCAACATTATCATTTATAAACTCAAAACATAGGACGACAAAGCCGTACAATCTTTCACGTATACGACATATGTCTACGAGCCTGTAAGAGTACACACTTAACATAAAGGTTGGGATAGAGTCCCGCCATACCAAACAATACACGTCTAAATCATACTAACCAAACAAGCAACTACGAAGCAAATGGAGCGCACCAACATCTTCCGCTGAGCTGATAGCCTACTTGGAGGGCTCTCGACCTGTCTATCAGGACCTGCGGGCATGAAATGCAGCGTCCCCAAGCAAAAAGGACGTCAGTACGAATAATATACCGATTATGTAAGGCACATAAATAAGTACATAAGAGACATGGAAGAAATATAGAATACATGACTCAACCTATAAGTCTGAATAACTTTGTAAATCATAAATTACTTTTAGCGTCATGCATATGCGTATGAATGTCATGTCGTGCATAGGTACATGTTTCATAATATTATCAGCCTCTGAGGGCATCCCATCATATCATATCGGCCACTGTGGGCAAAATCATCATCGTATACCAGCTGATCAGGTAGTGGTGCATATATAATGCCATAACCTTTCCCATATTCCATATACATATATATACATACATATATACGCGTATATAATGCAGTTTGAATCATATTTCAGCCATTGTAGGCAACATCACCATCATATACCAGCTGATCAGGTGGTAGTGCGTATGTAACGCCATAACCTTTTCCCATATCCCATATACATATATTTACATATATATGCATATATAACGCCATCTAGTCATGGGTCAATGCACATGTATGAAATGCATGAAAAATACGTAATAATCTCAACATTCCTTCTGGATAAATTTTTTCCAACTGCGTATTATTATGAGACCCACGAGCAGAAGATAATAATATTTTTCATGCAGAATCAAGAATATAGACACTCCTACTATTTTTATGAATAGATTAATTTATGAAAACTATGTGTTTGCTCGTTTCTTCAGTATCATATGGACCATGCCAAAAGAAAGAAGGGATGACCTTAACATACCTGGAGTAGGGAAAATTCGTATAATATTCTCGGATGATGATTTTAACGAGCGAGTTATCAATTTCTATTGACAATTCCAGCAAGTCAGCAACACTGGTACCTTTGATCATCTTTTGGCCACTATTCTGGCCATTGTTCCAGCGGCAACTTCTGTGCCAAGATATTAATGATGGCACTCTCAACAAGCTTCCAGTGGCCGAAACTTTTTGAACAAGATTCAGTCACCAAAATATTTCTGACCTGAGGTCTTGCGGTAACTTTTTGGAAGGTTACTCGGCTACTATTTCAATGAGTATTTACTTTTCTCTATATAAATTCTCACAACTAAGCGCCAGTTCACTACTAACTATACATTGACTAAAGCAGTAGTATGAATTTTTAGTTTAATTAGTGCTTAAGAAAACAATTGAAATTAGAAAGCAGCCCGCCATTCATCCACTTCCAAGAAAAATAAACATTTTTGACCATTTAATATCATTTGGTCTTACATACGTTGGTTTTCACTATCTTGTGGTTGAAAATGTTATTAGAATGTAAAGTTTGAGGTGTCAATGTTATTAATTAGGTGCCACCTAATCTAAAAATACTAAGAGTCATTCTTTTAGTATATGGCTTGCTGCCACGTCCTTTTTGTGTAATTAATTCGGTAATATCCCGTTATCCGATAATTAAATAATTATCCACATAATTATAAATTATCTCAAACTACTTAAAATACTAATCACTTTTAATACACCTTATTATCACGGCCATGTGGTACCTTGTATGACACTAGTCGATAAATACCGGGTATTATAGCTCAGACCGTATTTTGTCCCAAAAAGCCAAATTTCGACGAAATTCATTTTCTTACCCGCTCACCTTCACGAATTTTCTCATTATTTGTTTGAAATAGTATAATACTTATAATCTCATTCTCAAACTTACGTCGATTAACTTTCGACGAAACTTTATCGTATAAAAATACGAGATGTAACATCTTATTTCCGAGCTTTCATTAATTTATTTATGGCATACTTTCACGTATGAAAGCATGGGGTGTAACAATAGTCTCGCTAGAGGATCGAGGACGAGTAGTTGGTGGAGGAGCTACAAAAACATGAGTGGTCAAAGAGCGAGATATGATGTGCTTTTGAGGGGCGGAGTGTGAAAAAGTTGTGGGAGATATCAACAGCAGTGGGAACCTGGGCTTGTGATAGTAGTGGGATAGTTGCAGGGTTTTCAGTGTAGTTAGTGGGGAATGAAGGTGGAGGATGCCTCCTGATCCAAGACTGATATATTTCTGGCATATGCCGTTTCAACCTATGGACCTCCTCTTTCAATTCAGACTCCGACTTCACAAACTCCCTCGACGGGTCAACAACTCTTGTGTCCAACTCTATACCAGCCATGACTACCTTGCTCTTTGACCTTGTGTTGTATGAAAGAGTTACTAGTTTAAGAACCCCAAAACCAACCACCCTTATGCTCAATGAAGACAACAAAAGGAACAAAATGAGGTCATCCTGTTAGCATTAGGTCATTTAATAGCTAAAAATATCGCATTGCGTGCAATGCACCTAGCAAAAATTAACGGTTCTAGAATGACTTCGAGGGTCATAAGGTCACTTGGCATCATCCCAATTTTGTTCATTTTATTATTTTTGAGCAAACAAGAAATAGATATATTAATAACTAAGGAACACCTAGTACATAGTCAACATAAGATGCATCACGGAGGACGCATTGGTTCCCTAAGCTTGCTAACAGTTGGCAAGCTTCATTACATAGTTGTTTTTTTTATGGGTAGTGGATTCAAGTCTATCACTTTTCACAAAATCTATTACATCAAAAAGTGGTTCAACAAAAACTTTTTTACTAGTCTTCTGTGCTTTACTTCCTCCTGCCACTCCAAAAACTTGATTGTCCCTATCTAGGATCCCTTTTGCTAGTTGATGAGCAATCCTATTCCCCTGTCTAAAAGTGTGTTGGAGAGTAACCCTCTGCTGGTGCATTAAGGACCTGCAATCATTAACAGTTTTGTTAAATAATTTATTACCAACTTGTATTGCCTGGATTACCTCTGAGCAGTCTGTCCTATCTCAAGTGGGAAGAGATTCCACTCCTTTGCTGTTCTTAGACCTTCCCGTAGAGCTTTTAATTCTGCTGTTAGTGAGCCATTTGCATGTGTTAGTTTTGCAAAACCAACTACCCAGCTACCTTTTGCGTTTCTGAAAATACCACCGAAACCACAATTTTGGTTATAGCTATGAAAACTGGCATCCACATTCAGTTTGAACCAACCCCTAGAGAGTTTGAACCAGTTGACTTTAATAAGAGTTTTGGGAGGGTTAATAGAGATTTTTTCCGTGAATAATTTAAATTCAATGGCCCTTTGCAAAATTTGATAACCACTGATTTGGTTGACAGTGTTATTGTGGTTATTACTGTTTCTATTAACCCAGATGTGCCAAATGATGAAGGAAAAGTAGGTGTTCCAGTTTATAAAGTCATGTTTGCTAGGAAAGTTGAAGTCCTTTATTTGGAGAAGCCAATGTTTCCCATTTTGGTTAATAAGGTGGTTCCCTTGAAGGTCGGACCAGAGTTTGTTGACAGCTTTGCATTCGAGGAAGATGTGCTCTATTGATTCTTCATAAGGGCTTTTACTGATTGGACAGTTAGAGTCAATGTTTAGTCCAATCTGTGAAGGTATTTCCTGCAAGGAATTCGATTGTGAAGGCATTGCCATAGGAAAAATCTAATTTTAATGGGACAATCCAATTTCCAAATCCACTCAAAGTCTAAGTTAGTATTATTAGGAGATTCCAGCAGTGTATAACAAGATTTAGTAGTAAAGAACCCCTTAGTGGTGAGAGACCAAATAGGTAAGTCAATTTTGTTCATTTCAATCTTCTCTTTTCTAGCACTTCTTGGCTTGCTCATTTTCCTTCCCTTTCTTTTCTTTTCTGATTATCGCTCTTTTCTTCCTTCTCATTTCTCACATCCCATAATTTCACATATCTTTTTTCTTTTTTTTTTTCCTTTTTTTTTGTTTTTTTAATGTTATCTATTTCTTTACTTTTTCTTTTAATTAAAAAAATGGTTCGAGCGAACCCTATGTAGGTTGCCTACGTATCATGACGCAGTATGAATCAGATCTTTGCGTAGTTCGGAAAGACCGGGAATAAAGTAAACAATCTAACCTTCTCATTTTCTTTTTTCTTTTTTTTTCCTTTTGTTTATTACCATAATGACTACTCTTATGAAAAAAGAGAAATAAAAGAAGCAAATCTTTATTTGTTTTAATTTTATAGACTTAATGTTCCATAACCTATTCTAAACTCAAGCTTAAACAAGCATATATCTTTTTTTTTTGAACAAATATTCTATGAGAAATTATTAAGGAAAAGCCCCTAGAAAAGAAATATTTTTTGATTCTTTTTTTAGGAAAGAAATCTAAAGAATAAACCAAAGAAAAATATTTTGAATTTTCATTTGATATCCCTGAAAAAAGATTTCGAAACGAGAAATTAACAAGTTAAGAAAATATTTTTGGATTTCAGTTTTTGATTACTGAAGGAAGAAACTCTAAAGATAAACAACATATAAAGTATGTTTTTTTTTTCTTCTATGTACAATGTCCTAAAGTTCTAGTGAAAACAAAAAGAGTATTTTTTTTATTTTATATATATATTTCCGAAAAAAGAACCTCAAAAGAAAGTCTTTCTTTTTTGGATTTTTAGAATTAATATCTTAAGAAAACTTGCAAAGAGGTATTAAAGAAAATTCTCTTTTTTATTTTTTATTTTTTTGCTCGAATTTTAGTCTTAATGTACTAAAGGAAATATAAAATATATTTTTTTTTTATTTTGAGTTCTAGATATTAATTTCCTAAAGGAAAACCACCTCAAAAGATTTCTTTTTTTAGAATTTTTTTTCTAGAATTAGTACTCTAAAGAAAACTTCTAAAGGAAATATAAAAACGCAAAATCTCTTTTTTTTTGGATTTTTGATTTATAACACATTTTTTCAAATACAAAGTAGGAAGTACAATAACAAAAGACTCGACAAACTTACTAGACTATGACAGACTTCAACATCCCTTAAAAGACTCCATATTACTGTACAGAACTTGAAGGTAAAACACGACATAAAAGGAAAAATAGACTCAAAATATAAAAAATTAAAAAAATTAAAAAATCTCCTTAAGCAACTCCTGAATGAGCGATCTTGACTGGATGGTCCTAAGACGTCTGTCATGCCCAAACGCCGGTAAGTAGATGTCACGACCCTAAACCCGGACCCGGTCGTGATGGCGCCTCTCGTGAAGACAAGGCCTGGAAACTATTCCCAATTCGATATTAAATAGTTAATTAACAAGAAAACAGTCTAAAACATGATTTAATAATACGAAACAACAAATAATATCATAAATATGCGGAAGGACAACCCAACACAGCCCTAAACTGGGGTGTCACTAGTCATGAGCATCTAAACAAAACTGGAATACTCCAAGTCAACTACAGAGTTTAATGCATAGACTAAAGACATAAAGAAATAAGATAGGGAGGAGCTCCGGGCTATGAACGCCAATAGCTACCTAAAGACTCCTAGGACCGCCTGAAGCTGGAAATGATCAGCACTCGGGAGCGGGACCAGCTACGCCTGAATTTGCACACAGGGTGCAGGGAGTAAAGTGAGTACTCCAACTCAGTGAGTAACAAATGTAAATAAAGACTGAAAGCAAGAAAACATGTAAGGCACAAAGCATTATATAATGAAGCAGTAAAACCATTTAAAAGCCGTAAATCAGTGAAAAATAGGTAAAAATCCCTTAACTAAAATATAAATTCATGAAATATCCTTTTCAAACAATTTAGCAGGTAATTGACAGGAAATTAAGGGAAATAAACACATAAAAGTTCGCTTCTCGGGCAACATCTCAGAACAATACCAGCCCCTTGGGCTCAATCTCACATCACAATGGGTACCCACGCTCCCTGGGGGTGTGTAGACTCCTGGAAGTTCCCCTTACGGCCCAAGCGCAATAATAAACCATCTCGTGGCATCAACACTAGGCTCTCAGCCTCATATCAATCAAGCAACCTCGTGGCGTACATATCTCAGGCCCTCGACCTCAAATCATGATCAGTGTTTCCTCACAATATAGGCCCTCAGCCTTACTCAGTCAAAAATACTCACAAGCCACTCAGGTAATAGTAAAACATTGAACCTCAGCCCAATCATCATTTAAAAGACCATTTAAGTATTTAAAATAGAGTAAACATTGCTGAGTATGAAAACAATGGAAAATAATATGACTGAGTTCAAGTATAAAAGTCAAAGCAGTGAGGAAATATCATTAAAAATCCCCGAAGGGTTCAAATAGTTGGCACGAAGCCCAAATATAGCATTCAGCCCATGTAATGATGATAGCAAATAGATTTTAGTCATATACGCGGTAAAATCATCAATTGGGACGGACCAAGTCGCAATCCCCAATAGTGCACGACCCCACGCTCGTCATCAAGCGTGTGTCTCGTCTCAATATATCACTATGATGTGCAATCCGGGGTTTCAAACCCTCAGAACATCATTTACGATCATTACTCACCTCGAACCGGTCAAATCTCTAGCTCGCGACGCCTTTGCCCCTCGAACCGGCCTCCACTCGCATAGAATTTATCCAAAATCAGAACGAGGATGTCAAAATATGCTAAGGGAACAAAGCCCAAGCGAAAATAATCAAAATATGACACAAGTCCCGAAATTACCAAAACCGACCCCCGGGCCCACGTCTCGGAATTCGATAATTTTTACATCAATAGATTCCTTATCTCCCCACGACTTCATATATATCAAAAGTTCTGAATCCGACCTCCAATGGTCCTTCAAATCCTCAATCAAAAGCCTAAGTTTCCTAGTTCTTCAATTTTTGGCTTAATTTCCATGATTATTTAGGTGGAATTCACATTAGAATTGAGTTTTATGTCCAAGAATCTTACCTCCAAGTGATTCCCCTTGAATCTCTCTTCAATCCCCTTTAAAAAGCTCCAAAAACGACCAACAATGGAAGAAATAAACCCCACATTCACGGACAAGACGATCTTTTAAACCTTCTGCCCAGGTCTAATTTCTTTCATCGCGATCGCGGGACTTCCTTCGCGATCACGAAGCACAAATCCTCAGCTCCCAAAATTAACCCTATGCGAACGTGTACAAGCCTAGGAGAACGCGATGATCATGCTCCCAACACTATGCGATCGCGAAGGAAGTCCCGCGATCGCGATGAACAACTTCAAGCCAAGACCCCTGCTTCACTTAACTCTACGCGAACGTGACCCACTCCCCGCATTCGCAATCAACAATGCCTTCAACTTATGCGATCGCATCCCCACCTTTGCGAACGCACTGAGCAAACTGGACTGCCCCCACAACATCTCTACGCGATCGCGAGACTCCCTACGCAATCGCGAAGAGTAAAAACTCTGCAACAGCTGAACCAAAATCTGCAACATCTCCAAGGCATGAAATGGTCCGATTGACCATCCGAAACTCACCTGAGGCCCCCGGGACCTCAACCAAAGGCACCAAGATATCCTAAAACCTTATTCAAACTTGTACCAATCTTCAAAACACCTCAAACAACATCAAATCAACCAAAACACGTCGGATTCAAGCCTAAGTTTCAAAAATCTACCGAATTCCGCTTTTGATCAAAAATCCAACCAAACCACGTCCGAATGACGTTAAATTTTGCACACACATCCCAAATGATACAACAGAACTACTGCAACTCTCAGAATTCCATTCCGACCCCTATATCAAAATCTCGCCTACTAACCGGAAATTGCCAAAATATCAACTTCGCCAATTCAAGCCTAAATCTACTCCGAACCTCCAAAACTCATTCCGATCACACTCCTAAGTCCAAAATCACCTCCCAAAGCTATCAGAACTCACATCTGAGCCCTATAACACATATGTCAACATCCGGTTGACTTTTCCAACCGGATATAAGACATTGCATAATTCAAGATTAGTTAATAAAAGATAACATTATTTTCCTTATCCTTTAAAGAAAAATAAAGGCACAACTTTTGACTCAATTATATGATTTTAAGCACAGTCAGATGCTTGCCAAAACTGAAAAATGACATTTGAGGACCTTAAATTAGCCGGATGATAAAAACATATGGACTGTGACTAAGTAGAGAAATAAACAAGGAACCCAGTAATGACCTAGGCATGTGCACTTGAATGTAACAAATCATGAAGATTTTTACCTTAATGAAAACTTATAATAAATTATCCAAACAAAAGAGAACAAGCTAAGGCTATGACAATAATCTGAACAAATTCCAAAATAAAGAAAGAGCATTTGAAGACATTACAAAAAACTCAAGACCATTCCAAACCACAAAATAGACTCTTAACATTAGCAATTTTACTTAACAAGAAAAAGAATAGTAAAATAGAAATAAAATTCAAAAAAACAAAACTTCTGCAACTTACTAAATCTTAGAGGAAAGGAGAGAAAACAGCATAGGGGATCACCTAAATGTCATTTCAAATCACAAAATTGAAGTAAAAATTAAATTGAAACCACTCAAATGTCAAGGGAAAGAGTGAAAGCAGTGAAAGGAAAATCATACTAACCCATAGTATCTTTAAGTGCGCAGCCCCAGACCAATTTCATCAATTAAAGACAAAATCCAACAACCCAATAATTTGAAATTATTGGTAAACTATCTTTCTCTTAATCAAACCTAATGAATATTGATTAACGAACCCACAATAATTTCTAAAGCCATTCAAAAAGAACACAAAGCAATATGAACATCAACATGAATAAATACTGACCATTTCAAACATTCATGTACCATACAACTCCGTTTTATCAAAATTTACTGCACGGAATTGAGAAGAAAGACGAGAGTAATAATCTGACCTCAATTATATTAACAAGAACTCAGTTACAACAAACTCTGACGAACTAAATCTGGCCGGAAGGAGCAACAGTAGCAGGAGCTCGGACCGCGAACGAAGCTTCGACGGTGAACCTCGAGCAGACCCCAAACCTCACGGCAAAACTAACTATGAAAATGCCTGCAGCCTAGAACTGGTATTTAGTGTTTGAATATAGGTTGCCTTTGCTGTAGCCCAGAACTGATGTTTGACGTTGATGCTTCGAAATGGAGTTCTACCGCTGGAAATGGCGAAGTTACTCAGAAAGGGCGGGGAGATGGGCCTGATGGCTGAGGAAGATGTGTTGTTTGGGGTGAGGTGAAGGACTGACGGATCAGTGGTGGAGAGATGCGGCTGGAGCTATTAGGGGTATTCAAGGTTTTCTGGTTTTGGGTGTGAAAGGCGAAGAAGAAGACGTTCGAGGGGGGGAAGGCTATGAAAAACGGCAGATCCAGATCTCTCCCACATCTAGGTCTAGGAAATTAGGTCCTCTTATGCTTAGGCATTTTTAGGGTTTAAAAAGAAAGATCTTATGGGTCTAATGGGTTTTTGGGCTTTAAAATTGAAATTAAGTTGGGTCCATATCTTATTGCGTCTTAATTTTGGGCTAAGAAAACTAAAATATAAAAATATAAAACTTACTCTTAATTAATTAGAACACACTACTAAGATAAAACTAGATATTAAAAGTGAAACTATTTTTTTGTATTTTCAAGATTATATAAAGATAAAAATAAGGTACTATTTTTTTTAATAATATGAAAGGTACATAAAATAAAAATATTTTTTGTAATTTTTATTTTGTGACGGAATAAAGCAAAAGAGTCAAAATTAGTTGAAATAATTATATCCGAGCATATGCCCAAGTCCTAAATCATGATACGGACTTACCGGGGCTATCAAAATACTGATCCGGGTCTGTTTACACAAAATATTGACCGTAGTCAACTCAAATAATTTTTGAAGACAAAAATTCACATTTTCTTTAATTTTTCACATAAAGACTTTCAAGAATAAGACACAAACTGTGCACGCAAATCGAGGAACGCTAAGCGGAGCTAATCAAGGTCTCGGACCACGGGAATAGAGGCTAAATCTAAAAATAACCTATCGGGTCATCACATTCTCTACCTCTAAAACAAACGTTCGTCCTCGAACGGACATAGAAAAGTACCTGGAGTGGTGAAAAGGTGTAGGAATCTACTCTGCATTTCGCACTTGGACTCGCACGTAGCTGCCTCAATTGGTTGACCCATCTGCTGCACTAGAGCTGAAGGATAACTCTTAGACCTCAACTTCCGGGCTTGCCGGGCTAGAACGGCCACCGGCTCCTCCTTATAAGTCAAATCCTTCTCCAATTGGACTGAGCTAAAACCTAACACATGGAATATATCACCATGATACTTCCGGAGCATGGAGACATGGAACATCGAATGAACTGCTGATAGATTAGGTGGCAATGCAAGCTTGTAGGCAACCTCACCCACTCTCTCAAGAATCTAGAACGGTCAGATATACCTACGGCTCAACTATCCCTTCCTTTTGAACCTCATCACACCCTTCATGGGTGAAACCCGGAGCAAAGCCCTCTCTCCAACCATGAATGCAACATCACGAACTCTACGATCGATATAACTCCTGCCTAGAGTGAGCTGTACGAAGTCGATCCTGAATCATCTTGACCTTTTCTAAGACAACCCGAACCAAATCGGTATCCAACAACTGAGCCTTTCCTGGCTCAAACCAACCAACTGCGGATGACACCGCCTCCCATATAGTGCCTCATAGGGAGCCATTTGAATACTCGATTGGTAGTTATTCTTATATGCAAACTCCGCAAGATGCCAAGAACCCCCAGAATCTATACCACAGGCACAAAGCATATCCTCTAATATCTGAATAGTGCACTCGGACTATCCGTATATCTAGGGGTGAAATGCTATACTCAACTCCCTAACTCATGTTGCATGGCCCTCCAGAAGTGCGATGTGAACAGTGTGACCTAATAAAAAATAATAGACGCTGGCACACCATGTAGTCGAACAATCTCGCGGATATAGATCTCAGCTAACCGCTATGAAGAATAGGTAACTGCTATAGGAATGAAATGTGCTGACTTGGTAAAACTATCCACAATCACCCATACATCGTCAAAATTCTTTTGAGTCCGTGGGAGACCAACAAAAAAATTCATAGTAATATGTTCCCACTTCTACTCAGGAATCTCAAGCCTCTGGAGAAAACCACCAGGCCTCTGATGCTCGTACTTTACCTGCTAGAAATTTAAACACCAAGCTACATGCGCAACTATATATTTCTTCGCCCTTCTCCACCAATAATGTTTCCTCAGATCTTGATACATCTTGGCGGCACCCGGATGGATGGGATACCATGAACTTTGGGCCTCCTTATGTATCAACTGACGACGCTCATCCATATTGGACACACAAATCTGACTCTGCATCTGCAACACCCCATTATCTTTGATAGTAACCTGCTTGGCACCATCGTGTCGCACTATGTCCTCAAGAACAAGAAAGTGGGGGTCGTCATACTGACGCTCTTGGACTTGCACGTAGCTGCCTCAATCGGTTGACCTCTCTACTTCACTGGAGCTAAATGATAACTCTTAGACCTCAACTTCCGGGCTTGCCGGGTTAGAACGGCCACCGGCTCCTCCTTATAAGTCAAATCCTTCTCCAATTGGACTGAGCTAAAACCTAACACATGGAACGGATCACCATGATACTTCTGGAGCATGGAGACATGGAACATCGAAGGATCTACTGATAGATTAGGTGGCAATGCAAGCTTGTAGGCAACCTCGACCACTCTCTCAAGAATCTTGAAAGGTCAAATATACCTATGGCTCAACTATCCCTTCCTTTTGAACCTCATCACACCTTTCATGGGTGAAACCCGGAGTAAAACCCTCTCTCCAACCATGAATGCAACATCACGAACTCTACGATCGATATAACTCCTGCCTAGAGTAAGCTTTATGAAGTCGATCCTGAATCATCTTGACCTTTTCCAAGGCATCCCGAACCAAATCGGTACCCAACAACTGAGCCTCTCCCGGCTCAAACCAACCAACTGCGAACGACACCGCCTCCCATATAGTGCCTCATAGGGAGCCATTTGAATACTCGATTGATAGCTATTCTTATAGGTAAACTACGCAAGCTGCCAAGAACCCCCAGAATCTATACCACAGGCGCAAAACATATCATCTAATATCTGAATGGTGCACTCGGACTATCCGTATATCTAGGGGTGAAATGTTGTACTCAACTCCCTAACTCATGTTGCACGGCCCTCCAGAAGTGTGATGTGAATAGTGTGCCCTAATAAAAAATAATGGACGCTGGCACACCATGTAGTCAAACAGTCTCGCGGATATAGATCTCAGCTAACCGCTATGAAGAATAGGTAACTGCTATAGGAATGAAATACGCTAACTTGGTAAAACTATCCACAATCACCCATACATCGTCAAATTTCTTTTAAGTCCGTGGGAGACCAACAAAAAAATCCATAGTAATATGTTCCCACTTCCACTCAGGAATCTCAAGCCTCTAGAGCAAACCACCAGGCCTCTGATGCTCGTACTTTACCTGTTAGAAATTCAAACACCAAGCTACATGCGCAACTATATATTTCTTTGCCATTCTCCACCAATAATGTTTCCTCAGATCTTGATACATCTTCGTGGCACCTGGATGGATGGAATACCATGAACTCTGGGCCTCCTCATGTATCAACTCACGAATCCCATCCATATTGGACATACAAATCTGACTCTGCATCTGCAACACCCCATTATCTTTGATAGTAACCTGCTTGGCACCATCGTGTCGCACCATGTCCTCAAGGACAAGAAAGTGGGGGTCGTCATACTGTCGCTCTCTGATGCGCTCATACAAAGAAGATCGAAAGACCGTGCAAGCTAGAACACGACTGGGGTCCGAAACATCTAACCTCACAAACTGATTGGTCAAAGCCTGAACATCTAATGCTAGCGGCCTCTCACTAACTAGAATATACGTAAGGCTACCCATACTTACAACCTTTCTACTCAAGGCATCGACCACCACGTTGGCCTTTCTGGGATGATATAAAATGGTGATATCATAGTCTTTTAGCAGCTCCAACCACCTCCGCTACCTCAAATAGATATCCTTCTGCTTGAACAAATACTAAAGACTCCGATGATTCGTAAACACCTCACATGTCACGCCATAGAGGTAATGCCTCAAAATCTTCAATGCATGAACAATGGCTGCCAACTCCAATTCATGAACAGGGCAATTCTTTTTGTGAACCTTCAACTATCACGACACGTATGCAACTACCCTGCCATCGTGCATCAACACTACACCGAGCCCAATATGTGATGCATCACAATACACTATGTAGGATCCTGAACCTGTGGGCAACACCAACATTGACGCTATCATAAAGGCAGTCTTGACCTTCTAAAAGCTCAACTCACACTCATCTGACCACCTAAATGGGACACCCTTCTAGGTCAATCTAGTCAATGGGGCTGCTATGGATGAAAACCCCTCTATGACTCGGTGATAATAACCCTCCAAACCTAGGAAAATCCGAATCTCTTTAGCTAAAGTAGGTCTACGCTAGTTCTGAACTACTTCAATCTTCTTAAGATCCACTTTAATGCCCTCGGATGAAACAACATGCCCCAAAAAGATGACTTAGTCCAACCAAAACTCACAATTTGAAAACATGGCATATAACTGGCTATCTCTCAGAGTTTGAAGTACAACCCAAAGATATTGCTCATGCTCATCTCGACTGCAGGAGTAGATATAGATATCATCAATGAATACGATCATAAAAGAATCCAAATAGGGCTTAAATACCGGTTCATTAAATCCATAAATGTTGGTGGGGCATTTATCAAGTCAAATGACATCACTAGGAACTTATAATGCCCATACTATGTCTGAAAAGCTATCTTATGGACATTTAATGCCCTAATCTTCAACTGATAGTAGCAAGATTGCAAATAAATCTTCGAAAATACTTTGGCACCATGAAGCTGATCAAATAAGTCTTCAATCCTCAACAATGGTTACTTGTTCTTGATAGTCACTTTGTTCAACTGTCGATAGTCTATACACATCCTCATCGAACCATCCTTCTTCTTCACGAATAACACGGGCGCAACCTAAGGCGAGATATGTCTAGGCCTAGTGAATCCCTTATCAAGCAAATCCTACAAATGGTCCTTGAGTTTCTTCAACTCAGGTGGCGCCATATGGCATGGTGGAATAGAAATGGGCTGAGTGCCCGGAGCTAAATCAATATAGAAGTCAATATCCCTATGGGGTGGCATCCCCGACAGATTTGCAGGAATCACCTCCGGAAGCTCACGCATGATAGGTATTTAATCTATGGAAGCAACCTCCGCACTCGAATTACAAACATTGGCCAAATATGCTAGACACCTTTTCTCGACCATATGTCAAGCCTTCACATAAGAAATAACTCCCTCCAATCTAATCGGGGCAATCCAGGCATGGCTAAGTTCACCGTCTTTGTGTGATAGTGCAATATAGCATGATAAGGTGACAACCAATCCATACCCAAGATAATATCAAAGTTCACCATATAAAAAAGTAGGACATCTACACTAGTCTCAAGGCTCTCGATAGAAACCACACACGAGCGATAGACATACTATACAATAATGAAATCTCCCACAAGTGTGGACACATATACAAAAGCAATCAAAGAATCACAAGGCACAATCAGATATGAAGAAAAATAGGATGAAACATAGGAATAAGTAGAGCCCGGGTCAAATAGAATAGTAGCATCTCTATGGACAACCGTAACAATACCTGTGATGATGGCGTCAGATGACTCTGCCTCAGGTCTAGCTAGAAATGCATTAAAATAGGGCCGAGCTCTACCACTCTAATCTCCGCCCCTCGAGCGACCCCTATATGGATGGCCTCCACCTCTAATGGCCTAACCTTCACCTCTAGCGATCTGACCCTTGCCTCTAGCTTGCTGTGTGGGCGGTAGAGCAACCAGTGCCGACATGATGGCACAAGAACCATGCTGAGGTCTGCTACTCGACAATCTAGGGCAATACCTTATGATATGACTGATTCTCCCACACTCAAAGAACTATGTCGGTTGTTATGGCTGCTGAAGCTGAGATTGACCCCGACGGCCCGGATAGCCGCTGTAGTAACTCCGAAGAGGTAGTGTACTAATAGGAGCTTAATGTACACGGAATACTGGCTGCTCAAGATAAGAGCCATAAGAACCACGACCACCTGAAACATTGTGGGCTACCTGAAGAGCTGACTGAATCGGCCTAGGAGGATGGCCTTTACCAAAAGAACCCCTGCCTCCAAATGAGGCACCACTGAAACCACTGAAATGTCGTGGCCTCTTATCAAACACCGACCCCTCTCTTGACTACGAACCAGCTCGATCCGTCTGGCAATATCTACGGCCCTCTAGAAAGAAATATCATCACTAATCTCCTTGTCCTTCTGTAGCCTGATACTGAAGGTGGGTCGATCAATGAATCTCCTCACTCTCTCCCCCTCAGTAGGGAGTAAAACAATTGCATGGCGAGCAAAGTCCAAATATTGAGTCTCATATTGGGTAACGGTCATGCCACCCTACTGAAGGCAATCAAATTGACTGCGATACTCCTCTCTCATAGTGAAAGGAATGAACTTCTCTAGAAATAGCTATGAAAACTGATCCCAGGTAAGTGCAGGCAAACCAGCTGGTCTAGTCAACACATAATCTCTCTACAATCTCTTGGCAGAACTGGTCATCTAGAACACTGCAAAGTCGATCCCATTGGTCTCAACAATAGCCATGCTGCAATACCTCGTGGAAATTGTCTAAGTAATCCTGTGGGTCCTCAGAAGATGCACCGCTGAACTTATGCAACCTAAACAAGGTCTCAAAAGACAGAGAAGGCCTATCCCCGACCTGTGCCGCAACAACCGGCTGAACTACCCAACTAGCTAGGCTGTCGGAGTCTGATATAGGTGAACCACCTGCTCCGGGGTCTGAGTAGCGGGAGTCTGTGCTCCTGACCCAGCTTGAGAGACGACTGGTGCCACCGAAAAATGCACCGATTTGGGGCACACTCTGCATAATACCCACCAAGTGGACTAGAGAATCCTGAAGCACTAGAGTGGCTATGAATCCCTCTGGAACTTGAGCTATTGTGACGGGTACGGTCTGATCTGGGACCTCCTCCTCATGATCAATCTAAGGCTCCACTACGGATGTTGCTGCTCGAGTTCTAGGCTGAGCTCTGCCTCAGCCTCGGTCTCTGTCCCTGGTAGTAGTTGTCACAAGGGGATCCGACACCTTTTCGTCTACTGATGTTGTGTAATGACCCAATTTCCCCTATAGGCTGTGATGGCGCCCAACGTCACTACTAGGCAAGACAACAGTGAACTAGTCATGTATTTATTCTTTTTAATAATTTCAAAGTAGTTGACTTCTATTTATTAAGTAGATGAGAAATGGAAAATTATAGTAAGGTAAGGCATAAACTAATGAAAGAGCAAGTACAGTGAAATAAATACTCAAAACCATAAAGTGTCTACTAGCATGTTCCTAAAACCCGGTGTCACAAGTGTATGAGCAACTAATAGAATATACAAAATACCTAAGCTACTGTCAGAAATAAGATAGATAGAAAGTAAATACAAAAGAGAGACTACGAGTGCTGCAGAATTGACTAAGAGAGCAGCTCACCACTATGCCTCAGGGTAATGGGGGTGCGCGCCTGAATGAATACCAGATGCACCTGCCCTAGATCGTGCACGATTATGTCAAAAGTGTAGTGTGAGTACATAAACAACATGTAGCCAATAATTATCCAGTCTAGCCTCAAAGAAGTAGTGATGAAGGGTCAAGATCGACACTTACTATGGGCCAACAAATAAAATACAAAAATTCTAAATAGGCATGGAATACGTGAATAATAATAATAATAACACAATATCAAGTGTAATCGGGCTCCAAGCATTATCATGTATGATTTATGCTGAGGTCGTATGGCCCGATCCAGATATTACACTACTGAGGGTCGAATAACATGAACCATAGATGCATCTATTATACTACTGAGGCGTTCGACCCGCTCCACAAGAAGAGAGAATACTCTACGAACATCCAATTTAAAAGCTATCACAAGACTAGTACACAAGGAAGTACAATTTCTATTAACAGTTAAGTAACCCGCCAAAACTCAAAGTAAGTGAAATTCGGTCTTTACGCATCCATTATCAAGTTTCAATATAATTTAAGCACTTAAATTAACATGTAGAGTGCAAACAATATAAGTATTTCATGATTGGCTCCCAAAACTACCCGGACTTAAGCATAATTTGTTGCTATGCACGGACTCTCATCATCTCGTGAGTACGTAGCCCCTGCAATTAGAAGCAAATAATAATTTAAAACACCGATGGGGTAAATTCTCTCTTACAAGGTTAGGCAAGAGACTTACCTCGTCCCAAAGCTCACTTTCCGGCCCATAAATTCGCTTTAAAGCCTCAACTTGGTGCCAAACAAAACGAAGCTAGCCAAATATTATATAGATTAATCAATATACACTCACAAGTTCATAATTTAGCTAGAGTAATTACCCAACTTAAATTGGAAGATGCTTAAAATTCACCCCGGGCCCACGTACCTGGATTCCGAATTTTTTCAAAGAAAAATATTACCCATAACCTCAGGAACTCAAATATATAATTTCTACCCAATTTCATAATAATTTTCGTGGTTAAATCCCATTTTCATCAAGACCTAGGTTTTCAACTAAACCCATAATTTCTACAATTTATATGTTAAGAATCAACCCAAAATACATGTATTGAACTCATTTTGTATAGAAATTACTTACCTCAAAGTGCTAGGTGAAACACACTCTTCAAAGAGATCCAAAATCGTCCAACAAGTGAAAGAAATGAACCAAAAAGGCCTAAGTCCCGATATTTTAAAAGACACTGCCCAGGCATCCCTTCTTCACGATCGCGGAGGAGTCTTCGCGATCGCGAAGTCAAACAACCCAGGCCCTAGAAAATTGACTATCGGGAATGCAACCAGAGCCTCGCGAATGCGAAGGTTTACCTGACCTACCCTAGACGAACGCGAGGGCTTCTTCGCGAACGTGAAGACCAACAACAGCCACCCAGCTCTAGCCTACTCTACACGAACGCGAAGGCCACAGGTCCCAGACCTTCATGAACGCAGACTGGTTGTCCCAAACGTGTAGCACAAATTTCATGTCCCCCATTTTCCTTCTTTGCGAACACGACCACACCTACGCGATCGCAGAGAAGGAAACCAGAACCAATAGTGACAACATTTTGGACTTAGCTACGAATGGTCCAGAACTCACTCGTGCCACCCCGGACCCCGTTCAAAAGCACCAACAAGTCTAAAAATATAATATGGGCCCACTCTAAAGCAAAATGACCGATCGGGTCTAGAATCGTACCTAGAATGTCGAATAGACGTGGATAACTTCTCTGCATGTCCTCCTCGGTCTCCCAAGTCGCCTCTTGATGATGTCCAAATCCATTGCTTAAAATTAAATGGACACGGTCGCATGCAATATAATTTACCCAACTATAAGTTGGGGTCGAATCCCACAGAGAACAATATGCATGCGATTAGGCGTGTAAGAGAACTATCACTTATTATGCTTAGCTAAACACTTAGAAATATTTTGAGAAAATATTTATAACTAATTGAAAAAATATAAACGAACCTACCAAGCAAGTAAAATGATCAATGTCTACAAGAATAGGTGCAATGAGAATTACATTCAAGTAACAATCCAATGTACTTCATAATTTTACAAATATGAGCGAGTTTATGTTAATTAGCCTCGGGTAACAATTCTATATTAGCTTCTTCCAAAAGACTAACAAGACTTCCTAATTGAAGTATCTCTAAAACAATTAAAAGATTAAGCACACATGAATATGGCTACAAGTAGTTGAATCCTATCCCTAGGTAGAATATATAAAGTGAGGGTTGACGCCTCAAGTTCTTGTTAATTAACTTTTTCCAACCCCAAATTATCTTTCCCAAAATCAATTCGAAGTTAATGGGTGAGTCCTAGGGTTAGATAATCCCTTTGGAAATATTAAAGAACAAGGATAATTAAAGAAACAATAACTCACTTCAATACAGATAAAAATCGTTCAATACATAAGCACAACAAGATATTTAATCCACACTTTAAATATGAATATTTCTATAAATAAGATTTAAGTGTTGGAAAAAAATACTACACACTTAATTATACAATACAAAGCAAGGAAATGAAGAAATTAACATAAATGGGTAAGAAATTCTCAACCAAAAGCTTCAAATCTTCAAGACCCAAGTGTGTGTGCAAGAACCCTAGCTCCAAAACTTGTGTTCTCTAGTAAAGAGACTCAAAATTACTTCAAAGATCTACAAAAGATATTTTACAAATGAGTTGGGTCGTGTATTAAATGGCTTGGGGTCAAAAACGTGAAATTCCATAATTGCCCAATTTCTGCCTAGTTATACAGATATGCAATCGCATACAGAGAAATGCGATCGCGTAGAGAATCGCGTTCACATGGAACATTTGACCAGCCACTGACCAGATTTTCATCATTACATTCACACAACTTCAATCGCATTCACACAGCTTCAGTCAGCTGAACTTACGCGATCGAATGGAGTTTTCCGCAATCGCATAGAGCATTCATTGGCAGTAGTTAAATTTTCCCTTTTTAACAAATATTGACTTGTTTTCTTCCACATCTTTTCTAGATCACTTGAAATTTGAAATATGCCAATAAATCTCAATAAATGACTTAGTTTCTCAACAGAATCATACAAAAGCCTAAGTACCAAGACGAGATAAGGTGGTAAAATACCAACTTATCAAACCCCCAAACTTAAACTATTACTTGTCCTCAAGTAATTCAACAACTAAAAACATCCTTCAGTAAAATCAATAATTAAGCTCAATGGCATACCAAACATCTTTTCAAGTCAAAAAGGTTCAAATTTAAACATAATCTAGTGAATTTGGTTGGTACCAACAATTAATCCAAAGCATATGAATCACCCACTTCTCACAACTTCCATTTCAATTCAAGTACTCAAACACCACATTTCGCCTTGAAGCACATTCCGAGCTAGTTCTAGATTACAAATAATGCAAAAAAAACTCACAACAAATCTCACAGCACATGGCACATGCAAACTCGGGTGAAATATAAATTCAAAGTCCAATTAAACAAATGAACCCAAAGAAAATCACATATAGCCTAAAAGACTATTTAATAAATCAAAAAGCCAAAAATAGAACCTAAAAGTCACAACAAGGATTATCACTTCAATCATTTTTTATTTTAAAGATCAAGACCTCTTATGCCAAAGTTTAAATCATGTTGGTACCAAACAAGCCACACACTAGTTTATGGACAAAAGATCACACCCAATAACCAATTTATTCACTACTAGCTACTAAACTAAAAAAAATATTTGCCTAAAATTTTTTAAAAAAAATTAACAAGACTAATCCTTTGAGAAAGTTGTCACGCCATCCATATATGAAAAAATCACCCGGTCGGACACAAATTATTTTTTTGAATAAGAACCGCGGCATAAAGAAAAGCCTAGGATTTTAATTAATACTGCTACATGTAAATAAAGTAGAAAAATAAGAAGATAAAAAAAAGTACTGCTAACATGCTAGAATTAAACTTTAAATTATCACTAATAAACTACAAACGTTAACCAATCTACACAAGTTCACAAAAAAAAATCATGCTCCAACTACATCATCACATATAAATGAGCCACCCCCAACCTAAAGTCTTGCACTTTCCTCAATGCAACTAAACAAAACAAGATAAAATGATGGAGGTGCTCACCTGAAACTGCATCACTCGAAGTTGGAGGTGGTGGGAAATTTGAGCTCTAAATCCTCCTCATCTTCGTCCTCTGATTCATCTGAACCACAAAATGAACTCAGCTTGTGCATAATTTTGGATAGGAATTTGCTTTTCTTTTTCTCATTCTCCTTGAACTTCAGCTATCAGCTCTCAATCTTTCCTTGTCTTCGTCTCATGTCTTCCAACCCGTTTTTGATTGCATTTTGTTCTTGAACTACATCATCTAGAGATGGTTTCTTATGAGTCCCAGTAAAAGTTCTCTTCACAGATGGACCAGATGGAAGGCCAGCTACAAGTTGGTGAATGTGAGCATTGACGCCATAGATTTGATTGGAGAGGTGGCACATAGTGGGAGGTCCATAAGGAAGTGGAACAATGGGCTCATGTAGCCCAGTTGCAGCTGTGGAAGAACCACTGGGCCTAGCGGCAGTCTTAGTAAGCTACCTAAATGAAGGAGATGATACATCAATCCTCCTCTTCTTCTTCCTGCCAGTTGGCCCTTTTCTGAGCAATGGATAAATTTCCATGCCTGGGTCCTTCTCAGAATCATGCGGGTCCTTTAGTACCACAGCATCATAGCACAACTGAGTGATCAATAAGGGAAAGAATAGACTCTTAGACCTCCATTTACATGCTTCCTCAATTTTACTCACCATGTGCTGGCCCACGTTCACTAGCAAGCCATCCATAATAGTTGCAGTCATCAACACCTTCTCAGGCATCACCTTAGACTCATGTGTTAGACTGAACAATTCTAGCACAAATAATGGATAGCCAAGTTTTGGCTTCAGCTTTGAATTCAGAAGAATCAACCCCTTTGTGGAATCTTTCCCAAGTCGGTGTTACCCTGTCATGAAGCTTCTCCACCAACAATTAGATTCCTCTCTCCCTTACTCTAGCTTTGTATACCTCATTGTCAGCATTAGGAAGAATATATTGTGTATTTATTACTTCGGGACCAAAGTCTACCCGCTTACCCCTAACAAAATTAAATACTCCCCCTTGGAAATTAGTCTTCAAGGCATTGGCATAGAATTCACGAACTACTATGTAGTTGGTTTTGATTGGTTCAGGAGCAAAGCATATCCATCCACTATTAGTAATTCTTCGAAAAAAAGCCGGCATCTTAGCCTCAAGTTTGTCCAAAATGATGACCCTTTCTTTGACAATGCTCTTTGACATGAGTTTGTCATAGTTTCTTTATCATTTAGCAGCTGTGAATCTGGCATGATCAATATATTCCTCTTCCACAGCTTGGGGAGTAGGCTCTTGTACAATTTCGTCATTTTACAAGGCCATTTTATGCTCAAAGTACCTACAAAAGTAGACCAAATGTCAAATGTTTGTATGGGTACTTAATAGACTGTATAATAATGTGTTTAGGCCAAAGAAGGGGATAAAAGAACATCAGGATAAAATTCTCTGAAGCATGTTGTCATGACCCAATTCCCAATTTAGGTCGCGATGGCGCCCAACACCGAGGTTAGGCAAGCCAACATTAGTGAACTGATGGGTTTCACTTATGTTACCAAAACATTTCCAACATTTACATAAATTAAATTTAAAACATTAGATAATAACGAATAGTTTAGGCAATTTAAAGCTGAAATGGCCAAATGATGTCATAATTAAGTGATTACATCCCAAAAGAATAGTCTACTAATGTGTGGTGCCAGGAACTAGTGTCACAAGTATGTGGCATCTAGTAGAATATACAAAAGAATATATCTATCCTACTTCCTGAAATAGAATAGGCAGTCAAAAGAAAAATGAGAGACTCCATCATGTTGTTGAACGACATCGTAAAGGAGCATATCACTGTGGAATCTCACCCAAATATCAAGAATGCGCACCAGACGGGTAGCCAGATGCACCTGCCTCAGATCATGTACAATTAAGTACAGAAGCGTAGTATGAGTACATAAACAATATGTACCCAGTAAGTATCCCATCTAACCTTGAAGAAGTAGTGTCGAGGGGTCGACTAGGGTCAATAAATATAATAATATGAGGTGCAATATTCTAATTCACAATGAACATAGATAGAAACAAGTTCAAACAAGAAATAAATACTTAAAATCCTCTCATCAAATCAATAGATTTAGGTACTTCCTTCATTTAAAACGAGTAGTCTTTCAAGTAGTAAATCATACAGATTATAAGAGGTTTCGGTTCCATTATCACACACAAATACCACCGAGGATGTTCGGCCCGATCCAACATAAAAGTAAACTATACATTGCCGAGGGTCGAATGACTCGAACCATATATATATACAATTACCAACCTACCGAGGTGAACAACCCACTCCCATGAGAGTAGTGGAAATAATCACTCCGCTCGCGGAATATACTTGCGATGCGGTTAAGTATAAATACAAATTAAATGTTTCCTTAATTCTTTTCAAAAATAATTATTTACTTGAAATCCTTGAAATCATGACATTCTCAACGAAGTTTCAACCAATGCAATTCAACAATTATAATCATATAACGATACCCACAAAGCATGGTGTAAGCCTAAAACTATCCGGGCATAACAGGAATAGTAGCTACGTCTGGACTCTCGTCATTTCGTACGTACGTAGCCCCCACAATTAAATCACATACTCCATCTGTTTCAATTTATGTGAACCTATTTCCTTTTTAGTCCATTCCAAAAAGAGTGACCTCTTTCCCTATTTGGAAACAATTTACCTTTATGCAATGATTTATAGCTACATAAAATATATATGCTTCATTTTACACCACAAGTTCAGAAGTCTTCTCTCTATTCTTAAACTCCGTGCCCAGTCAAATGGGTTCACATAAATTGAAACGGAGGGAGTATTAATTAAGTTCACCTATGGGGAAATTTTCCTCTTACAAGGTTGGAAAAGAGACTTACCTCGTTTCAGGCCCACTTACA
This sequence comes from Nicotiana tabacum, assembly GCF_000715075.1. Taxonomy (NCBI): domain Eukaryota; kingdom Viridiplantae; phylum Streptophyta; class Magnoliopsida; order Solanales; family Solanaceae; genus Nicotiana; species Nicotiana tabacum. Next base: position 112,453,152 of record NC_134080.1, on the reverse strand, counting down.
ACTCAAGAATGCGCTCAAACCCTCAAACCGGAGCCGCATAATCCGAAACTATTCAAATACTGTGAAATCCATTCATTATGTGTTTACAAGTTCATAATCTAGCTATTAAAGTGATTATCCAACCCCAAAGGTAAAACTTCTAAAATTCATTCCCGGGCCCACGTGCCCGGATTCCAGAAATTTTCAAAGAAAGTTGTTACCCATAACCTAAGGATCAAGAATATATGATCTTTACTTCATTCCATAACGCATTTTGTGGTTAAATCTCATTTTTATCAAAACTCTAGGTTTTAATTGAATCTCATGATTTTCACTAATCTTCATGTGTTAATCTACCCAAAAACTAAGTATTAAACTCACATTAAGTAGAAATAACATACCTCAAAGTACTAGGTGAAAGCCCCTTTCCAAAAGCTCTGAAAATTGCCTAAGTGTAGAACTGAAATGAAATAAATGGCCTAAGTCCCATTTTTAAAAGCGGTACACATGCCTCAGATGTCGCATTTGCGACATTTGGTTCGCAAATGCAAAGGTCGCAAAGCATCGCAAATGCGAACCTGGCTTCCCTCTGCAAGGGTCGCAAATGCGACAAAAGGGTCACAAATGCGGACTTTGATGGGTTCGAAAATGTGATCCAAAATGTCTCAAATGCAATCGCTTCCCAACTCAGGCTTCTTCGCAATTGTGAATCCTTCCTCGCACATGCGAACAAATACTCGCATTTGCGAGTCCTGCAGCAGCTGCTCAGAAATACCAGAAAACTGGAGTATTTTCACTCCCAACACACGTTCGAAACTCACCCGAGCCCTCGGGGCTCCACTCTGAACACTCACACAAGTAGAACAACACTATACAAACTTGATCGCGCGATGGTAACACCGAAATAATAGCAAAAACTAAGAATTACACCTTAAAACCATTTGAATCAAATTTATGAACTTTAAGTTCTTCAATATACTCCCAACGTGTCGAAACGTACTTACACTACTCGGATTGATACCAAATTTTGCGTGCAAGTCTTTAATGATTTTATGGAACTATTCCCCATCTCGGAATTCGATTCGGACCTCGATATCACCAAAACCCGCTCCAAACCAAATTTAAAGAACATCAAAGTTCTTCAAGAACCAACTTTCACTATTAGGCACCAAAACGCTCCGGGGTCATCCAAAAACAGATCCGGACATATGCCTAAGTCCGAAATTATCATTAGAACCTATTGGAACTGTCAAATCCTGATTCCAAGGTCGTTTACTCAAAAGGTTGACTGAAGTTAAACTTGGCATTTTAAGCCAACCTTCAGGAACCAAGTGTTTCGATTTCAACCCAAACTCTTCAAAATCCCGAACCAACCATCCCCGCAAGTCATAAATCAATTAAAGAAAGTACTGAAAGTCTTATTTAAGAGAGCGAGGTTCTAGAAATAAAAATGACCAGTCGGGTCATTACACCAGTAGTTTGCTTCCTGGAGCCTAAAGCATTGCGATCGCAGAAATGGGCACGCGATCTCATAGCACGTTTATGTTTTTGTCAGTTTTATAGCCTTGCAATCGCGGAATAGTAAACGTGATCGTGAAGGGAAATTTGAGTTCTCAGTAGAATTTGACTTATGCGATCGCGAAACGGGACGTCGCGATTGCGAGGGTCTCCTTCCTCGCCCCGCCACAGCTTTCTCAGACATTTCATCAAACATCAAGAGGGCATTCATTTTTTAGCATTTTCACAACATTAAAGCCATGGATTTTGCCCAGAAATTTCATAGAATAGAACCCACTCAATCTCTCAACCAACCTCACCCAGCAAACAAACATGTAAAGCACACGAGATTTCTACTTTAAAAATTTAACACAAGCCCTAAAACCTTGAAACATGGCTTCCCTTCAACTATTTCACAACAAGAATTGGAGAAAGTGAGAGTCAAGGGAGAAATCCACATACCCTGAAGATGAAAAGTGAGTGATGCTATGAGATTCAAGCAAGAACAGAATTAGATGGACACTTACCTGAGCTACGCGATCGCGAACATTTATCAGTGTTCGTGGAGAACAAAAACTCCCAAATGACCGCGACCGCATTTTTTTATGTGCGATCGTGAAGAGGTAGGAAACACTTTGTTCTACGTGAACGCAGAGTTCCTTGTGCGATCACGAAGCTCTGCAGTTTTCTGCAGTTTTGTTCAGCTACTGGTTTTGGGCTGTTCAGACCACTCCAACTTGCTGAAATCAACTCCAAAAATTCTAAAACTCAGCAGATTAGTCAAAAAATAATATACTAAGATATTTTAAAAAAGAAAATTTCAAAGATGACTAAAATTTTTGAAAAACGATGGGTTGCCTCCCACCAAACGCTGTATTTAACATCGTGGCACGACGCGAATCAACTTTACCACTTTTCTCGCCACTTGTACGATATGAATTAAGCACCTAACTTGAAATCAAGCTTGTGACCACGAGTGATGGAGGTGGTAAGTAGATGATTAAGCTAATCATCAATTTCTTTGGTTTGCATTTATTGGCTTTTTTTTGAGGAATGTCCTTGTATGTTCTTGAATATTCAAATTGTAAGATGTATGGCTCGTTATTTCTTCTTTACACTCCCACATGGATTCACATGGTTCAATTCCCATATCACCACACAATTCCAATGTTGAAAAATGCTTGAAATGCGACCTCAAGCCTTCAAATTGCAATTCTTCCCCGATTTTGGCACTCTCTTTTTCCCTCAGACTAGAGTCAATCTCAACCACATCTTCAAATTTTTTAGTTGATCTAATTCCATTTTTTCTTGGCATCACAACCAAGTAACAAGTCGGTTGGCGGATGTTCAACTCTTGATTCTTCAAAATAAAGCTCACTTTCTTCCTCGAAGTTGGACTCTTCTTGACCTCTTTCCACACTATCAAATTGATAGGCATAATGAGCCTCAATCAATGATTTTATTTGATCTTCCAAAGCACGGATATTCTCATCATTTTGATGTAGTTCTTGTTTTAAGTCCTCGAGTTCCATGCTTTGCTTCTCCTCATTTTCAAGAATGGCCTCCAACAAGAGCATCATCCTCTCATTTTGAGTATTTGAGAGTTCTTCTTGATTTTGATCAAGTGCCAAAAAAGGATTTTCAGCTTTAACCTCTAAGGATGGTTCTTGGCTATCATTCACTTCCGAGGCTTTTTAGACCTCTAAAGCTTCAAGCATTTCTCCCATTTGTAGGTTTAACCTTTCAAGCGACAAATCATTTTGAAGACTATTTTCCAAAAGCTCCTCCAAGGCATTTTACTCTTTGTTCCCTGCTTCAAGTAGGCATTATATCATAAACTTGAACTCTCCATTTTGACCATGCTCAATTTCTTCCACTTCCATATCCCTATAATTATCATCACAAAAAGTAGAATCATCATAGCGGGGGTTCGAGGAAGGGAAGGAAAAATAAGCAAAATTATATCTATAGCCATTTTGACCACTATACGTTTTACAAATACTCCACTCATGGGTCTGAGATTGTGCACACAATCCGCCCCCGGGAGAATTTAAACAATTTTTCCACAAGTATGGTCCTCCACATTAAGGACAAGGGTCATCAAAGTATGAACAACTACCATCCGACTAATTTTCATCATATGATGCCATTTTTCAAAAACTAAGAAAATAAACAAGAAACTAACAAGAATATAAACAAAGATAACAAAAATAATTACACAAATATTTACAAGTTTAGACCAAAGCACGTACGCTTACTTCTCAAACAACCTAAATACGCCAAATTGTTCCTCAGCAACGGCACCAATTTGATGACGTCCACATCCACTACTAAAAAGTAAATGTACACGGTCGCATGCAACATAATTTACCCAACTATGAGTCGGGGTCGAATCCCACAGAGAACAATATGTAGGCGATTAGGCATGAAAGAGAATTATCACTTATTATGCTAAGCCAAACACTTAGAAATGTTTTGAGAAAATATTTATAACTAATTGCAAAAATATAAACTAATCTACAAAGCAAGTAAAATGATCAATGGCTGCAAGCATGGTTGCAGTGGGAATTATACTCAAGTAAGATCCAATGTATTTCACGCTTGTACAAATATGAGCGAGTTTATGTTAATTAGCCTCAGGTAATAATTCTATAGTATCTTCTTCCAAAGACTAACAAGACTTCCTTATTGAATTATCCTTAAAACAATTAAGAGATTAAGCACACCCAAATATGGCTACAAGTAGTTCAATCCAATCCCTAGGTACAATCTATAAAGTGAGGGTTGACGCCTCAAGTTCTTGTTAATTAATCTTTACCAACCCCAAATTATCTTTCCGAAAATCAATTTGAAGTTAATGGACGAGTCCTAGTGTATGCTAATCCCTTTTGAAACATTAAAGAACAAGAATAATTAAATAAACAATAACTTACTTCAATATAGATAAAAATCGTTCAATACATAAGCACAACAAGATATTTAATCCACACTTTAAATATGAATATTCCCATAATCAAGATTCAAGTGTTGGAAAAAATACTACACACTTAGATATACAATACAAAGTAAGGAAATGAAGAAATGAACATAAATGGGTAAGAAATTCTCAACCAAAAACTTCAAATCTTCAAGACTCAAGTATGTGTGCAAGAACCCTAGCTCCAAAACTTGTGTTCTCTAGTCAAGAGACTCAAAATTACTTCAAAGATATGCCAAAGATGTTTACGAATGAGCTATGCCATGTATTAAATGGCTTGGGGTAAAAAACGTGAAATTTCATAACTGCCCAATTTCTGCCCAGTTATACAACTATGTGGTCGCATAGAGAGAAACGAGATTGTGGTTAACAACTTCTACAAAGCTACGCAATCACGTAGAACGTTTGAGTAGTCGCTGACCAGAATTTATTCATCATGTTCGCACAGATTCAACCGAGTTTGCACAGCTTTAGTCAGCTGAACTTATGCGATCACATGGAGTTCTCCGAAATCGCATAAAGCATTCACTGGCAGTAGTTAAATTTTCCCTTTCTGACACATTTTGACTTGTTTTCTTCCATATCTTCTCTAAATCACCTGATACCTGAAATATGCCAATAAACCTCAATAAATGACTTAGTTTCTCAACAAAAACATACAAAAGCCTAAGTATCAAGAAGAGATAAGTTGGTAAATGTGACGGCCCAGCCGGTCATCTTAAGAATTAAGGCCCTGATCCCCTATTAACTGCTTTCCTCGAGTTTATTTCTGCTATTTTGATTTGCCGGGATGTTCGGTTCGTAGTTTCAGAGAGTTTTGGGACACTTAGTCCCTAAATGAGAGCTTAAGTATTAGAAAGTTGACCGTAGTCAGAACAGTGTGAAGACGACCTCGGAATGGAAATTTGATGGTTCTGTTAACTTCCTTGGGTGATTTCGGGCTTAGTTGCGTGTTCAGATTGTGTTTTGGAGGTCCGTAGCTAATTTAGGCTTGAAATGCCGAAAGATCGAATTTTGAAGTTTCTGGTTTGATAGTGAGATTTTGATCCAAAGGTTAGAATAGAATTTCGGAAGTTGTAGTAGCTCCGTAGTGTTGAATGTGACGTGTGTGCAAAATATCAGGTCATTCGGACAAGGTTTGATAGACTTTTAGATCGAAAGCGTATTTTTGAGAATTTTGGAGTTCTTAGGCTCAAATCCATGGTTAATTCGAGGTTTCGATGTTGTTTTAGGTGTTTTAAGGATTGGTACAAGTTTGGATAGTGGTTAGTGACTTGTTGGTGCCTTTGGTTGAGATCTAGGGGGCCTCGGGATGAATTCGGATAGTTGACGGAGGAAATTTTTGAGTTTAAGTTGCAGCTTCAGTTGTTGGTGCTGTCATAACCGCACCTGCGGTTTGGGTTCCGCAGGTGTGGCACCGCAGATGCAGCTCAACAATTGCAGGAGCAGATTTATGGAGAAGCAGCAGGTTCTGTAGATGCGGGTAGTTAACCGCAGAAGCGGTACCGAACCTACGGACGGGTAACCCCAGATGCGGAATAAGGTCCTTTAAGTGAAAGTCACAGATGCAACCTAGGCTCTATAGAAGCGGGACCGTAGATGCGGTCCTAGGGCCGCAAATGCGGAAATCGCTTGGCAGAACATATAAATCTTGCCTTTGCGAATTTTAGCCTTTTTTCATATTTTTCAAAATGGGAAGAAGCTTGGGGAGCACTTTTCAAGAGGGATTTTCAGAGGAGTTCATGGGGTAAGATCTTTGGTCCCTAAGCTCGTTATTGGAGTGATTTTTATCAATTTAAGCATGAAAGATTAAGGAAAATCAGTGGTAATTGTGGGTTTAGGGCTTGTGTAATTGGAGACTTTTGAGTGTTGATTTGAGGGAAAAATTGAGGTCCGATTTTGGTACTTTTGATATGACTGAACTCGTGAGAGTGTGAGGTTTCTAGAAATATAAATTTTACCTGATTCCGAGACGTGGGCCCGAGGGGCGTTTTGGTCATTTTACATAATTTCTCGTATTAGCTTAGAATTTAATTGTAGAATCAGTTATTTGAAGTATTATTTACATTATGCAATTGAATTGAATAGATTTGGGCCATTTGGAGTCGAGTACTCGTGGCAAAGACGTGGTGCAGAGTTGATTTGAGCTGGTTCGAGGTAAGTGGCTTGTCTAACCTTGTGTGGGGGACCTTCCCCTTAGGATATGATAATTGAATTGCGTTGTACATGAGATGATGAGTGCGTACTTGAGCTTATTATTAAAAATTCAATTTTACTTTAAGTTTTTCAATTGAGTTCCTTTTTCCTGTTTTATTCTACTTGCGAATTTAGCCTGTTGTTAGTTTAGAAATGCATGTTTAGATGACTTAATTGTCTATTTGCTTAAACTGCCTTAATTGCATTACGTGAAGCATGTTAGGCTAGAATTAACTATTTTACTTAGTACGAAATTAGCATTTAATTGAATATTCTTGTGTTGCTGCTGTGTTTTTTTAATTTGGGACTATGGGACGGCATCCGGGGAGATCCCCTGTACGTATTTATGATCTGGACTGAGGTGCGGGACACCAAGAGATCACTGGCACGTGTATTGAGGATACCAAGAGATCCCTAGCATATATTGAGGATACCAAGAGATCCTCGGGATACCAAGAGATCCTTAGTATACATTGAGGATACCAACAGATCCTCGGGATACCAAGAGATACTCAGTTATCATCCTTGTTGTGAGTGGTATTTCCTTGTGGTCTGCCTTTATCTCTGTTCCGTTATTATACTCTTATTATTATGTATAGATTCTTACTGTAGATTCTCAATTGTGCTACTTATCTTATCTTGTCATCTTATTATTTACTTAATCTCAGTAAGGCCCTGACCTTCCTCGTCACTACCCGATCGAGGTTAGGCTTGGCACTTACTTAGTACCGCTGTGGTGTACTCATGCCCTTTTTGCGCATGTTTTTCATGTGCAGATCTAGGTACCTCTGCTCAGACTCACTATCCTTGAGGCGAGGCGCTCCGTAGAGACTTCGAGGTATATCTGCCGCGTCCGCAGACCGAGAAGTCCCTTTCCATTCTTGATTTTTAGTATTTAGCCCTTCTGTATTTTTTGTTCTATTCAGACATTCCGGAGTTAGAGCTATGTAATATTTACTAGCTTGTGATTCGTGGATTTCCGGGCCTTGAATTTAGATATTGGATTTTGAGATTTATATATGGTGTATGCCGAGCGACACATTTAAACACTGTTATTACTTTATTTCTATTTTATACTATTTTATTTCCGCAAAAAAGTTGGTTTTATTCTGCAATTTAGGCTTACATTGTCATAGAGACTAGGTGCCATCACGACAGTTCATGGAGGGCGAAATGGAGTCGTGCTAAATTGGTATCAGAGCTATAGGTTCATAGGAATCATGGATCACACGCCGATTTATTAGAGCCTCGTTGAACGGTACAAAGATATTTGTACTTATCTACGAGAGGCTATGTAACTGTTAGGAAAATTCCATTTCATTTGATTTCCTTGTCGTGTGATATTTTGACATCACAATTTTAAACTTCTGTCTTCTATTCTCTCACAGATGGTGAGGACACGTGCTACCCGAGATGATCAGGCACTCGCGACCCCTACTGCAGCCGATAGAGGCCGGGGCTGGGGTAGCGGTCGAGGACTCGCACGTGGTGCAGCCAGAGTACCTGCGCGAGCTGCCGCCGAGGTACCACCAGCAGTTCCAGCCGGAGTCCAGGCACCTGACACGCCTACTGCTACTACTACTCCAGCTCTTCAGGAGACTCTGGCACAGTTCATTAGCATGTATACCACTTTGGCTTAGGCAGGGTTGCTTCCTCTTGCTGCAGCAACATCCCAGGACGAGGGAGGAGCACAGACTCCCGTTGCCCGCACTCCTGAGCAGCGAGTGCATGTTGAACAGGTCCCTGAGATTATTCCTGTACCGCCTACAATGCCAGTTCAGCTCGAGGGTGGGGCAGCGGCTTCCGAGCAGGAACAGCTGAGGCTTCAGAGGTTCAAGAGGTACAAGCCTCCTGTGTTCAGTGGTCTAGCATCGGAGGATGCTCTGGGATTTCTTGATGAGTATTACTGTATTCTCCGTACCATGGGTATCTCAGGATCGAGCGGGGTTTCTTTCACTACTTTCCAGCTTCGAGGAGCCGCCTATGAGTGGTGGCGCACCTATGAGTTAGACAGTCTAGATGAGGCTGCTTCACTAACTTGGGCTCAGTTTTTAGATCTGTTCCTGAGGGAGTATGTTTTTCAGAGCCTTAGGGACACATGTTGCGCAAAGTTCGAGCATTTGCGCCAGGGTGCTATGACTATATCAGAGTATGCAATCCATTACACCAGTTTTGCTAGGCATGCACCGTCCTTGGTTTCTACTGTCCGCGAGAGGGTTTGCCGATTTATTGAGGGCCTTATTCCTAGAATCAGATCTAGCATGGCTCGTGAGTTGGATATAGATATTTTTTATCATCATGTAGTGAGCATTGCTAGGAGGATTGAGGGTATGCATGCTAGGGAGAGAGAGGAGAGGGAGGCCAAGAGGTCTCGAGAGTCGGGCCATTATTCTGGAGCCCGTGCCCTAGCTCCCGGTCATCATGGTAGGGGTTATATGAGTCGCCCTGTTCATTCAGCTCTTCCAGCAGCCAGTAGTGCTCCAGCTCCTCCTAGGCCTCAGGACCTTTATTATGCACCTCCGATTTCTAGCGCACCTCCTGCGCGAGGTGCTTTCAGAGGTCAGTCCAACAGACCTGGCCCGAGCCAGTCACAACTGCCACGTCCTCCCAGAGCTTGTTTTGAGTGTGGTGACAAACGCCATATGGTGAGGGATTTCCCTTGACTTGGGAGGAGTGCACCTCCACAGACTTCTCAGCCACAACATGCCACGCAGAGTTCTCAGGCTATGGTTACAGCTCTAGTTGCTACCCCACCTGCTCAACTAACTAGAGGTGGAGGTCGGGGAGGTAGAGGTTGCCCTAGAGGGGGAGTCCAGGCCAGATACTATTCCTTACTCGTACCGAGGTTGTTGCCTCCGATTCTGTCATCACATGTATTGTCATGGTTTGTCATAGAGATGCATCAGTTCTATTCGATCCAGGCTCTACTTACTCTTATGTGTCTTCTTACCTTGCTCTGCATTTGGTTGTACCTCGGGATTCTTTGAGTTCCCCTGTTTTTGTTTTTACTTTTGTGGGAGATTCACTTGTTGTGGATAGTGTTTATCGGTCGTGTTTGGTTACTCTTCGTGGTTTTGAGACCAGAGCCGATTTGTTGTTACTCAGCATGGTAGATTTTGACATTATCTTGGGCATGGACTGGTTGTCGCCCTATTATGCTATTCTTGATTGCCACGCCAAAACTGTGACACTGGCTATGCTAGGTGTACCGCATGTTGTGTGGATGGGTACTTTAGATCACACCCCTAGTAGAGTTATTTCTTTTCTTAAAGCTCAACGTATGGTTGAGAAAGGGTGTGACGCGTATTTAGCCTATGTGAGAGATGTCAGTATTGATACCCTTTCTGTTGATTCAGTCCCAGCAGTGCAGGATTTTCCCGATGTGTTTCCAGTTGATCTTCCAAGCATGCCGCCTGATAGAGATTGATTTTGGCATTGATCTGTTGCCGGGCACTCAGCCCATTTCTATTCCTCCATATCGTGGCTCCTTCTAAGTTGAAGGATCAATTACAGGAATTGGTTGATAAGGGTTTTATTCGTCCTAGTGTATCGCCTTGGGGTGCTTCTATCTTGTTTGTGAAGAAAAAGAATGGTTCTATGCGTAGGTGTATTGACTATCGCCAGTTGAACAAGGTTACAATGAAGAACCATTATCCTTTGCCTCATATTAATGATCTATTTGACCAGCTTCAGGGCGCACGAGTGTTTTCTAAGATTGATTTGCGCTCAAGTTACCATCAGTTGAAGATTTGGGAGCCAGATATCCTGAAGACTGCTTTTAGGACTCGGTATGGTCATTATGAATTCCTTGTTATGTCATTTGGGCTGACCAATGCCTAACAGCTTTTATGCATTTGATGCACAGTGTGTTTCGGCCGTATGTTGACTCGTTCGTCATTGTCTTTATTGATGATATTCTGGTGTATTTACGGAGTCGGGAAGATCATGAGCAGCACCTGAGGACTGTGCTTCAGACTTTGAGAGAGAAAAAGTTATATGCTAAGTTCTCAAAATGTAAGTTTTGGTTGGATTCAATGGCGTTCTTAGGCCACGTGGTATCGAGTGAGGGTATTTAGGTGGATCCGAAGAAGATAGAGGTCGTGCAGAGTTGGCCTAGACCATCTTCAGCTACAGAGATCCGTAGTTTCCTTCGTTTGGCGGGCTACTACCGTTGTTTAGTGGAGGGGTTTTCATCGATAGCAGCCCCTATAACCAGGTTGACCCAGAAGGGTGCTCCGTTCTAGTGGACAGAGGAGGGTGGGGCGAGCTTTCAGAAGCTCTGAACAGCTTTGACTACCACCCCAGTTTTGATATTGCCTATAGGTTCGGGGTCTTATACAGTCTATTGTGATGCCTCGAGGATTTGCCTCGTAGCGGTGTTGATGCAGGACGGTAGGGTGATTGCCTACGCATCCACACAGTTGAAGATACATAAGAAGAATAACCCTATTCACGACCTTGAGCTAGCTGCCATTGTTCACGCCTTGAAGATTTGGTGCCATTATTTATACGGGGTTCCCTGTGAGATTTATACTGACTATCGGATCTTGTAGCACCTGTTCAAGCAAAGGGATCTAAATTTGCGTCAAAGGAGATGGTTAGAGTTGCTGAAGGATTATGACATCACTATTTTGTATCACCCGGGCAAGGCCAATGTGGTGGCCAATGCTTTGAGTCGTCGGGCGGAGAGTTTGGGGACTTTGGCTTATTTACCAGCATCAAAGAGACCAATGGCGATGGATGTTCAGGCCTTAGCTAGCCAGTTTTTGAGATTGGATCTTTCGGAGCCCAGTCGGGTTCTAGCTTGCGCGGTTTCTTGGTCTTCCTTATTTGATCGTATCAGGGAGCGGCAGTATGATGACCCTCATTTGCTTGTCCTCAAGGACAAGGTTCAGCACGGTGATGCCTGAGATGTGACTATTGGTTATGATGTGGTATTGAGGATGCAGGGTCGGATTTGTCTACCCAATGTTGACGAGAGTCGATTCTAGAGGAGGCCCATAGTTCGCAGTATTCCATCCATCCGGGTGCCACGAAGATGTATCAGGATTTGAGACAGCACTATTGGTGGAGGCGGATGAAGAAAGATATAGTTGGATTTGTAGCTCGGTGCCTCAAAGGTCAGTAGGTGAAGTATAAGCACCAGAGACTGGGTGGGTTGCTTCAGCAGATAGAGATTCCGGAGTGGAAGTGGGAGCGGATCACCATGGACTTTGTAGTTGGTCTCCCATGGACTTTGAGGAAGTTTGATACTATTTGGGTGATTGTGGAATGGCTGACCAAGTCCGCTCATTTCATTTGTGTGTGTACTACTTATTCTTAAGAACGGTTGGTGGAGATTTATATCTAGGAGATTGTTCGTTTGCATGGTATTCTAGTTTCCATCATTTTAGATAGAGGTACTCAGTTCACATCACGGTTCTGGAGGGTCGTTCAACATGAGTTGGGTACTCGGGTGGAGTTGAGTACAACATTTCACCCTTAGACGGACAGACAGTCCGAGCGCACTATTCAAATTCTTGAGGATATGCTCCGTACGTGTGTGATTGAGTTTGGAGGGTCTTGGGATCAGTTCTTGACATTGGCGGAGTTTGCTTACAACAACAACTATCAGTCCAGCATTCAGATGGCACCGTATGAGGCTTTATATGGTAGGCTATGTAGATCTCTGGTGGGTTGGTTTGAGCCGGGTGAGGCTAGACTATTGGGCACAAATTTGGTTCAGGATACTTTGGAGAAGGTTAAGGTGATTCAGGATAGACTCCGTACAGCCCAGTCCAGACAAAAGAGTTACGCAGACCGGAAGGTTTGTGATGTTTCCTATATGGTTGGAGAGCGGGTTCTGCTTCGGGTTTTGCCTATGAAGAGCATCATGAGATTTGGAAAGAAAGGGAAGTTGAGTCCGAGGTTTATTGGCCCTTTTGAGATACTGAGGCGTGTTGGGGAGGTTGCTTATGAGCTTGCCTTACCTCCCAGCTTGGCACGAGTTCATCCGGTATTCCATGTCTCGATGCTCCGGAGGTATCACAATGATCTGTCGCACGTGTTGGATTTCAGTTCAGTCCAGTTGGACAAGGATCTATCTTATGTTGAGGAGCCAATGGCAATATTGGACAGGCAGGTTAGGAAGCTGAGGTCAAAGAACATTGCATCAGAAAAGGTTCAATGGCGGGGTCAGCCGATCGAGGAGGCAACCTGGGAGACCGAGCAGGATATGCGCAGCCGTTACCCTCATGTTTTCACTACTTCAGGTATGTCTCTATGCTCGTTCGAGGACGAATGAATGTTTAAGTGTATAAGGATGTGACAACCCGGCAAGTCGTCTTAAGAATTAACGCCCCGATCCTCTATTAACTACTTTTCCTGAGTTTATTTCTGCTATTTTAATTTGCCGGGATGTTCGGTTTGTAGTTTCGGAGAGATTTAGGACACTTAGTCCCTAAATGAGAGCTTAAGTGTTGGAAAGTTTACCGTAGTCAGAATAGTGTTAAAACAACCTCGGAATCTAAATCTGATGGCTCCATTAGCTCCGTTGGGTGATTTCGGGCTTAGGGGCGTGTTCGGATTGTGTTTTGGAGGTCCATAGCTAATTTAGGCTTGAAATGCCGAAAGGTCGAATTTTGAAGTTTTCGGTTCGATAGTGAGATTTTGAACCGAGGGTCGGAATGGAATTCCGGAAGTTGGAGTAGCTCCATAGTGTTGAATGTCACGTGTGTGCAAAATTTCAGGTCATTCGGATGAGGTTTGATAAACTTTTTGATCGAAAGCGTGTTTTTGAGAATTTTGGAGTTCTTAGGCTCAAATCAATGGTTAATTCGAGGTTTCGATATTGTTTTAGGTGTTTTAAGGATTGGTACAAGTTTGAATAGTGGTTTGTGACTTGTTGGTTCCTTTGGTTGAGGTCATAGGGGCCTCGGGATGAATTCGGATGGTTGACGGAGGAAGTTTAAGTTGCAGCTTCAGTTGCTGGTGCTGTCATAACCGCACCTACGGTTTGGGTTCCGCAGATGCGGCTCAGCAATCGCAGGAGTGGGTTTGTGGAGAAGCAGTAGGTTCCGCAGATGCGGGTAGTTAACCGCAGAAGCGGTAACGCACCTGTGGACGAGTAACCACAGATGCGGAAAATGGTCCTTTAAGTGAAAGTCACAGATGCGACCTAGGCTCCGCAGATGCGGTCCCAGGGCCGCAAATGCAGAAATCGCTAGGCAAAACATATAAATTCTTGACTTCGCGAATTTTAGCCTTTTTCATATTTTTCAAAACGGGAAGAAACTTGGGGAGCAGTTTTCAAGAGGGATTTTCAGAGGAGTTCATTGGGGTAATCTCTTTGGTACCTAAACTTGTTATTGGAGTGATTTTGATCAATTTAAGCATGAAAAATTAAAAAAAATCAGTGGTAAATGGGGATTTAGGGCTTGTGTAATTGGAGACCTTTGAGTGTTGATTTAAGGGACAAATTGAGGTCCGATTTTGGTACTTTTGATATAACTGAACTCATGAGAGTGCGTGGTTTCTGAAAATATAACTTTTACCCAATTTCGAGATGCGGGGCTCGCGGGGCATTTTGGTCATTTTACATAATTTCACGTATTAGCTTAGAGTTTAATTGTACAATCAGCTACTTGAAGTGTTATTAACATTATGTAATTGAATTGAATAGATTTAGGCAATTTGGAGTCGAGTACTCGTGGAAAAGACGACCGATTTGAGCTGGTTCGAGGTAATTGGCTTGTCTAACCTTGTGTGGGGGACCTTCCCCTTAGGATATGATATATTTGATAATAGAAATGCCTTGTATGTGAGGTGATGAGTGCGTACTTGAGCTAATTGTTGAAAATCTGATTTACTTTAAGTATTTCAATTGAGTTCCTTTTACCTGTTTTATTCTACTTGCGAAATTAGCCTGTTGTTAGTTTAGAAAAGCACGTTTAGATGACTTAATTGCCTATTTTCTTAAACTGCCTTAATTTCATTACGTGAAGCATGTTAGGTTAGAATTAACTGTTTTACTTAGTACGAAATTAGCATTTAATTGAATATTCTTATGTTGCTGCTGTGTGTTTTTAATTTGGGACTACGGGACGACATCCCGGGAGATCCCCTGTACGTATTTATGATCTCGACTGAGGTGAGGGATACCAAAAGATCCCTGGCACGTGTATTGAGGATACCAAGAGATCCTCGGGATACCAAGAGATCCCTAGCATATATTGAGGATACCAAGAGATCCTCGGGATACCAAGAGATCCCCAGTTATCATCCTTGTTGTGAGTGGTATTTCCTTGTGGTCTTCCTTTATCTCTGTTCTGTTATTGTACTCTTATTATCCTGTATAGATTCTTACTGTATATTCTCAATTGTACTGCTTATCTTATCTTGTCATCTTACTATATACTTAATCTCAGTAGGGCCTTGACCTTCCTCGTCACTATCCGACCGAGGTTAGGCTTGGCACTTACTGAGTACCGCGGTGGTGTACTCATTCCCTTTCTGCGCATATTTTTCATGTGCAGATCTAGGTACCTCTACCTCAGACTCACTATCCTTGAGGCGAGGCGCTCCGTAGAGACTTCAAGGTTTATCTGTAGCATCCGCAGACCGAGGAGTCCCTTTCCATTCATGCTTTTTAGTATTTAGCCTTTCTATATTTTTTGTTCTATTTAGACATTCCGTAGTTAGAGCTATGTAATATTTCCTAACTTGTGATTCGTGGGTTTTCGGGTCTTGGATAGATATTGGTTTTTGAGATTTATATATGGTGTATGTCGAGTGGCACATTTAAACACTGTTTTTACTTTATTTCTATTTTAAACTGTTTTATTTCTGCAATTTAGGCTTACCTAGTCGTAAAGACTAGGTGCCGTCACGATAGTTCGTGGAGTGCGAACTGGGGTCGTGACAGTAAAATACCAACTTATCACCTCTTCGACTGATTGACCCCTCCATTGAATCATTACCGCAGAAATCTTCTTGGACCTTAACTGGCAAACCTGCCTGTCAGCAACGACAACTGACTCCTCCTCATAACCTAAGCTCTCATCTAGATAAACTGTGTTGTAGTCTAACACATGCGATCGGTCAGCATGATACTTCCATAGCATAGACACGTGGAAAACTGGATGAACTTTTGATAGACTAAGAGGCAAAGCAAGTTCATAAGCAACCTCCCCAACTCGCCTCTAACACCTCAAATGGACCTATAAACCTTGGGCTCAACGTGCGCTTCTTCCCGAATCCCATGATTCCTTTCATCAGCGAGACTTTCAAGAGAACCTTCTCGCCTATCATAAACTATAAATCACATACCTTTGGATCCGCATAACTCTTATGTCTAGAATGTGCTGTGCGAAGTCGCTCCTGAATCAACTTTACCTTCTCCAAGGCATCCTCCACTAAATCAGTACCATATAACCTATCCTCGCCGGTATCAAACCATCCGATGGGCAAACAACATCGCCGACCATACAAAGCCTCAAATGGAGACATCTCAATGTTGGACTGATAACAGTTGTTATAAGACGACTCAGCCAAAGGCAAGAATCGATCCCACTGCCCTCTGAAGTCAATCACACATGCTCTGAGCATATCCTCCAAGATCTGAACCGTCCGCTCCGACTACCCCTTGGTCTGCAGATGAAAGGTTGTGCTAAGCTCTACCCGAGTCCCCAACTCACACTTTACTGCCCTTCAGAAATGCGTAGTGAGCTGAGGGCTTCTATCTGATATGATGGAAACAGGCACACCATGCAACCGAACAATCTACTGAATGTAAATCTGGGCCAATCTCTCTGAAGAATACATAGTCACAACAGGAATAAAGTGTACCGACTTGGTCAACCTATCGACAATTACCCAAATTGCATCAAACTTCCTCAAAGTCCGTGGCAACCTAACTAAGAAGTCCATAGTGATGCGCTCTTATTTCCACTTAAGTATAACCATCTACAGAAGTAGGCCACCTGGTCTCTGGTGCTCGTACTTAACCTGCTGGCAATTTAGGCACCTCGCTACATATTCAACTATGTTCTTCTTCATCCGCCACCACCAATAATGCTACCTCAAGTTGCGATACATCTCTATAGTACCTGGATGAATAGAATACGGAGAATTGTGTGCCTTCTCTAGAATATTCTCCCTCCATCCATGAACATTAGGAACACATAGACGACCCTGAAGTGGTAGAACACCATCCTCGGTGATAATATCCTCCTTGGCACCACCATGTAGTACCATCTCCCTAAGAATCAGCAAGTGCGGGTCGTCAAAATGAGGAGCCTTGATCTGCTCGAATAACAAAGATTAAGCAACAATGCATGCAAGAACTCGACTGGTCTCTTAAATATCAAACCTCGGAAGTCAGTTATCCAAGGACTGAATGTCCAAAGCAAATGGCCTTTCCTCTACTGAAGTGAATGCCAAACTACCT
This sequence comes from Nicotiana tabacum, assembly GCF_000715075.1. Lineage (NCBI taxonomy): Eukaryota > Viridiplantae > Streptophyta > Magnoliopsida > Solanales > Solanaceae > Nicotiana > Nicotiana tabacum. The sequence goes on along the minus strand of NC_134080.1, from coordinate 112,436,077 downwards.
ATACTCTCAGCCTATCAGCTCAAGGCATACACAACCACATTCGCCTTGCCCGGATGCTAAAGGACGGTAATATCATAGTCATTTAGTAACTCAAGCCACCTGCATTGCCTCAAATTGAGATCTCTCTGCTTGAATAATTGCTGCAAGCTGCGATGATTGGTGTAAACCTCACAAGACACCCTATAAAGATAATGCCTCCAGATTATGAGGGCACGAACTATCGCAGCCAACTCCAAATCGCACACTGGGTGATTCTTATCATGGGGCTTCAGCTGACATGAAGCATATGCAATAACTCACCCCTCCTGCATCAATACACAACCTAGGCCAATGCCCGAAGTGTCACAATACATAGCACACATCCCTGAATCGGAAGGCAACACTAACACCGGTGTTGTAGTCAATGAGGTCTTCAGCTTCTGAAAATTCGCCTCGTAATCATCAGACCATCGGAACGGAGCACCCTTCTGGGTCAATATAGTCAAAGGTGTTGCAATAGATGAGAAGCCTTCCACAAACCAGCAATAATAACCTGCTAACCCCAAGAATCTCTGTATCTTAGTTGTCGTGGTAAGATGAGGCCAACTCTAGACTACCTCGATCTTCTTAGGATCTACCTTAATACCCTTGCCTGATACAACATGCCCCAGGAACGCCACAAAATCTAACCAGAACTCATCCTTGAAGAACCTAGCATATAGCTTCTATCCCCACATGGTCTAAGCACAACTCTCAAATGCTGCTCATGCTCCCCCATGCTACGCGAGTAGATCAGTATGTCATCAATGAAGACAATGACAAACGAGTCAATATATGGCATGAACACCTAGTTCATCATATCCATAAATATCGCCAGGTTGTTGGTCAAGCCGAAGGACATCACTAGAAACTCATAGTGGCCATATCTAGTACGGAAAGCCGTCTTCAGAACATCTGAATCACGAATCTTCAACTGATGATACCCCGATCTCAATTTGATCTTAGAGGACACCTTGACATCCTGCAACTAGTCAAAGAAATCATCAGTACGCAGCAACGGGTATTTGTTCTTAAAGGTAACTTTGTTCAACTGGCGGTAATCAATGTGCATCCGCATAGTCCCATCCTTCTTCTTCACGAACAACGCCGATGCACCCCAAGGCGATATACTTGGTCTGACAAACCCCTTTGCTAGCAACTCCGCAATTTGTTCTTTCAACTCCTTCGAAACCATGCGGTACGGTGAAATAGAGATAGGTTGGGTACCTAGAGACAAATCAATACAGAAATCGATATTATGATTTGGTGGCATGTCTGGTATAATAGAAAGAAACACATCGTAGAACTCCTGAACCACGGGCACTAAATCAATCGTCAGAGCCTCTGCAATAGTATCTCGAATGTAAACTAGATAAGTCAAATAGCCATCTCGACCATGTGTCGAGCCTTCAAGAAAGAGATAACCCGACTTGATGCACTGACAGATGAACCCTTCCACTCCAATCTAGGTAACTGTGGCATCACCAAGGTAACAGTCTTGGCATGGAAATCAAGGATGGCATGATATGGAGACAACCAGTCCATACCTAGGATGACCTCAAAATCAGTCATATCGACTAACAGAGGATCCTCTCTAGTTTCATAACCACGGACAGTCACGATACAAGACCAATAGATCGTATCCACAACAACAGAGTCGCCCACTGGCATGGACACATATATAGGAGTACCCAAGGACACACGGGGAACACCTAGAAAATGAGCAAACAGAGATGAAACATATGAATACGTAGACCCTGGATAAAATAGTACCGAAGCATCCTTACCGCAAACAGAAATAATAACTGTGATCATGACATCTGAAACTACTACATCTGGCCTGACTAGAAAGGCATACAACTTAGGTGGAGCACCACCTAACTAGCCTCTACCTCTAGGATGGACCCTACCCACCTATCCCCCGCCTTTGGGCGGCCGGACAATTAGTGCGGAAGCGGCACCATAATCATAGGCCGATGACCTTGCTGTACTGCCTTGCCCCGATGCTTGGGACATAATCTCCTCACATGACCAAGATCTCTGCATCGAAACCACCTCTTGGTGCGGAAATGGTTGACCCTAAGTCTAACTCTGGGGACTTGAATTCCTAGGAGGAACTCTAAATGGCTAGTGGACAGTAGGAGCTTTTTGGGATGGTGCTGAAATAGGGACGCACTGGAGCACCTCGAGAAGGAAGCAGCTGAATATGTGGGTCTGCTAGACTGACCTCTCACAAACTGACCTCTACCCCCAGACGGAGCACCACTGAACCCTCCTGAATATCAAAATTGCTTGTCCCTCGACATCTGCTCTTGGCCCCGCTGATGAACACCCTCGATCCTCCGAGCTATCTCAACAACCAGCTCGTAAGGAGTCCCATCTCAACCTCTCGGTCCATAGTGTCCTAGATACCAATGTGTAAACCTACAGTAAACCTCCACGCTCCCTCTGTATTGGTGGGGAGTATCATAGTCGGTCACCGACATCTGACCCTGTTGGAGCTGCTTGAACTGACCCTGCAACTCTTCCCTCTAAGAGGGTGGAATATATCTCTCCAGAAAGAGATGTGTGAACTTGTCCCAAGTTAAGGGAGGAGAACTCATAACAACAAGGTCGGGAATCCAAACTAGAGCAGGAATTTAAGAAGTAAATGCGTAAAAAATAACAATAAGAAATCAAACGAATAGAATTAAATTGCAGAAAATAAAGGATATAGGAAGATTCAGGGAAATAATTCCAAGAACATCCAAGAACGCAAGTTCTAAAGCCTTGACAAGATCTAAGCAACAACGTTTTGATTTATTGAAGAAATCAAATGCCTTTACTTAAGAACAAATCAAAAACAATAACTTCGGATATTGATCGCTTTACGAGTAACTTCAGACAATAATTAGTAATTAGTATTAATTGCCTTTTAAGAATACCACAAAGGAATCAATGATATCACAACAAAGAAGTTATCTTACTACCTTTAACTATGAACTAGTAAAGGTTGAAAGATAAATCTCAAAGCATAAGTAACAAAGGTTCAAAATAACTCTCAAAGTATAATATTATTAATAAATATTGATGTACCATAATGAATGAAAAGAACTCCTATTTATAGGAGTAAAAAGTCCTTAAAACTAAGTAGGGTGTCTTCCAAGGTAAACCCTAACTTGGAGGTTAAGCTAAATACTAGAAAACCTAATAAAAGCTAATAAAAATAAGAGAGTGCGCCCAAATCCCTTTGGAGCAGATTTGGGCCTTACTAGTTTAGGCCATTGGTTTAGACTCCAATTGGGATCCTTTTGAAACACCCCTTTTTCGACCTCTTTTAAGCTCATTTTAAACTCTTTTGGATGCCCTTTTGGTGGACTTCAAGGGTTGATGTTGAGACCCAATCTTCCTCCTCTTGGACTTCAATTTGAGCCACCAAATAATTGTAAAATTTGGACAATTCATCTCCTTTGGTCTTGAGCTCTTCCTCTACAACTAAAAGCTCCATTATTTGCCATTGTAGTCCAGCAACCTTAGTCTGCAATTATTTTGCTTGAGATCTTGTAAATGGCCTTCTTGGAGCTTCCAAAACTCTATCCCTATCCTTGATGCTATCATTCCCCTCTTCTTGAAAAAATTCGTCCCTGAATTCGATCCTACATCAAATAAAGACAAGTCAGCAACATTGAATGTAGTACTTACTTGAAACTCACCAGGAAGGTCCAGCTTGTAAGCATTGTCTCCAATCCCTTCAAGGACTTGAAATGGTCCATCTCCTCTAGGATGCAACTTTGACTTCCTTTTGGAAAGAAATCCCTCCTTTCTATAGCGAATCCAAACTAAATCTTCAGGTTGAAAAACAACTTGTTTTCGACCCTTATTCTTTCTCAAGGCAGTTTGCTCATTTTTCTTCTCAATTGCAAGCCTTGTTTGCTTATGAATTTTTTTCATCATTTTAGCCTTTATCCTACCATTAAGATTATCAATATCATTAATAGGTAATGGTAATAAATCAAGGGGAGTAAAGGGATTAAAACCATAAATAACCTCAAAAGGAAACATACCTATAGAAAAATGGATTGTTCTATTGTAAGCAAATTCAATCATAGGTAAGTGATCTTCTCGAGAAGTTAATTTACCTTTCAAAACAGCCCTCAACATGTTTCTTAAGATTCTATTAACTACTTCACTTTGTATAAGCTTCTATTAACTACTTTACTTTGTCCATCAGTTTGTGGGTGACAAGAAGTAGAAAACAACAATTTAGTGTGTAACTTCCCCCAAAATAAACGCCAAAAGTGGCTCAAAAACATAGCATCCATATCACTAACAATAGTTCTAGGTATACCATGCAATTTAATAACTTCTTTTACAAATAGATCAGCAACATGTGAAGCATCATTAGTCTTTAAACAAGGAATAAAATGAGCCATTTTGGAGAACCTATCTACCACAACAAATATATTATCCTTACCATACCTTGTCCTAGGCAAACCTAACATAAAATCCATAGAAATATCAATACAAGGTGAAGTAGGAACATGTAATGGTGTGTAAATACCATGTGGTAACACTTAAGATTTAGCTTGTTTACATTCCAAATATTGTGCACACACTCTTTCAACATTTTTTCTCATGCCAGACCGAAAGAAATTTTTAGCAAGTATGTCTAGTGTCTTTGGGACTCCAAAGTAACCCATAAGCCCTCCACAATGTGCTTCCCTTACAATACTTCACGTAAAGAGCAATTAGGAGTACACAACTTATTTTCCTTAAAAAGAAACCCATCTTGAAGATTAAACCTCTCAAAAGGACCCAACTTACAATCTGCAAAAAGCTTGCCAAATCAGCATCATTAGCATAAAGTCCCTTGATTTGATCAAAACCCATCAATTTAGAAGTCAGAGTAGAAACTAAGACATACCTTCTTGAAAGTGCATCATCAAAAACATTCTCTTTCCCTTGTTTTGTAAGAAATTATATAAGGAAAAGTTTCTATGAAATCAACCCACTTAGCATGCCTCCTACTAAGCTTACCTTCACTCTTCAAGTACTTCAAGGATTCATGGTAAGTTTTAATGACAAACTCTCTTGGCCACAAGTAATGTTGCCATGTGGCTAAAGACCTTACCAAAGCATATAGCTCTTTGTTATAAGTGGAATAGTTCAATGTGTCTCCACTCAACTCCTCGCTAAAGCACGCAATAGGTTTATAATCTTGCATCACAGTAGCACCTATTCCTTTGCCAGAAGCATCACATTCAATTTCAAAAGATTTAGAGAAATCAGACAATTGTAATAAAGGAGCAAAACATAAATTTTCTTTCAACAAGTTAAAAGCATCAACTTGTTCTTTACCTGATGTAAAAATCTTGTTCTTTTTAATAACTTCAGTTAAAGGAGAAGCAATGGTGCTAAAATCTATCGAAAACCTCCTATAAAAACTAGCAAGTCCATGAAAACTCCTAACTTCAGTTACACTCTTAGGTTTAGGCCATTTCTTTATTGCTTTGATTTTCTCTTCATCAACATCAAATCTTTTAGAACTAACTACAAACCCAAGAAAATCACACGATCCACACAAAAAGTACAATTTTAAGATTTGCAAATAAAAGTTTCTTTCTAAGAACTTCAAAAACTTATTTTAGGTTTTCTACATGCTCGTCTAAACTGTTAAAAAATATCAAGATATCATCAAAGTACACCACAACAAATTTTCCATGAAAATACTTAAACATATGATTCATTAATCTCATGAAGATACTAGGTGCATTAGTCAAGCCAAAAGGAATAACTAACCACTCATAAATCTCATATTTGGTCTTAAAAGCAGTTTTCCATTCATCTCCAAGATTTATTCGAATCTGATGGTAACCACTTTTTAGATCACTTTTAGAAAAGATTTTGGATCCATGTAATTGATCCAACATGTCATCAAGATGAGGAATAGGATGGTGATACTTTACTGTTATCTTGTTGATTGCTCTACAATCCACGCACATCCTCCAAGTTCCATCCATTTTGGGTCCCAATAGGACGGGAATAGAGCAAGGGCTCATGCTTTCTCTCACAAAGCCTTTCTCAAGCAACTCCTCAACTTGCCTTTGAAGCTCTTTTGTCTCTTCTAGATTACTCTTATAAGCAGGCCTATTTGGGATTTGTGATACATGCACAAGATCAATTTGATGCTCAATGCCACGTAAATGTGGCAATTCATTAGGAATATCTTCAGGAAAGAAATCTTCAAAATCCTGCAAAAGAGAAGAAATACTACTTGGCAAAGAAGAAGTTAGTAACTCAGAATTAATCAAAGCTTCTTTGTAAGTAAGTAGTATTATGGGCAACCCTGTTTTCTTGCATTTAAACACTCTTTGGCTTTTATATTAGAAACTCTCTTTTTTCCTTTCCTTAGTCTCTTTCCCCTCACCAAGACTTTCTATTTTTTTCACTCAAACCCCTTTTTATCTCTTCTCTCAAATTGCTGCCATCTCTCTCTTTCTCTCAGCCATCTCTCTATTTTTCTATCTCTTGGCCTCCTTTCTTTTCTTTTCCCTCAAGCTCACTTTTTATCCCACCCCTTGGTTTTCCCATTATTTCCCTTAATCTCTTCTGATCTTCAAACACTTGAGAAGGAGATAAATGTGCAAGAGTAAATTTCCTGCTATTAAGCTCAAGAGAATATCTATTCTTCCTTCCATCATGAAAAATATTCCTATCATACTGCCAAGAACAACCTAGTAAGATATGACAAGCTTGCATAGGGATTATGTAACAAAGAACATCATTCTCATATCTACTAAAATTGAATGAAATCATGCATTGTTTGTTTACCTTTAGTTCACCACTATCATTTAACCATTGGAGTCTGTAGGGAGTAGGGTATTTCATGCATGCAAGTCCCACTTTTCCATAAAGTATGAACTCATCACATTAGCACAACTACCACTATCAATGATCATAGAACGATTTTTCCCCTTTATCCCACACCTAGTATGGAATATATTCTCCCTTTGTTCTTCACTATTGCTTACCAAATTGATAGTCATAATCCTCCTAACTACCCCAATCATGCCATCATTAAACGATAGTTATACTTTATCTTTATCTTCACTCACATCTCTCTCCTCTTCCTCACTTTTTTTACTCTCGTATTCTCCACTTATAATATTCCTTGCCACTGCAATCACACCAATGTGAGGCATTTCTATATCATCTTCATCACTCATATCTCCCTCTTCTTCTTTTCCCTCACTTTTTTCACTCTTATACCCCCTGCCTTTTCTAAGAATGATGTTTCTTCTACTTGGACATTCATGCATCATATGCCCCCTTCCTTTACATTTATGACATTGAATAGAACTAGAAGTTGTAGAAGGTTTAGGGTTAAAGGTTTTACCTCCCTCTCTGTTCTCAAATTTGCCTTTACGTTTGTCTTCTTGATGTCTAGAAGAACTCTGCATCTCTTGATTTGGCCATGGCTTCTTGGATATGGTGTTTGACCGACATTTCCACGAGCTAGTTTTCTTTCTTTTATTTGCTTTTCTACCTTTACAGACAAATCAACTAACTCATCTGTTGTTACACATATTTTAATTCTATTACATTAGTTATTTCTTTATTTAAACCATTAAAAAACCTAGTCATTGTAGCCTCTTCTTCCTCTATACAATTATCTTGGATCATAGCCATATCCATAGCCTTAAAGTATTCATCCACAGATATGGACCCTTGCTTCAATGTGTGAAGACATTGTTGTAACTCTCTTTGAAAGTGTTATGGCACAAATCTCTTCCTCATCACCCTCTTCAACTCAGCCCAAGTAGCAATTGATGTTTGTCCTTCTTGTAATCTGTCCCTAGTAAGCTTTTTCCACCAAATAGCAGCATAGTCAGAAAACTCAACAACAATAGGTTTAACCTTCTTACATTTAGAGTAGTTGTGACAGTCAAAGATGGCTTCAACCTTTCTCTCCCAATCAAGGTGAAAGTCTTGATCCCTTGTTCTCTTGAAATATGGTATCTTCATCTTTATACTACTTATATTGTCATCTTCTACTCTACCTCTTTGTCCCCTCCTATCTCTTCCCACCCTATCAAATTCAATATCATTAAAGTCATATATAGGTTTTTCTTGATTCACAATGGGAGCAAGGGGTACATTTCTCCTAGCTTGGGGCCTAACATTATTTCCCCTCCTAAGTCCAGCTATTGTATCATTTTGCTCAACAATGATGTCATTCATTTCTTGGAATTGCAAATACCACTTTTCGAATTGTTGATGCATAGCTTGCAAGGTAAAATCATTTCTTGCTTTGATTTCGGCTTCTTGGAGAACCCTTTATTCATCATCACTACATGTACGTGACATCTTAAAAAAATAATTAAATTGTATCCCACAAATTGGCTTTTCCCTATATTGTTCTCACACACACTTGCCTTTTTTCCTGTTGAAATAACCTTTGAACAAAATACTTTGTAGATTTATAGTTAAACCCAACTCGTATGAAGTTCTTAGTAGTAAAATATAGATTTTTGGGGAAAGAATGAAAGAAGAACCAAATCCCATAACTAGTAGGCTCGGTTGAAACAAGACACAAACAAAAAGGAAAGGATTATATATTTAGATCAGAAAGAGTAAGAAAAATTGAACTTTTTTCTTATCTTTGAAATCTAGGATCCCCTATTCTTATTTCCTTTGTTAATTTTTTGAAACAAATTAAATGCAAAAGAAATTTCTTGGAGAGCAAGCATTTCTTTTCTTTTTTAACTGATTTTTCATTTTTTTTGCTTTATTTTTTTAAACTTTTTTTTTGTGAAGTTACTATTCATGATGCCACAGTAACGTTTTTTTCTCTTTTTTTGCTCTTAGTATTCAAGAAATCCCAAGAATTATCAAGAACGAAATGTTGATAGAACTGCTCTAATACCACTTGATAACAGCAAGGTCGGGAATCCAAACTAGAGTAAGAATTTAAGAAGTAAATGCGGAAGCAATAACAATAAAAAATTAAACTACTAGGATTAAACTGCAGAAAATAAAGGATATGAGAAAATTCAGGGAAAGAATTCCAAGAACGTAAGTTCTATAGCCTTGACAAGATCCAAGATACAATGTTTTGATTTATTGAAGAAATCAAACGCCATTACTTAAGAACAAATCAAAAAATAGATTCGGATCTTGACCGATTTACGAGTAACTTGAGACAACAATTAATAACTAGTATTAATCGCCTTCTAAGAATACCACAAAGAAATTAATGATATCACAATAAAGATGTTATCTTACTACCTTGAACTATGAACTAGTAAAGGTTGAAAGATAAATCTCAAAGCATAAGTAACAAAGGTTCAAAAGAACTCTCAAAGTATAATATTATTAATCAATAATGAAGTACCACAATGAATGAAAAGAACTCCTATTTATAGGAGTAAAAAGCCTTTAAAATTAGGTAGGGTGGCTGCCAAGGCAAACCCTAACTTGGAGGGTAAGCTAAATACTAGAAAACCTAATAAAACCTAATAAAAATATTTACCGTGAAAATGATAACAACAATTAAATTTGTAAATGGGATTCTAAAAATACGTGATCTATTACCGAGCTAGTTGTTAGAGTAGTTGATGCTAATAATAGTGAGCTTAATGATGAAATGCAAGCTAAACGAGATAATAATCGAACCGAAGGGCCTGCTGCCCGGGTATAGGTCTGGTCGATGGGGAACCTCGGGGTCGACGTACGGGTCGAGACATACTATCGAGGATAGCCAGGGATGGGATAATAGTTGGGGATATAATTAAAGAAGGCTCTTTACGGCCAATATTGAGCTATATAATAAAGAACAAGTAAGAGAACAATGGATATAAAGGTGTCCTCGGGCTAGTTAGAATGAGCAAGTTAGAAATAAAAGGGACAGAGAGAGATATTATTGCACTTGTGGAGAAATGGAGCAACATCAGTGCTTTACAAGGTAGGGTGAGTCCCTTTTATAAAGGAGAGGAACTCGGCTACAAGTACATGGAGATTAATTACAAAGTATGGAGATGGGATGGCTTGACGCAATGCCTCAGCATAGGCTCTGGATAGGTCGGCCCTGTCAGACTTAGTTGTGTGCCTTGGGAGCTTCCCCCACTATCCTGGCTTCGATCTCCATCTTCTCTAAGTCGGGCCTTGACGAGACCTGAGGTCAGGAACTCGGCCGCGACTTCCTGTCCTCGGGGTCTCGAGGAATTCTTGCGAAATGACTTGAGAGCGAGAAATCAAGTCCTCTAATTTCGCCACTTACAGATAGTCTCCGTGTTCCCTAGAGCGAAGTGATGGGAAACGATTTTGACACTTGACTCCTCGAGCTCCTTACGGCAACGTCATTCTGATAATGCGACTCCTGGCGCGAGCTTTGTGGTAATCGGGGCATCTACGGGCTTGTGTATTTTCGACTTCATTCAATGCACTCCTGATTCCCGCTCTCCAAGGTGAAGGTAGCACAGCCAATTCAGTTTTCCAAGGATGCATTAACTGTGTCAGCCGGTCAATTTTTCAAAGCCTCGACGACCGTGTCGTAACCCATTATAAATGAGGGCGCTTTGGCGCTGTTTTTCCTATCTCAGTGCTTTTGTTGGCTTGTTTTCCCATTCCTTCTTATCATCTTCTTCTATCCTAGAAATCATGCTTGGGTCTCCTGGCCTCAATCCCACTTGGCGGGGCTTCCTTAGATCGTGTTGCGGCCCTCTATGGGGCTTCCCTTTGTCAAGAATAATCATGCTATCCCGTTACTATTGTGGTCATTGACATGCTTGTCTTTGCTGTTGTTGTCGGATCGAGATGGTGACATACGAAGGCCATCTTTCCTTGTTCGTAGGAAGCTCTTCGGATTACATACCGCTGCTTAAAAAGGGGCTCGGATTATACACCGCTGCTCACCTTCTTACTCCGGCTCGACGTGGTGTTCTACCCCGAGTTGGGGGCTTGCACGGCTAGACATTTCAAGAAGTTGATTCTAAGTAGCCGTGCAAGAAGGACCGAGGCTTGTTCAAACCGCTGTCTCTCCGAGGTTCTCTTGGCCAACGAGGGTCCTCGAGCTTCAGAGAGCTATAGCATTTTTCATCCCTCCCTACCACTCCCTTTTCCCCTTGGGGATATCAGTGTGGGAGGCTGAGATGAAACTTCCGAGGGTGTACATCCCTTTCTTTCTTCCTTTATGCGTATAGATCCTCTGTAGGCTTTTGTAATTATATGTAATGACCCCTCGAGGGCTGTTTGTACACGGATTTTTATGGATATGAACATACTCCATTGACTTCTGCTTTCGATCTTTGTCTTATTTCTGTATGCTCTCATGCCCTTCAAGGCCTTTTGAATGACTTCTTTTATTTGTTGATTGTTGATACCTGACTTGGGTGCGAGCATTCTTTCCGATCCTCTGCTGATCGACACGGCTCTCTTTCAAACCCCTCATTGTACCTCGGACCAATCCTGGATTGATCTGATAGGCCCAGGCTGCCGGGGCCCTCCGAGTTGTATGGAGATAATACGTCGAATTTCAGGGCCTTCGAGGAAGTTAACCTAAATGAAGGTCAGCTTTGGGTACCAGAGGGCCCCTTTTGATCTTGATGCAGATAGCCCTTTTAAAACGTATAGGATAGACTTCTACTGAGGAGTTGTCTGTACTCAGGCGCTGCCTCGGACCTTCGTAGAGCTTTCGTAATCGGAGTTTCCCGTGCTTATTCCTCTTTTTTAGAAAAGTGGAACCACGAGAGCAGGTACTTGCCTTGTGTCAAGTGATGGTGTTGAAAGCTTCCCAAAGTCCAGCTTCTTTAGGGAGGGGATCCTCGATGTAGAATACTGTACCGAGCTTGGAGATAATACGGACGGTTCCTCGAGTCTTGGCTTCTGTTCGAAGGATGCTTTTTGGATCGGGTATCACTCCGTCGATCTGTATCGAGGCTATTGGCTTCCCGGGGCTCACCCCGGGTAGGCGAGTCGTCGCTGCTTCTCATATATATGTGGGGCGGCTTCGGCTTCTTCGAAAGACCTCATTATTTTTAGATAGCTTCCCTTCTGCTTTGGCATAGGGTTCTTTATTTCTTCAGGCGCAAAAGGTGTTGGCGCACACCCTTGCTTTGATCCATTAGTTTTACCATAATCATGGCAAGCACTTTGGGGCCAGCCCGGCAGGGAGTAGGGAGTGCTGCTCCCTGTGCTCAGGAACATCGGGAGTTCGCTCTGAAGATGGTGTCTTTGATAAGAGGAGAACATTTGGAGATGGTGAGGAGGTACTGTGGATGGAGCGAGGGGATAGCGCTGCAGGTGCTTCCCCCGGATGAGAGTGTTACGGTCTCTACTAATAGATTCTTTAGCGTATACCTCTATCCTTTCGCAGTTGGTCCCCTTGATAGGGTCATGCTTGATTTTTTTCTTGAAGTATCGGGTTACCTTGGCGCAGATACATCCGTCGTTTTGGTGAGTGGTGCTGATGATAAGGTTCTTTGCGAAGAAGGCTGGGCTTGAATTCACGCTTAACCACCTCGTCAGGCTATACCGATCCTTTCATCACTAGGGCCTGCTAACTCTGAGGTGTCGTTCGTCCACGACCTTTGTAGTTGACGATGAAGAGGACGGGGAATGAGAGTGGGATAATTGGTATTTCCGGGTCTGGACGGTCGACATTATACTTGCGGATCTTTTGCTATTTCCCGAAGGGTTGAATTATGCACGTGAGCGGAGCGTCTAGTGCCTTTTCAGATTTTGCCTATAGCAAAAATAAGTTGAATAATAGTGTTTTCTCCCTTGTTGCAACAACTTCATGGATGCCGGGCGGAGTCCTTGACCTACCCGGCTGGGTCCGGAGGCTGGTGACCCATTCGACCTGCGATGAGCGTCGATGGCGAGCTGTATTCCGTGCCATATGGGGAGCAAAATAGAAAGGTACATGCGCATACTGCCTTTGTCTTGGCCTTTGTATATTTGAGGTAACATTTCCCTCCTTTCTTTTGTACTGGCTTTGCCGTATGTAGGTGTTGTTCAGTTCTTCGGGATGACGTAGTGCTCTTCTGAATGGGAGAAAGATGCATCAGCCTCCGAGCCATGGGATGACAGCGATAAATGGGATTGGCACCCGCAATGTGATGGAGCTTTTAGTGATGCTGAACGGGGCCCGTGTTTCCGCGGAGAGGGCATCGTCCGAGTCTGCTGCTCCCAGAGTATATGATTCCCGGGAAGCGGTTCCTCTGAGTTAATATGCTTTGCCCAAGGTCGGTTATTCTGTGGCCGAAGTGGAAGGACCAATAGGAGTGTATTCTGACTTCGAGGAAGTCCATCGGCTTCACTTCGTGGTGAGTTTAGGCATAGTTTTCCTGTATTCCGTGTCCTCGTCCCCTATTAAGCTTTCCTTGTGCAGGCCTGTGATAGGCTTATGTCTGAGCTGCTCCGTCAAGGGGCTAGGCTTCAGAAAATAACGAGTGAGGGTGAGTCCCTTAGGCTCCTTAGCGAGGAGAAGGAGGTTGAGTTGTTGTATTTGCGATATGAAGCGTACTGGAGCTCGAATTACGAAAGCTATTTGATGGAGTAGGTAACCTTTTACAACCCGCGCTATGCTCTCTTTGGACCTCAAGGTTAACCCACTTTTGTTATATTAGCTGTAGAAAAAGACGGAGGCTTTGGAGTACCTTAAGGGCAACATCAACTGCGTCAGAACTGCTTGTGGTGAGCTAAGGGCTCAGGTGCAATCCTAAGCTTTAGAGGAGACAGGCCATAGCTCATGATAATGCCAAAGTTCAAGCGGATTTGATCGTGAAACTTGAATTTGATCTTTCGAAGGTCAGGACTGAGTAATTGATGCCCGAGCTGAAGCGGCACTAAGCCAAACCAAGGCTGATCAGGAGATGGCGATTCGTATGAAAGATGCTACGAACGCTCAAGTCGAGCTAAAGCAAGCCCTCAATCGGGAGAAGAGGATCGAGGAATATGTTCGTTGCAGATCCCGAAGAGAGGTACTTGAGGAGATCAGTGCATGGGGCTTCGTTCTCTCAGAGGAATTGGCTCGAGCAAGGGTGGACGAGCGTGACGCATGGTCACTTCTTGCTAATGAGGCGAAGAGCAAACCCGGTAAGTTGTAGCCCTTTGGAGCATAGTGTAGATTTTTCCATTTTCCTGCTTTGTATTTGATATATGTAAAGCATATTTGTAGATGAGAGTGCACCTTTTTTGCGTATGCAAGATAAAAGGAAACTTGAAGCTTTATTTCTTCTGCTTCTCTATTTGTTTTTGCTTTTGACCAGGCGGGCTGGTTTCAGTGTTTGGTAGGATCCTCGTAGGTCCGGAACTGATCAAACAGGCCCGGGGGCTCTTAAGTGTGATCCTTGACATGATCAGGCGTTGGGGCCTTCGTGCTTTGCCCAGCTGTTTAGGCTTAGTCTCCGAGTCAGGCCTTGACTCGAGCTTGCCTTCCCTTAAATCATCTATGCCCATGCGGGCAAGTAGTAATTGTTCCCATTTCCTGCCCTTGGGCATTTGCCGTTTCGACTATCTTGGGTCCAGTCTACGAGTCGCATTGAGATTCGAGCTTCAATCGGCCCTCAATTTCTTTCCTTCCTGCATGGGCGGGCGACGATGGCTTTTTGTGCTTCGGGTCTAAGTGACCTTACAGGTGGGTGGCCCTGAGGCTCACTCGGCTGGCAATAGTGGCATTTATGTCGTGCCCTTAGGCATATTGTAGTTTAACCATTTTGGGTCTAGTCTCCGAGTAGCGTTGCGACTTGAGCTTTAATTGACCCTTAAGTACTTTCGATTTTCGGACTGGCGATAGTGCCTCTTACGCTGTTTTGGTCGTTGAGACCTTTTGATATGTCGCCCAGAGGCTTGCATAGTTAACTATTTTGGATCCGGTCTTTGAATCAGGTTACGATTCAAGCTCATTTTAATCCTCAAGTTTTCAATTTTTAAGCTGGCGATAATGGCGCTTACGCAGTTTCGCTGTAGAGACCTTTTAGTGTCCGGCCCGGAGGCTCGTTTAGCAGGCGACAATGGCTCTTACGCTATTTTGCCTATGAGCTTTTTGTAGGCTTTTTTTCCGCTCGTTAAGGTCTTTTGAAATAGTTTTGCCTGACCCGTCATCGGTTATGGAAGAACCTCAATTTCAATTTATTATCGGCGATGTTTTGAGCACCTCGGAAGGTTCATAGCTCATAGGCTGAGTAGGTCGAAAACTTGTGATTCAGAGCTGACATGGTCGAAACTCATTTTTGCTTGTTGAGGGAAGCCTGTTTTAATCGGTTCTTTCCGAAGTATATTCGTAAGAGTGGCCTACGATTTTTGTTTAGCGACGGTCGAGCGTCCCCGAGTCGCGTTAGTTTGGCTGTATCAGCCATTTTGACCGTAGTCATATTTGTTTGGCCGGAGCAATTTTTGATCTCGAGTGATAGCTTTGGCATCTACACCGAGGTATGCCCTTTCGAGACTCTTACAAATGCAACGTATAGCCTAAACTTCGGATTTTTCATGCCTGTTGAGGTCTTATAGTTTGTCATGCTTCCTGAGGTCTTACAGTTTTTGTTGTAATGTAGAATAGATCTAGTTTCGCCGAGTCTGCCCGCTAGGGGTCTTACAGTTTCAGGTTTTCCAGCGCATGGCAATTAATGACAGTCTCTGAGTCATAAAGTTTGTTTAAGTTTGAAGACCGCTTCTCGGGTGCTTGGAGTTGCCTTGTAAGGGCTTTATGAGCCCGGAGTTCCGAACCTGGGGTCGCGCGAGTGCTAAATTGTTGACGTTAAGTCTTTGAGTATTTTGGGATGCATTTGGTGGAGGGTGCCCTCGTCGGGGGTATATTTGAAATTTCCTTGTTTGGAGAATAAGATACTGAAAAGATATCCTTTTATTGCTTGGCGTAGACATACATTGTTTCATTGTTGTAAGCTCAGCCCGCGTGGGTGCAGCTTGTCGGAAAATTCGATCCGGTACATATTTCCCGGTTGAGACTTAGTCTACCATTTCCTGGTCCTCCTATAGGGACGGTTCCCTTTGAAGAAGATCATCGCTCATCGTCAGACTGTATAAGAAGGCCTGCGACGTTATCGGATCCTCCTTAGGGGTATGTTGCTCAGCTAATAATCATGTTGACGAGGCCCTCTTTGGGGCCGAAGCCCAATTGAGGGGAAAGAGCGCGGCGGGCCCTTTTTTAAGCCCTAGGGATATCCGGGTAGAGTTAGAACCTCCAAATATCCTGTCCAGCTGTCTGCATACAGGTTAGTGAAAAATTAACAAGGGAGTAAAGCAATTCTTCATCACCGCGGGATGCATAGGCGACGTTTCGATATTTGGTATGTTCCTTTCCTTTCGAGGCGTGAGCCCCAGTTCTGCCCTACGCTGTGTCTTATCAGGCTTGACCGAAGATGTGGTTTGCTTACTCTTTGATCCTTCCAAGGGTGGGGGCATTAATGCCGGCGACGCACTATATGGTGAGGAATTTCCTCTCGTCGCGTATTACTCTCTGTCGACTTATTTTAATTCTTCCCTTTGCGAGGGATTTCATTTCCTTGGCGGAATATGGCCGACGATGTTCCTAGGTGGTGTGCCGGCGGTCATCTGAACAAGATGTCCGTGCTTTGTGCCTCCCTGATGGTATAGAGGTCGACGTCCCGGCCCGAGCTCAGATGGGCCGTATCAAAAGAATGGTCTTTATGGCGATTATCATTTGGAATTCGCCAGGGATTCGGGATGCGGGAGTGATTTAGTCCGTTAGTATGGACCGCCCCATTGACTTTGGTCCGACACCGTTGTTGTACGTGATCAAATCACCTGAATTCATGAACACATGTTTTATTTGAAATAGATCAAATGAGGGAGAGGGTTACCAATGCGTCAGTGTGATGCCGAGGCAGAGTCTCGGTGTCCTTTTCCCTGGATGTAAGGGTGCCCTCCGGGATATTTACCTGGACCTGGTTTTCCCTGACGGCGAACATTTTCACTTTCCATTTTATGAGTCCTCGGGGGGTGTTGTCGCTCCTTCTTTGTCGTGGTAATACGTAGCGGCTTGTTCGTTTTATCCTTCCCGGTTGCCTTCCTCCCTTGGGCTGGACTCGAGCCTGACCGCTCGATGGTACTCGGCAGTGATTTTTATTGAGTAGCACGGTTGTCGTCCTTCTGAGCTGGTGGCCATTTTGACCCCGTGGCCACGTGCGTCCTGCGGTTCCGACGCTGGGTTGTAGTTCTTTTGAAGGGGTCTTGGTCGAATAGGCCTGAGTCGTTCAGTGCCCCTGGTATCGCTTATGGTGATCACGATGTTTGGTATAGCAATGTTGAAATCATACTCCGATGGGCGGGGTTACTCTACCAGTCGTGCCTCGTCATATCTGGTTCCACTAAAGGTTCCTCGAGGATGTTGCCCTCGAGATATTTTCCTACCGTTGCAAGGAAGGTTGAATTTTGTGGAGTTCCTCCAATCAGTGATGCATGGATGATACCTCCATCTCTTTGCCGGGAGCCTGCTTGGGTATACTAAGCTCATAGAGGTTGTCGGACAGTTGTCCCTGGCCCTAATTCGCGGCCGGTGCCGGGTACGGGCATCCGACCAGATCTCAGCTGGGTATCTAATCAAGTTTTGTTTGAAATGACCTGGAGTCATCAGGCATGCTTCATTTAAACTTCGATTAAGGTAATTGTGGGTATCTTATCAATTTAAGGTAATTGGGGGTATCTTTTGCAGCCCGCGCTTTGCTCTCTTTGGCCCTCAAGGTTAACCTCTTTTTTGTTATATTAGTTGTAGAAAAAGACGGAGGCTTTGGAGTACCTTAAGGGCAATATCGACTGTGTCAGAACTGCTTGTGGTGAGCTAAGGGCTCAGGTGCAAGCTCAAGCTTTAGAGGAGACATGCCACAGCTCATGATAATGCCAAAGTTCAAGCGGATATGATTGTGAAACTTGAATCTGATCTTTCGAAGGTCAAGGCTGAGATAATTGATGCCCGGGCAGAAGCAACACTAAGCCGAACCAAGGCTGATCAGGAGATGGCGATTCATATGAAAGACGTTGCGGACGCTCAAGCCGAGCTGAAGCGAGCCCTCGATCGGGAGAAGAGGATCGAGGAATATGTTCGCTACAGATCCTAAAGAGAGGTACTCGAGGAGATCAGTGTGTGGGGCTTCGTTCTCTCAGAGGAATTGGATCGAGCAAGGGTGGACAAGCGTAACGCATGGTCACTTCTTGCTAAAGAGGCGAAGAACGAACCCGACAAGCTGTAGCCCTTTGGAGCGGAGTGTAGATTTTGTCGTTTTCCCGCTTTGTATTTGATATATGTAGAGCATGTCTGTAGATGGGGAGTGCACCTTTTTTGTGTATGCAAGATAAGAGGAAACTTGAAGCTTTATTTCTTCTGCTTCTCTTTCTGTTATTGCTTTTGACCAGGCGGGCTAGTTTTAGTGTTTTGTGGGATCCTCGTAGGTTCGGAACTGATCAAACAGGCCCGGGGGCTCTTAAGTGCGATCCTTGACGTGAGCAGGTGTTGGGGCCTCCGTGCTTTGACCAGCTGTTTAGGCTTAGTCTTTGAGTCTGGCCTTGACTCGAGCTTGCCTGCCCTTAAATCATCTATGCCCGTGCAGGCAAGTAGTAATTGTTTCTTGCCCTTGGGCATTTGTCATTTCGACTATCTTGGGTCCAGTCTCCGAGTCGCATTGCGATTCGAGCTTCAATCGGCCCTCAAGTTCTTTCCTGCCCGCATGGGCGGGCAACAATGGCCTTTTGTGCTTCGGGTCGAAGTGACCTTATAGGTGGGTGGCACTGAGGCTCACTCGGCTGGCGATAGTGGCATTTATGTCGTGCCCTTAAGCATATTGTATTTTAACCATTTTGGGTCTAGTCTCCGAGTCGCATTGCGACTTGGGATTTAATTGACCCTTAAGTACTTTTGATTTTCGGACCGGCGGTAGTGCCTCTTACGCTGTTTTGGTCGTTGAGACCTTTTGAGATGTGACCGGGAGGCTTGCATAGTTAACTATTTTGGATCCGGTCTTCGAATTGTGTTACTATTCGAGCTCATTTTAATCCTCAAGTTGTCAATTTTTAAGCTGGCGATAATAGCACTTACGCAGTTTGGTTGTAGAGACCTTTTAGTGTGCGGCCCAAAGGCTCATTTGGCTGGCGACAATGGCTCTTACGTTGTTTTGCATGTGGGCTCTTTGTAGGTTTTTTTGCCGCTCGTTAAGGTCTTTTGAAATAGTTTTTCCTGACCCGTCATCGGTTCTGTAAGAACCTCAATTTCAAGTCGTTATTGGCGATGTTTTGAGCACCTCGGAAGGTTCATAGCTCGTAGGCTGAGTAGGTCGAAGCTTGTGAATCGGAGCTGACATGGTCGAGGCTCGTTTTTGCCTATTGAGGGAAGCCTGTTTTAATCGGTTCTTTCTGAAGTATATTCAAAGTAGTGGCCTATGATTTTTGTTTAGCCACGGTCGGACGTCCCCAAGTCGCATTAGTTTGGCTGTATCAGCCATTTTGACCATAGTCATATGTGTTTGGCCGGAGCCAATTTTGATCTCGAGTGATAGTTTAGGCATCTACACCGAGGGTATGCCCTTTCGGGACTCTTACAAATGCAACGAATAGCCTAAACTTCGGAATTTTCATGCATGTTGAGGTCTTACAGTTTGTCATGCCTGCTGAGGTCTTATAGTTTGTCATGCCTGTTGAGGTCTTACAGTTTTTGTTATAATGTAGAATAGATCTGGTTATGACGAGTCTGCCAGCTAGGGGTCTTACAGTTTCAGGTTTTCCAGCGCATGGCGATTAATGATAGTCTCTGAGTCATCAAGTTTGTTTAAGCTTGAAGACGGCTTCTCGGGAGCTTGGAGTCTCCTTGTATGGGCTATATGATCCCGGAGTTCTGACCCTGGGGTCGTGCGAGTGCCGAATTGTTGACGTTAAGTCTCTGAGTATTTCGGGATGCATTTGGTGGAAGGGGCCCCTATCGGGGGGTATATTTGAGATTTCTTTATTTGGAGAATAAGATGCTGAAAAGATATCCTTTTATTGCTTGGCGTAGACATACATTGTTTCATTGTCGTGAGCTCGGCCCGCGCGGGCACAACTTCTCGAACAATTCGATCCGGTACATAATTCCCAATTGAGACTTAGTCTACCGTTTCCTGGTCCTCCCAAGGGGACGGTTCCTTTAGAAGAAGATCATCACTCGTCGTCAGACTGTAGAAGAAGGCATGCGACCTTATTGGATCCTCCTTTAGGGGTACGTTGCTCCGTTAATAATCATGCTGACGAGGCCCTCTTTAGGGCGGAAGCCCGATTGCGGGGAAAGAGCGCGGTGGGCCTTTTTTAAAGGCCTAGGGATCTCTGGGTAGAGTTAGAACCTCTGAATATCCTGGCCAGCCGTCTGCATACAGGTTAGTGAAAAAATAACAAGGGAGTAAAGCAGTTCCTCCTCATCGCGGGATTCATAGGCGACGTTTCGAAATTCGGTATGTTCCTATCCTTTCGAGGCGTGAGCCCCGGTTCAGCCCTACGCTATGTCTTATCAGGCTTGACCGAAGATGTGGTTTGCTTACCCTTTGATCCTTCCAAGGGTGGGGGCATTGATGCCGGCGACGCGCTATATAGTGAGGAATTTCCTCTCGTCACGTATTACTCTCTGTCAACTTATTTTAATTCTTCCCTTTGCGAGGGATTTCATTCCTTTGGCGGAATGGGGACGACCATGTCCCAGGTGGTGTGCCGACGGACGTCTGAACAAGACGTCCGTGCTTTACGCCTCCTCTGATAGTACAAAGATCGATGTCCCGGCCCGAGCTCAGATGGGCCGTATCAAGAGAATGGTCTTTATGGCGATTATCATTTGGAATTCGCCAGGGATTCAGGATGCGGGAGGGATTTGGTCCGTTAGTCCGGACCGTGCCATTAAATTTGTCCGGCATCATTGTTGTTACGCCCCGCAGTATTACGTTGACGTTATGCTCTACAATAATATATTACGATGATGTTACCCTATGCAGTAGTATATTTTGACGATATTACGTCCTGCAGTATTACATTATGGTGATGTTATGCTTTGCAGTATTAAGTTATGACAATGTTGCGCCCTCCAGTATTTTGCGTTGAATTTGTTGTAAGGTAATTGACATCAGTCAAAGGAAAAGATTATTTGGGGATTATAAGGATTATGCTATTTCACAAGTGATTAGTAAATTCATGAAGGTGAAAGGGGGAGCAAGTCTAAGAAAAACGAATTTGGTTAGAGTTTGGCATTTTGGGATAAAGTACGGCACGAGCTAAAATACCCGATATTTATGGACTAGTGTTATACAAAGTACTACAATGCCATGATTGTAAGAGATTCAAGGCAAGTTAAAAGAGAGTAGTATTTAATTAAATTGAGACAATTTTAAATTATACGGGTAATTGATTAATTACCGGGTAACAGAACATTACCCAGTAAACTAATAAGCAGACAAAATTTAACTACTTATTCCCAAAAACGTGGAACAAGGCCACTAATTGAAGAATGTGACTCATCAAACATAGGTACAGGTGGCTAATGTGACCTTACAAGATAATTCTTGAAGTTTAAAAAGGAATTTGTTTTTTTAGGTCAAAACCCCATTCTGAAAGCTTCAACCAAGCTTCAAAACGTTGGAAAGCAGTTGAGTTTGAACCCATTCTTTAAGGCCAATAATGTGAGAAAAGCAGAAACATTTCATTTCAACCCCTTAGAAGCAATTCTCGTCCAAGCTTCAACAAAATTAAGCACAATTTCGTTCAACAATTAAAGAACCAGGAGCTTCATCCTGTTGCGTTCAACATATTTCATAGAAGCAGAATTTCATTTCATTCAAATAATTTCGGGAACAGGTATGTTAAGGCTATCTCTTCTTTCTTTTGGCATGATCCATACGATACGAACGGAACGTGCAAATGCACAAATTCCATGAATGACTCTATTCATAGAAGTATTAGAGATATCGTTGTTCTTGAATTTCCGTGTGTGATAATATCTTATCATCTGTTCATGGGTCTCAGAAAAATACGAAAGTTGAAAAGAGTTTACTTTATAATATTACTCAGAGGCAAAATGGTCTTATGACATTCCGAATGATTTTATTGACGTACTTTTTATGTACTGCATTCATATGCATTGACCCTTGACTAGATGGCGTTATATACGTGTATATATGTAAATATATGTATATGGAATGGGAAAAGGTTACGGCGTTATATACGCACCACCACCTGATCAGCTGGTATATGATGATGATGTTGCCCACAGTGGCTAAAATATGATTCAAACGGCGTTATATACGCATATATATGTAAGTATGATTCAAACGGCGTTATATACGCGTATATATGTATGTATATATGTATATGGGATATGGGAAAAGTTATGGCGTTATATACGCACCACCACCTGATCAGCTGGTATACGATGATAATTTTGCCCACAGTGGCCGATATGATATGATGGGATGCCCTCAGAGGATGATGATATTATAAAATATGTACCTATGCACGACATGACATTCATACGCATATGCATGACGTTAAAAGTAATTTATGATTTACAAAGTTATTCACACTTACACGTTGAGTCATGTACTCTATATGTCTTCCATATTCTCATGTATTTATTTATGTGCCTTACATACTCAGTACATTATTCGTACTGACGTCCCTTTTGCCTGGGGACGCTGCGTTTCATGCCCGCAGGTCCCGATAGACAGGTCGAGAGCCCTCCAAGTAGGCTATCAGCTCAGCGAAAGATGTTGGTGCGCTCCATTTGCTTAGTAGTTGCTCGTTTGGTTAGTATGATTTAGACATGTATTGTTTGGTATGGCGGGACTCTGTCTCGACCCTTATGACATTTATGTATTCTTAGAGGCTTATAGACATATGTCGTGTACATAAAAGATTGTACGGCCTTGTCGGCCTATGTTTTGAGTTTATAAAGGATCGTGTTGGCCTATTAGGCCCGTATGCATGTGTATATGATGATGTATTAAGAAAGATACGTTACGTTGGTACTCAGTTGAGTAAGGTACCGGGTACCCATCCCGGCCCATCGGTTTGGGTCGTGACAGTTGTTGTACGTGATCGAACCACCTGAATTCATGAACACATGTTTTATTTGAAATATATCAAATGAGGGAGACGGTTACCAAGGCGTCAGTGTGATGCCGAGGTGGAGTCTCGGTGTCCTTTTCCCTGGATGTAAGGGTGTCGTCCGGGATATTTCCCTGGACCCTTTTTTCCCTGACAGCGAACATTTTCACTTTCCATTTTATAAGTCCTTGGAGGGTGTCGCCGCTCCTTCTCTATCGTGGTAATACGTCGCGACTTGTTCACTTCATCCTTCCCAGTTGCCTTCCTCCCTTGTGGCTGGACTCGAGCCTGAACACTCGATGGTACTCGGCGGTGATTTTTATTGAGTAGCACGGTTGTCGTCCTTCTGAGTTGGTGGACAATTTTGACCTTGTGGTCGCGCGCGTCCTGCGGTTCCCATGCTGGGTTGAGGTTCTTTTGAAGGGGTCTTGGTCGAATAGGCCTGAGTCATTTAGCACCCCTGGTATCGTTTATAGTGATCATGATGTTTGGTATAGCAATGTTGAAATCGTACCCTGCTGGGCAGGGTTCCTCTATCGGCCGAGCCTCATCATATCTGGTTCCACTGAAAGTTCCCCGAGGATGTTGCCCTTGAGCTATATTCCTACCGTTGCGAGGAAGGTTGCATTTTGTAGAGTTCCTCCCATCCGCAGCGCATGGATGATACCTCCATCTCTTTGCCGAGAGCCTGCTTGGGTATACTAAGCTCATAGAGGTTCTCGGACGGTTGTCCCTGGCCCTGATTTGCGGTCGGTGCCGGGTACGGGCATCCGACCAGACCTTAGCTGGGTATCTGATCAAGTTTTGTTTGAAATGACCTAGAGTAGTCGGGCATGCTTCATTTAAACTTCGAACGAAGGCCTGTGTTGCCCAGTCATCCGAAACCGGGAGTGATCTCATTCGTCTTATCAGGGAATGAGGCACGACTTCCTATGGTGTTTCATTCTCTTTTTGTTCGGTCTCTGACGTGTCGGGCTCTTCCGTTACTGCTTTTATGGCATCAGCTTGTGCTTTTGCGGAGGAATCTGCTGGTACGGTAAGCCAGTTTGTGAGGTCGGGTACTAGCCTGCGGCGCCACATCATGGTTTCTTTCGAGAGTGTTTCCCCGAACTTTTTCAACGAGACTGGCTCGAACTTATTATCTTGAAGGTCTCTGCCTTTCTCCGTGCATGTGTAAGCGATGGTGCGCTCGTTAGGATCCAAGGTCCTGCCGCACCTTGGGAGTTTCGGCATTCCGGATTTCTGTGAAGCGGGTTCCGGGACCGCTTCCCTGGGGGAGAACTGTTGCATGAACCTCCACGAACCTGACTTGATCCTTTTGGAGAGATCCCCAAGAATCTTTGCTATGGCGGGGTCTGTTATCGATCCGTTGTTGCTTTATCTTTCGGTTACTCGTTCAGCGCAGGGAGTTGTTTTCGACACTACTGTGCTGGGAGTCTTCGTATGGATCTGTAGATAAGAGATAGCCAACTGTTGTGCCTGCAACATTTCAAAAATATCGTGAAGGCTAACTTCTTATATTTCCCGAGCCAAGGTCTTTTGGGCTTCCTATTGGTCGATATGCTGAATTCTCCCATCGGTGTGCGAGGCCTCATCGACCTGTTGCGCGCCTCGCGGACCTACATCGGCTGGAATTGGCCCAGATGCGTTATTGGGGCTCCGCAGAGTTGTGCCAACCACTGGAACAGCCTCAACATTTCCGTCATGATTTTTGGGGTAGCCGTTCTCGGCTCTGTTTACCGATCTAGACATTTTGACCTGAAATCAAGAGATCTTTGGACAAGAAAAAGTGTGAAAGATAGCGTGTGTTTGTGCAATGGTACCAGCAAGAAAATAATCACTATTACTTTTAGCCCCACAGTGGGCACCAAACTATTTACCGTGAAAATGGTAACAACAATTAAATTACTAAATGGTATTCTAAAAATACGTGATCTATTCCCGAGCTAGTTTTTAGAGAAGTTGATGCTAATAATACGAAGTTTAATGATGAAATGCAAGCTAAAATGAGATAGCAATTGAACCGAAGGGCCTGCTACCCGGGTATAGGTCTAATCGATGGAGAACCTCAGGGTCGAGCTCGAGCTATCGAGGATAGTCTGGGATGGGATAACAGTTGGGATATAATTAAACAAGGCTCTTTACGGCCAATACTGAGCTATATAATGAAGAACAATTAAGAGAACAATGGATATAAATGTGGTCTCGGGCCAGTTAGAACGAGCAAGTTAGAAATAAAAGGGAGAGAGAGAGAGAGATATTATTGCATTTGTTGAGAAATGGAGCAACATCAGTGCTTTACAAGGTAGGGTGGGTCCCCTTTATATAGGAGAGGAACTCGGCTACAAGTACGTGGAGATTAATTACAAAGTATGGAGATGAGATAGCTTGACGCGATGCCTCCGCATAGGCTCTGGATAGGTCGGCCATGTTAGACTTAGCCGTGTGCCTTGGGAGCTTCCCCCTCTGTCCTAGCTTCGATATCCATCTTCTCTGAGTCGGGCCTCGACGAGCCCCAAGGTCGGGAACTCGGCCGCGACTTCCTATCCTCGGGATATCGAGGCATTCTTGCGAAATGACTTGAGAGCGAGAAATCAAGTCCTCTGATTTCGCCGCGTACATAATAGAGTGGGTGGACAAATCTCTTTGAGGCAGATTTGGGCCTTAAAACTACTAGTTTGGGCCATTGGCTTGGACTCCAATTGGGATTCTTTTGAAATACCCCCTTTTCGACCTCTTTTAAGCTCATTTTAAGCTCTTCTGGGTGCCCTTTTGGTGGACTTCAAGGGCTGATGTTGGGACCCAATCTTCCTCCTATTGGACTTCAATTTGAGACACAAAATAATTGTAAAACTTGGACAATTCATCTCCTTTGGGCTTGAGCTCTTCCTCTACAATTAAAAGCTTCTTTATTTGCCATTGATGTCCAGCAACCTTAGTCTACAATTCTTTAGCTTAAGATCTTGTAAATGGCCTTCTTGGAGCTTCCAAAACTCTATACTTGTCCTTGATGCTATCAAGAACCTACTGGTCTTTCGAGAAGATTGGACTGCCACCATCTACGGGCTCTGCCATCCAGTTGAAAGGTGGAAAAGTCCACCCCGTGAGACTTCAATATCCTCATATTGTGCAATCTGTCCCTGCCACAATGAATAAAGTCATGGGGGTCCTCATGTCGCTCACCTTCAAAAGCGGGAGGATGTAGCCTGTTCCATCTATCCAATAGCTTTTGCGACTCGCCGGTCGCAGCTGGTCTAGGCTCTGGTATAGCCGCTGTAACTGACTGAGCTCTGCCCATGGGTAGTGCGCCCGAGGACTAATATGTGTGTTTACCCTAAAATCAGAGTAACAATTAAATTTGTATTGTGGTCTTAAAGATATGTGATTTAGTTCAATACCAAGTGATAATCGAGGAATCAAACGTATAAATCAAAGAATAAGGTAAATTAAACCAGTGTGCAAGCCAAGTCTTGACCTCGAGTTATGGTAGCCTCGAGGTAGGTCAGTAAGAACAAAAAAGTTCAAAGGCAATTATGATAAGTAGTAAACAACAAAATGAAGAATGTATATTCCTTTGTTAATGATTGATGATTTACAAATGAATGGGCTCCCATTTATATAATAGGGGAGTCCTAAATAAGTTACATTCCCTTTTTTAGTAGGGAATCTTATTGGCCAACTGTCTAACCGCCTAGTACAAATCCATTCCGGAATTTACGCCGTGATCTTAGGGCCGTTTCGGGAATCTTGCTCTTTCTATTATAAAACCATAATGGTATTATCTCGATATTGGTCATATTCGGCCTCGGTGTTCATCGAGCACTTCGATCTTCAAGTTTCGTACTCTTCCATCGGACTCGAGCACAGTCCATTTCGAATATATTCTCAAAGCGACTCCTCGAACCTACCAAATTGGGCATACCTGATTTTGACTGTATACAGATAGTCCCCGTGTTTCTTAGAATAAGATGATAAAAAACGATTTGAGCCTCAGTTTTTCTGAGCCCGTGATGATGACATCATCCCCGTGATGCAAGAGCTCGAGGTGACTGAAACGTCCCGTCGGTTTGCTTTCCCAAAATATTAAATGCATGCTAGTGGTGGTCGGCAACTAGCACCGCCGAACCGTTGTCGCTTACCTATAAATACAAAGCTCCTTATTTAAATTAAGAACTTTACTTCCATCTTCTAATTTCTTTGATCTCTCCTTCTCTTCATCTCTCTCTCTTTCATTATGCTCAGCCCCTTTTAGTGTTAAGAAACATCAAACTCCATCTCTTTCCGCTTCCTCTAACCTGAATCAATGGCGAAAACTTCAAAAATCGTTCCCCAAAAGGAGAAAACTTCCTCCTCTTCTTCCTGTCTGGCCATTGACAAAGCGTCGGCCCTTCATGAGATCATTCTTGGCCCCTGTGTCATAAAGAAAAACTTCAAAGATGAAAATTAACCCGCGACTCCTGGTCAATGTGAGTATGTATCGAGGTATATCTGCTCGATTATGGAGAAACACCTCGAGGCCATGAAGAGGGATTGTGACTGGGGGGATGAGGCCGTGGTATAGATCCCCACCCCCGAGGAGAGCATCACCACTCATGTGGAGGGGTTCCTAAATGTGTACACTTACCCCTTCACATTGGGTCTCATCAATCCAATCATGATGGACTTCTGCAAGAAGTATCAGATCACCCTCGGCCAGATCCATCATTCTTTCTAGTGCATAGTGATCATGCTCCGCTATTTCTCCAGCAAGGTCGAGGGGCTCGAGTTCACCCTCAGGCATCTTATCCAATTATACCGGCCTCAGCTTTTTCGAGGGTTGATCAAGCTCCAGCGCCGGTCGACCAAGTCTTTCTTTGCTAGAAATGATGAGGATAAAGATGGGGGCTAGATGAGTCGGTTTGTGCTAGTGAGGATATGCGATATCATCCCTAAGGAAAAAATTTCGTTTCCAGAGGAGTGGAACCCCGACCGTAAGTGAAGTATTTTCCCCCATAATCTTCTGTATTCCATTTTTGCATTGCGTGATGCCTTCATCTTTGTTGCAACGATTGCTTAGATGCCCTATGCGGTCCTCGACCTCGAAGACTGGGTTCAGAAACTAGCTGCGACCTTCTTGTATGATGAATGCCGCTGCCGTGATTTGGCGAGGGCCATATGGGAAGCCAAACACAATGGTAAGTTCTTCTTGTAAGTTTTTGATGCTTTCCTCTTTATCGAAGACATTTCTTTACTCATACCTAATTTTCATTTATGCATGCAGAGGAGATTTCTCTGAAATGAGGCCGGCCCCGCCTGGAGAAGAGATCGCGTCCTCGATTCCGAAATCGGGAAAAGATAATAAGAGGAAAAGTGTTTCGAAGCCCAAAGACCCTTAAGAAAAAGGGCTCCTACTCGAAGACACATACGGAATATTATTCATGTGGACATATACTCAGTCCACCAGATGCATGATGAAGAAGAAAACGAGGGCAAAGACTCGGCGCTGGTGGCCTGAGTTAGGAAGCCGATTGAAGCTGCCAAGCGCTCCAAACCGGAGGCCCTGCCTCGTGGTGAGGAGGCTCCAAAAAAAATGCGGGCAAAGACCCTGAATCACTCGAGGTCGAGATTGTTCCTCGGCCATCAACAAGTGCACCGAAGGGGACAAGTTCTGAGATCAGGGCTGAATAGAGTGCCCTGAGTGATTTGCTCGGGGCCACGATAATAGGTCATTCTCCCCCTTTACCAGCGTATTCCGATGAGGCCATAAGGGAGGCTCGGGCTCTACAAATGCCCGATTGAAGCGGAGTCCCTAGTGAAGAAGATCCTTTCCGGGATTGCTTTATGGGGGTCGATGACGCTGCTGATCTAAATGACGCATCTACCCTCTTCGGAGAGGCTCAACGTCTTTTCTCTCGTGTAAGCATTAAATTCTATCATTGCAATTTTCTTTTTCTTCTCCTCGCCATATTATAACTTGTATTCTTTTTTCTATGTAAGCTCTCACCAGGTTTAGGGCCGACTTAAGCCAATGTGAGGTCGAGCTCCAGAAGACCTGGAATGAGAGAAACGTTTTGAAGCTTCTTTGCAGCCAAAAGGAGAAGGAGCTCAAAGACTTTCAGGAAGACTTGGTTAAGGCTCATGAGGATGAGGCCGAGCTGGACAAGCATGTAACTGTCATTTTGAAAGAGTATGGTCTACTCGACCCAACTTTGGAGGCTAATACTTCGGTATATCAGCTGTAGGAAAAGGTGGAGAGGATCGAGCTGCTTCGAGGGGAGGTCGATCAGATCAAGGTCGACTACAATCGGTGGAAGGAGAATATGGACCACCTTGCTGCGGAGAAGGAGGCTGCTTTGGCCAAACTGGCATCAGCTAAGGCCCAGCTCCGGGTGCTAAATAGTAGAGGCTTGTAGATATATCCGGTCAGTTAGTGTAGTATGTTGGGTTTGTAGGCCCTATATGTATTTTTGATGTCTTGTCAGGTGTAGTAATTATGACGGCCTTGCCGGCCTAGCTTTATGGTGATATTTAGTCAGCGTTAGTCTCTATTAAGTTTTATATTTTGGATCGCACATTATCTTGCAGTTAGGCCCATGGACAAAGTATGACATTACAAGTGGTATGCAAGGATAGGTGAGGCACTGGATGTCGGTCTTGCCCCCAGGCTCGGGGCGTGACAATAGTGGTATCAGAGCAGTTCTATCCTAGGGAGTTTACAAGTCGTGTCTAGTAGGGTCTTGTTTATAGATGTGTGGTGCACCACATTATATAAGCACGGGGCTATAGTGCATTTAGGAGTTTGTTACCCTTCTTTCAAATCTAAATCGTGTTGTAGCATTGAGTTATAGGAAATTTTAGTTAAACATACATGTTGACGTGTGCATCCACAGATGACGGTAATGAGGAAGAGTACGGCTAGCCAGAGGAGATAAAAAGAAGAAGGCGAGGGGACTAGCAGGGTATCCCTAGCAGATGGGGCCCAATCGGAGTCCCAGGGAGAGACCCCTTCCTAGCAATTCCCGGCTCCTCTGCCACCTGAGGAGATTCTTAGGGAGACTGCACATCCAGTTTCTTCTGTGCTTCTATCAAATCAGGACATGATAAGTGTGGTGCATTTGTTGGCACAATTGGTAGCTACCTAGCAACAGGTTAGGGCATCCGCTAGTGAAGGAACTTCTGAGGGATCTGGGAGTTCAAGGGTCCGAGAGTTTATTGCTATTTGGGAGAATTTATCAGATGCCTTCCTTGACCAGTACTTACAGGGAGACATCCGACAGGCTCGACTCAATCAGTTTCTAGCCCTCAAGTAGGGAAATATGAGTGTTTGAGAGTATAGTCTCTGTTTTGACTCATTGGCCTAATATGCACCATACATAGTTGCTACTATGCGGGACAGGATCCACAGGTTTATAACAGGGCTGGCCCCAGAGTTGACCGAGGCATGTACCACCACTGTATTACAGGATAGTGTGGATATCTCCTGGATTTAGGCAATTGCCCATAATATAGAAAGGGGTAGGCCTCGACATCAAGGTACATAGAGGACTGAGTTAGGGCAACGGAAAAGGATAAGATTTGCCAGATCTCAAGAGCAGTCTTAGGGTAGTTATATGCCCTAGTACTTCGAACGACCACCTAGACCTCCACCACCTCAGTTACAGGGTTGCAGGTATGACTATTATACTCAGTCAGGACTAGGTGAGAGCTCTCAGGCGTCAAGTTTGCAACGACAATGAGGTTCGGGCAAACATGGCCATTTTTGCCACAGTGTGCCTTCTGCGGTAGAAGACACTTGGTCCAATGCCGAGCCGATTTTGAAGCTTGTTATACATGTGGATGTCCAGGGAATATGATGCAAGATTGCACAAATAGATATTCTGGGGGTATGGCATAACCAGCGAATTCAACAACACGATCAGTTATGTCTGTGCATCCTTCAGGGCGCGAGTCTTAGTCTTCAGCTAGTAGAGGTCGAGGTAGAGGTAGAGGGTCCAGTTCAGGTGGTAACCAGAATCGTATTTATGCACTAGTAGGTTGACAGGACTAAGAGTCCTCACCGGACGTTGTGACAGGTATGTTGACCATTTGTTCTCACGATGTTTATGCCTTGATAGACCCAGGATCTACTTTATCATGTATTACCCCATTTATCACGAGGAAATTGGGTATAGTGCCTGCAATACTAAGTGATCCTTTTGCAGTATCTACACCGGTTGGAGAATCGATTATCGCTAGACGGGTTTACCGAGGTTGTACGGTATCAGTTTGTGATCATCAGACCTCAACCGACCTAGTTGAGCTAGAGATGTTGGATTTTGATGCCATCATGGGCATGGACTGGTTGGCAGCTTGTTATGACACAGTTGATTGTCGAGCAAAGACAGCCAGATTTCATTTTCTGGGTGAGCCAGTCCTTGAATGGGTAGGTAATACAGCGACACCCAGAGGTAGGTTTATTTCCTATCTGAAGGCGAGGAAATCATCGCAAAAAGGTGCATTTATCATATTGTGCGAGTTAAAGATGTGAATGCTGAGATACCTACACTTCAGTCTATTCAGCAGTTAAAGAGTACGTGGATGTATTTCCAGATGAACTTCCAGGTATTCCTCCAGAACGAGAGATTAATTTTGGCATCGATTTGCTTCCGAGAATACAAGCAATATCCATCCCTTCGTATAGAATGGAACCTGCTAAATTGAAGGAGTTGAAGGAGCAGTTAAAATATTTACTGGAGAAAGGTTTTATCCGACCCAATACCTCACCTTGGGGTGCACCGGTACCATTTGTAAGGAAGAAAGACGGCTCGCTGAGGATGTGTATCGATTATAGGCAACCGAACAAGGTAACTATTAAGAATAAGTATCCACTTCCAAGTATAGACTACTTGTTTGATCAGTTATAGGGAGATAGATGCTTTTCAAAGATAGATTTGAGGTCAGGATACCACCAGGTCAGAGTTCGGGAGAAAGATATTCCCAAGACTGCCTTCAAGACCCGATATGGCCACTTGGAGTTTCTTGTCATGTCCTTTGAGTTGATGAATGCACCTGCCATATTTATGGACTTGATGAATAGCCTATTTTGGCCATATTTAGATCTGTTTATGATAGTCTTTATTGACGATATTCGGGTTTATTCACATTTAGAGGATGAGCATGTGGACCATTTGCGAGCGGTACTCCAAGCCCTCCATGATAATAAATTGTATGCTTAGTTTTCCAAGTGTGAGTTCTGGTTGAAGTTTGTAGCATTCTTTGGGCACATTGTATCTGACGGAAGTATAAAGGTAGACACTTGGAAGATTGAGGCTGTGAAATCCTGGCCTAGACCTACCACTCCGACAGAGATTCATAGCTTTCTAGGCTTATTCTTAGAGGGTTTTTCGTCTCTTTCATCAACATTAACGAAGCTAATGCAAAAAATGACTAAGTTTAAGTGGACAGAGGCCTGTGAGCAGAGTTTCCAAGAGCTTAAGAACAAGTTGATCTCAGTGCCAGTTCTAGCACTTCTAGAGGGTCCAGATGGTTATTGCATGTATTGTGATGCCTCAGGTTTCGGGTTAGGATGTGTCCTGATGCAACATAGAAAAGTAATTGCGTATGCTTCAAGGCAGTTAAGGAAACACGAACGGAATTATCTAAACCACGACCTCGAGTTAACTGCAGTTGTCCATGCACTTAAGGTGTGGAGGAATTATTTATATGGTGTACATGTTGATATATTCATAGATCATAAGAGCCTGCAATATATCTTCAAGCAAAAGAGTTGAATTTGCAACAGAGGTGGTGGCTTGAGTTATGAAAAGACTACTATGTTAACATTCTCTACCATCCAGGGAAAGCTAATGTTGTAGCAAATGCCTTAAGTCGTCGATCTATGGGTAGCTTAGCACATGTAGAGGCCGAGAAAAGACATTTAACAAGAGAGATTCTTCAATTGGCTTGTTTGGGGGTTCGGTTAGTAGACTCTGGCAATAGAGGAGTTGTACTCCAAAATACTGCAAAATCATCTCTCATAGCTGAAGTAAAGGAGGGGCAGTACGAGGATCCAAAGTTAGTCAAGTTGAGAGAGCGGGTTCCACAACAGAAGAAGCCATTGTTTGAACTCAAAGGAGATGGGGTTCTCAGATACAGGGGTCGTTTGTGTGTTCCAGATATAGCAGGGCTATGAGACAGGATTATGTCAGAGGCACATTATAAATGGTACTCCATTTACCCTGGGTCAACGAAAATGTATCATGACATTAAGGAGGTGTATTAGTGGAACGTTATGAAGAAGACCATTACTGAGTATGTCGCTCAATGCCTTAGTTGCCAGCAGGTGAAGATAGAGCACCAGAAGCCAGGAGGGCTAACGCAGACTATAGAGATCCCGACATGGAAATGGGAGGCGATAAACATGGACTTTATCAAGGGTTTACCTCGTTCTCAACGTAAGTTCGATTCCATATGGGTGATAGTTGATAGGCTCACTAAATCAGCTCATTTCCTACCGGTCAGATCTACATATACAGTAGAAGATTATGCCAAGTTATATATTAAAGAGATAGTGCGACTACACGAAGTGCTAATATCTATTATATTTGACCGTGGGGCCCATTTTACATCACTTTTGGAGGTCATTTTAGAAAGGTCTAGGGACTCAGGTGAATCTCAGCACAGCTTTTCATCCACAAATTGATGGACAAGTCGAACGCACAATTCAGACGCTCGAGGATATGTTACGAGCATGTGTGCTAGATTTTAAAAGGAGTTGGGATGAACATCTACATCTTATCGAGTTTGCATATAATAACAGTTACACTCCAGTATCCAGATGGATCTGTATGAAGCTTTCTATGGGTGCAGGTGTAGATCTCCTATAGGGTGGTTTGATGTTAGAGAATCTGGGTTACATGGGCCAGACCTGGTTCAGCAGGCCATAGAAAAAGTAAAACTTATTCGGGAGCGACTGTTGACAGCTCAAAGTCGTTAGAAGTCATATTCTGACATGCGGCGACGAGATTTAGAGTTTGGGGTTGATGACTAGGTATTCTTAAAGGTTTCACCTATGAAAGGTATAATGAGGTTTGGCAAGAAAGGCAAACTTAGCGCACGGTATATTGGACCTTATAGGATCATTCGGTGAGTGGGCCAAGTACCTTATGAGGTAGAATTGCCCTCGGAATTGGAGTCTGTTCATCCTGTTTTTCACATATCTATGTTACGAAAGTGCATTGGCGATCCTATCCGAGTGGTGTCCATGGATGATGTACAGATTACAGGGGACTTGTCATACGAGAAAATTCTGGTGGCCATCCTAGACCGTCAAATCCGCAAGTTACGGAATTAGAAGGTAGCCTCCTTTAAAGTCTTATGGAGAAGTAAGAATGTGGAAGAGATAACGTGGGAAGCAGAGGAAGAAATAAAGTCTAAATACCCCCACCTATTTCAAACTGGAGATATGGCTCGAGATTTATGGGATACCTCAGCAGAACTCTACTCAGGCCAGTAGGTC
Organism: Nicotiana tabacum; assembly: GCF_000715075.1. NCBI lineage: Eukaryota > Viridiplantae > Streptophyta > Magnoliopsida > Solanales > Solanaceae > Nicotiana > Nicotiana tabacum. The sequence goes on along the minus strand of NC_134080.1, from coordinate 112,401,519 downwards.
ACCAGGTAAGCTCTCATTTTGACTGTCAGAATTTTTGATGAATAGTTGTGTGAAACCAAGTGTTGCTATGTATAGACAGTGGCCATGTGTGGCGTGTATAGTATGTTTTCTGACTGCATACAGGTTGGTTTCAGTCTAGTATACGGAGGAGACTCTGGCAAAAAAATTTCCAAGGTATCTAAGAGTAAACATTCGAGGACGAATATTTCTAAGGGGGGAAGGATGTTACATCTCCCATTTTTCGTACGTTAAAGTTTCATCTTCAGTTAATTGACGTAGACTCAGGGATGAGATTATCTTGAGATTAGCATATTTATGCTATTTATAACAAGAAATAAGTAAGCGCTATGAAGGATAAAGGGTACACGAATTAAAGAAAATGAGTTTCATTGAAGGTTGTCGATTTGGGATAAAATACAGGCCGAGCGATAATACCTGACATTTTTGGACTAGTACCATATAAGGTACCATATGACCGTGATAATATGATGTATAAAGTATATTAAATATAAGTAGAATTTTAAGTAATTTGAGATAATTCCTAATTATGTGGGTAATTGATTAATTATCGGGTAGCGGGACAATACCTAATTAATTATTAATTATAGGATAAGATTTAATAAAAACCCTCCCCCACCCTATGTGGCATCAAGCCACCACCCAACCCAAGTGACTCATTAGTCATGTTGGGCAGGTGGCAATTTAAGGTGCTAACTAAATTACACCTCATACTAGCATTTTTCAAGGCAAAATGACTACACCCTCGTATAGGCTCAAAGAGGAGATTTCTTAAAGAGATATTTAACTAAGTCCTTACAACTAGAAACTAACGAATTCCTACGAATTCAGAAATTCCCTCAAGAATTTGTACACATTATGTAGCGTGTTTAAGGCATGTAGCAACGTAAAACTTCCACAGTCCAACTTAAAATTTTGTGATTCTAAAGGAGTACGGTGCAACCTTTTCCGAGAACATCATATGGATTTTTTCCGCTCCAGGTATATTAAGGCTAAGCTCTTTCTTCATTTTGCATGATCTCATAATTACACAAGTTTGATAAAGAGGCATAAAGAAAAGTTCATATCCCGGAAATTACGTATATTTTCCTAGTTTTGTAAGTTAAAATATTCTCCTTATCAGGACTTTATATTCAATTGAGTATTTCCTTCTTCCAGTCAAGAGAGCAGAGAGTTTATATATACAGTATTACAATATTATCATTACCATCGAGCTATAATCGATGGGCAGGCCCCTTATTGCGCAACCTCTGATCAGATGGTAAGTTATACACCGAGCCTACTGTGGCCAAGCGCCTATGAGCAAGCCCACTTGGCCGAGATACAAAGCATACTACGGCAGAGTAATTATATATATATATATATACCCAGCCTTATAGGGCCAGATAGCTATTTTGCTTATTATATTGAGAGAATTGAGTCAGTATCAGTAGGTAAGCATATGTTCAAGTTATCTATTCAGTTTCAGCTTTCAGTATATTGCCTTACATACTCAGTACATTATTTTGTATTGACGTCCCTTTCTGGAGGCGTTGCATTTCATGCGTGCAGGTTCAAACAGACAGACGGGTAGACCTCCTCAGTAGGTGTTTGCCAGAGTTCAGCCTTATCGGTAAGCTCCCCGTCTTTCGAAGTTGCCGGGTCTAGCTGTTTGGTGGACATATTATGCATATATGTTGATAGATTATGGGTAGGTCGGGGCCCTGTTCCGATCACAGTACATCTATTAGTAGAGGCTTGTAGATATATCTTGTTAGTTAGTGCAGTATGTTGGGCTTCTAGACCCTATACGTATATTTTGTTGGCTTGTCAGTTGCAGTAATTATGATGGCCTTGCCGCCCAGCTTTATGTTGACATTTTGGTCAGCGTTAGTCTCTATTCAGTTTTATATTTTGCATAGCACATTATCTTGCATTGTGGCCCATGGCCAAAGTATGACATTACATGTTCAGAGTCTCTTAGTCGCAAGTGGTATGCAAGGATAGGTGAGGCACTGGGTGCCAGTCTCGCCCCTAGGTTTGGGGCGTGACAGGGTCGTTACATGTTGTGTGTGTTCTTGCCATCTACGAGAGAACACAAATAGAATAGTTCAATCATCAATAATAGAATAAAATCGCACGAAAAAGAAAAAAAAGAAGTGAATTTTTTCCTAAAACTCCATTGTCTCTAGAAGATAAGTTAAGACGACTCTGTACCGATCCTCCAGACTCTACTAAGCTTGCTCATGACTCGTGTGACCTAGGCAACCCAGTGCTCTGATACCAACTTATCACGACCCCGGAATTTCCAACCTCGGGACCATGATGGCGCCTAACGTTTCACTTGCTAGGCAAGCCAGCATTTGTTATATCTATTAACAATTTTTAATAATTTCCAAATTTAATGGCAATAATAAAACTGAATAGTCTAAAATATGGTAATAAATTAATAAATGACGAAATCCAAATACAAATCCCGGAACGGGTGTCACGAATACATGAACATCTAGAGCACTATAGATAATGGTCTGAAAACATAACTGCCTAAATCAAAATAAACATCTAAAATGAAGTAGAAGGGGACTTCAAGGCTATGGACATCGTGCGGTTATACCTCAAGTCTCCACTGATAGCTGAATCTGAGCAAGTCTACTTAACGTTGTTGGGACCAACTCCAATATCTGCACAAGAAATGTAGAGCGTAGTATGAGTACAACCGACCCATGTGATCTGTAAGTGTCGAGCCTAACCTCGGCATAGTAGTGACGAGGCTAAGGTCGGTTACTTACAACAATCTGTACAGAATAATAATAACAGAAAAGATAGGAATGGAAGTAAAGTAGTTAATTCATGATAACGAACTCAAATTCTAACTAACAGAAAGACCAGAATAACAAGTCATGCAAACTCGTCTCAAATACCAAGGCCAATCCAACAGTCACAACAAATATAACTTTATACAATCGATTGTGGCGTGCAACCCAACCCTACTAGGAGGCAAGTGCAAGGGTTGCAATCCCACCAGGAGACAAGTATCGATGGCCAAAAATAACTATATTCGTTATATATATATATATATATATATATATATATATATATATATATGATCTTTCTGCATCGAAGCAACAATGAATAACCTCGTTTAGTGCAATTTTATCTGATAAAAACTTACATGCACCGAGTATTTATACCAAGATATACATTCTAATATATTATAATTAAATAGTAAATTGAAGTGAGAATATATATTAATTAAATATAATTTAGTAATAACTATTTATATGAAGACATATTTAATGTATTCATTAAATTAGTGTTAACGCCGGATATAGACAAGTTTTTACAATTTCGCCCCCTACAAAGCCTCCTCCATCTCTTGGTTTTGTGCCTTTTTTTTGTGTCTAACTTGAAGATGTGGACCTGCCGCGAATCGCTTACAGTGGAAATGGTGAGTGGGGAAGGGAAGGTAAGGAGCAGGAGACGGAAATGTGCTAAAAGAATTTAGAACACTAGGAACGACAGATACGAACATACCGGTATTCACTCACCAAATCTCATTAGAACCTGAATTAAACGTACTTGGGTAAAAGTAATACTAGGATGACTGATCCCTTAGAAAATTCTTGCGGTGCATCCTTTTGCCGAAACCACATAATTGAAGGCAACAAGTATTACGACACTATAAGACAAGCAGGACATAAGGTAATTTAGATACGCAAGAAAAGCAATGAGAGACAAGTAGCAAATAAGTATAGAATTATGGAAGGGACGGACAACATAATTTAAGGATAGCTAAATGGCAAGTAACAATTATGGCATGAAAGTCAAATAAGCATGTAGCAATTAAGGCATGTAACAAGATATTATATGAAGTAACGAAAACATGGAACCAACTAACATAACAACGCATATACACGTTTCACCTCTCATACACGTCGTGTCATACGTAATTCACATAACATGAAGTTCAAGGGTCCCTAATTCCCTCAAATCAAGGTTAGACTCAATACTTACCTCACTCCGCAACTCAAGCAATCAATCAATCCCGGCCTTGCCTTTTGAACAAACCTCCAAACCAACCAAATCTAGCAAATTATTAACTAAATTATTCAAAATAAGCTTTAGAAACATATCACAAATGAAAGAGGTTCAATTTAGGTCATGTTTGAAAAATTCAACAAAAGTCAACTTCGGGACCGCTTGGTGAAAATCGAGATTCGGACCAAAACTCGATTACCCATTCAACCCTAAGCCCGGTTATGTGACTTATTTCGGAATCCGATACCAATTCGAGGTCTAAATCTCAAATACATAAAAATCCCTGACTCTTCCCAAATCCCTAATTTCTACTATGAAAATCCTATATTTGATGTTGAAATCTCATGAAATGTAATGGGTAATTGAAAAGAAAATAGATTAAAAGTCACTTATTAATGAATGTAGGAAGAAAAGTCTCTTCAAAAATCTCTTCTAGGGTGTTTAAGGTTGAGAGATTCTGAGAAATGAGCTAACTCTCGTTTTCTCCCTCTTTTACCCAATTGCAGATGCCGCAATTGCAATGTCTTGTTCGCAATTGCAAGCATCGCAAATGCGAACCCTGTCTTACAGCTACAGAAGTCGCAAATGCGACATTTGGTACGTAAATGCCAACTCCCAGCCTTCACAAATGTGGACCGATCCATCACAAATGCGAAGGTTACCCAGGAAAACACAGAGTCGCAAATGCGATTTTGTCTTCACAAAAGCAGCCAATGTTCATTCGCAATTGCGAACATTTTCCTCGCAAATGCGAGGCTACCCAGTCTAGCCCAAGCTCGTAAATGCGAACACTTATTCGCAAAGTGAGGCTCGAAATTGCATGTCAGACCTCGCAAATACGAGATCTGCAGCAGAGCACCAACACCAGTGCACCAGCAGTCCTAGCATTAGCTAAACTCATCCGAAACACGTCCCAAACTCACCCGAACCCCTCGGGGTCCAAACCAAATATGCAAACAAGAGTAATAACATCATACAAACTTGCTTGTGCAATCAAATCACCAAAATAACATCTAAATCTATGAATCGATCCTCAAAACGAATGAACTTTCAAAGTGAAACTCAAGAACACTAGAATCAAGTTTAAGCGTCTGAATCATGTCAAATCAATTCCGAATTGAACCAAATTTTGCAGACAAGTTTGAAATAGCTATACGAATCTATTCCAAGTCTTAACATCAAAATATGAACCCGAAGAAGTCAACTTACAGTCAAACTTAGTAATTTTCAACTTTTAAAAATGCTAATTTTTGGCAAAATGAGTCAAAACATGTTAGGGCCTTCCGATTCAATTGCGGGCAAGCGCCCAAGTCCCAAATCAGGATACAGGCCCACCGTGATTGTCAAAACACTGATCCAGATATGTTTACATAAAATATTGACCGTAGTCAACTCAAGTCATTTTAAAGATAAAAATTCACATTTTCTTCAATTTTTCACATAAATACTTTCAGAATAAGACAAGGACTGCGCACGCAAATCGAAAAAAAAAACTAAACAGAGCTAATCAAGGTCTCGAAATACGGGAATAGAGGCTAAATCTCAAAATGACCTATCGGGTCATCACACTCAATTAGTAAATCTTCTCGAAACTCACACTAATACAATATCAAAATTATTATGTATTATAAATTCAAAGCATGAGTTCCTAAAAGTAACTCAATAAAGAAAGAAATTCTGCCACATAAAAGTCCTCTATCATCGTTCAAGATATTCAACCAAAATTTTATTTTAATTGTATAATTTCATCACTCCAATTTCACAAGAATACTTTGGTTGTTTATTTTTTTCAATAATTTTTTTTATCATTGTTTATTATTTCAACATACGTTTTAAAAATAGTTCAAGAAAAACAATATATACAAAGAAACTTTGCTTCTTTGATTTTTATAGAAAATTTAGTTTCATGATTTTCATCTTTTTGTATTTATTTTTTACTTTTATAAAACATATTTATGAATCGTTTTCTGCCGATCATAACCTTAGATTGCTGTTTATTGTTTTGTTCTTACGGAAATTGTTTAATATTACTTAGATTTTTAACTAATTTGTACTCGTAAAGTTATATCTTTGAAATATCTAGTTCTTAATTTAAATGTATTCTAATAAAAGATAAAGGACACAAAAACAGAAAATTTGTTTTAGATGAATTTTATTTTAAAATTCTAATCCTATTCAAATAATTCATTCAGAAATTGTTATAAACTATTTATGTCCTGATTATACATTTTGTAGTTGAGCTTGTATTAATAAGGTAGGAAACACAGAATATGCTTTTTAGCTTTGTATGTTGTTTTATTAAAAGAATGCAAATTCAAACTGGAATAGGCAATTCAATTAATGTTGCAATTGACGTCTTGCGATTGGTACAATTTTTTTTAATGAATTTGATGATTGACGCTAAAATTCCTAAAAGCTAGGAGTTTATATACAATTCAAATAAGGAAAATATCATATAGTCAAAAATCTAATTTTAAAATCCGAAATATTAGAAAAATAATTTAAATTTATAGTTTTATCCAATGTGAAATCTATTTTTAAAGGGTAAAAAAGGCGAGCGACATTTCACTAAGGAGCTTTGTGCTTTTAATATAGTAATTAGTCTCTATAGACATGCATTGCCACGTCGTCTATAGAATTATTGTCATTTAGTAGAAATTTTGTGTAAAAAATAGTAATATTTTTAACCGCATTAATATTCAAAACATATTTAGTTGAACTATAAAATATATACTAAAGTAGTAGAAATCTAACCGCATAAGTTTAAATTTGCTTGCATTCATCAAATTAATGTAAGGTGGCATGTGTGTGCTCCCTTACCTGGTATAGTTCGTCATGCTTGTATCCTCTCTATATTTGTTCTTGGCCGTATACGGCTAGTTTTAGAAAGACTAATAAATATAGGATACGTCTCTTTAGTTGTTTTTACTATAAATTTTGAAAAGACTTGTACATAAAATAAATTTCTTGTACATGAAAAACTTATCTATTACTTACTCGATGAAATGATTTTTTTAAGGTATAAAACTCTATCAATTACGTAGGTTTAATAAAATTTTAGTGTATTTAAGGACCTTTGAATTCTAAACAATTAGTTAAATGTAAGTTTTTAGGCTTTGAAGATGAATAATTTAATTATAGTTGGTTCAAAAGTTTAAGCTTTTTATTTAGCTTTTTTCCTCCCTATTTCAACACATAATGACTCAATTTTTTGCCAGGTAGCAATAAAATCATACAAGAAAATAAAACAAATCACAAAATACAAAAAGAGGTTATAGCTCCATGTATGCAATTTCATTATATGCACATAAGCATCTTACGTATAAAAAAAAAAGGAATTATACATGTGTCTTTCTAATTCAAGTAGGATCAACTTTGTAGGGCCGGTGTATGTGTAGTTTAAATCGAAAACTAATTCCATTATTAGGTAATTTACAATTAGATCCTTAAATTATACAAATATTTAAGGGCATAAAGGTCTATCAATATTTCGGGGATATTTTAGTCGTTGAACATTTAACATAAATTATTCGTGTTTTTATAATAATATAGATATAGATAGATAGATAGATAGATTTACAAGAAATTATGTGTTATAAATTGGGATATACAAAGAAGAAAAATAAATTTTCTATAGAAAAATAAAGTTATGATATATATTTTAGTATACACATTAGCGATGTTCTTTCAGTTGTAACTTTACATCTTCTGTGTTGTGGTTTGGAGATCACAATCTTCACTTGTTTGAATATATGGTTGTGCTTTTTTTTTTTAAGTAGCACAGTTGTATCTATAAAATATTATTTAGTTTTTATTTTATTTTGGTATAATACGGAATATATAATTTATGACATCTCTCTCCAAGGAGCACAAAACAACAGTAGTACGCACGTTTGCTAGTCTTAATTTCAAGCACTTACCACATTCTTTACTTTTTAGTCGTCATATTTACGTGCCGGACATCGACATGTAAGACTTTTCCTTTTGCATGACACAGCCAAAAGCTACAAATAAAGAATCGTTCCTTAATACCGATTTTGCAGAATTTCCTGATCTTAGTGACATCTCACAAAATATATGGGGCCTTGATAGAAATGTTTCTTTTTAATGCAGTACGTAAACTAAACACCAAGTAGTTCTCGACACTAACTTGCTGACAAAGCTCCCTAACATTTTGTGAGATGTCACTGAAATCTTTGGTATTAAGAAACAGTTCTTCATCCAAAAGCAATAAACTTGAAACGTAAATGTGTTGCACCTAAATCTGAAGACCAAAAAATAGAGAATGTGATAATTGCCAGTAATATTGTATGTATTCAATATATGTATGCAAGGATGAGATTTAATTTGAAGCTTTGGCTGTATTTATATTGCCTCCATGACTGTCAATTGCAGCCACTAGAGTATCACACTAATAGCATTTTTCACACACAAATGTCATTTATTAACTAACAAATTTCAATCTCAATAGCATGGGGGTACGGTAGAGCACAAATTAAGGAAGAAGTCAGTTGGACAACAATATCGCTCCTAAACCCAAACAACATAAAAATCATGAGAATTGGAACGGTAATTCACTCCATCTAAACCTCTACCTACTTGCCAAAACAAAAGACATACCGATCTGCCTTCTTATGAGTTTTCTCTTCATGGTTATTCTGCTGCTGCCCCCTCCCCTAGTATGTGTTGTCGGGTTTCTTTTTTGTGCTCGTCTTGTATTTATTGTGGGCTTAGACGTTGATTCCCGTGCCTACCCGTGGAAATTGACTGTTTAGGCTTCTTAGGTTCTTATGTTCATTTAATATGAAGTTGTTTTGTAGTGTTAAATCCTTCATTTACTAAATTCACACTTACGTGTCTTATTTGAAATTAAATGATTCATGTTCTACCTTTATTGCCAATTAAACTCTTATGTACCTTAACTGAAGTTGTTTCCTCTCTTATTGGCTTGCTATCTCTTCGGTAATTGCGCTTAATCTTAATTGAAGTTATAATTATCTCTTCCATAATTGCTTAATCTTAGTTGAAGTCATTATTATCTCTTCCGTAATTTTTTAGCCTTAATTGAAGTTTTGTTATCCCTTTCATTGTTGATGTATTCTTATTTGGGGCCATTGGTTCATGCTCTCTCTTTTATCGTCGAATTTTACTTTTGTGGAATCGTTGTTACACATTATCTCTTCCTTGTTGAGTTATTCTTGTTGAGACCAATATTTCGTATTGTTTCTTTCTTTGTGAGCTCGTTCTTCCATTTATTTGTGTTCCAAAGTTCCTGAGTTGTTTTACTTGTCGTATTCTGATGTTATTCTTGTTGTTGCTGTTGTACTCAGCCTTGTTAAGCCAAGGGCTATGCGTGGTTGTGGTATTGAAACTGTTTTGAGGAAATATTATGGCATATGTGCATATATTGTGAAAGTCATTTTATTGTGTTGTTATATTTTGGCACACGTGGTGTTATTGAGAGGATTGTCGGGATGTTTGCATTTGAGTTGTCTGTGTTGTTGTTACTATTGATATTTGCACATGTGGCATGGCAAAGCAGGCTATATATGTGGGTTTGCGCATGTGACTAGACAAGGTGAGAATATTATTGTACGGGTGCGGCGAGATAAGTCGGACATTTACTTTATTATTGCGCACATGGTGAGACAAGGTGGGCTATGTTGGAAAATTATTTGTGATGACTTTTGATGGCATGGGGGAATTGTTATTATTGATATTTGTGTAGTGGTGTGCCTACCTGGAGTGAGTTATACCGTTACATTTTGGGGTGATCTTTTTTTATTTTTCATTCATTGTCTGTACTCTTACTTGTTGACTGAAATTGTGGTAGAACACTTGCACAAGCATATGCGTAAACAAATCACCCATATCGGTTTAAGAAAATGAATCCTGATGTTATTTACCATTTACATGTACTCCCGTGTACTTGCCTTCTGTGTGAGAGTTATCCTTTTGGCACGTGAGTTGTCTGTGCAGTCATGAGTCATTTTTATTGTGGGCACGTGAATGGTCCGTGCAGATATTAGATATTGTCACTCTCTTGGCACGTGAGTCATCCGTGCGGTTATGAATTGTAATGTGGGCACAAGACGCTAAGTGATTAGGGTTCATGAATTTGGAACCATGATGTGTGATTACGAGATTTGGTACCTCGTGGAGATTCTTGAATAAATCTCGTTTAAAAGTAGTGGTTCTTAAAGAGTTGTTATTTGTTTTCCTTTATTTGATTTCACCGGACTTAGACTGTGTTTAGCTTACTCTACAACATTATTCATGTTTGCTTCTTATCGCTAATTGTTGTTTCTAGTATTTCATTGCGAGTATTGTTTTGTCTTGCTTACCATGCTTAGTCTTATATTAACATTGTTTTCCCCGTTAGTTCACATTCATACTTGATCAGGTTGTTTAGTCCAGTAGGTGTCTTGACTATCCCTCGTCACTACTCCATCGATGTTAGTCTTGATACTTACTGAGTACCTTTGTGGTGTATTCATGCTATATTTTTTGCCCATTTTATTGCAGATCTAGGTATTTCGTAATTGGTTGATTAATAGCTAGTTGTTCGGGTTTTGTTGCGAAGACTCAAGGTAAACCTGTCGTCGCGTTTGCAGGCCTCGAAGTCACCTTATGATATTGTATTTGTACTGTTTATTTCTATTCCAAAACAGTTGTAATTAGGGAATTTTCTAGAAAACTCAGTAGAGCTTATGATTTGTACTACCGGTTTTGGGATTGTTTACATAGTAATCTCTATTTCGCATTTAATAGTTGTTGGTTAAAGTTTGCCATTAATTCAATAAGTATTAAGCTTACCTAGTCCCTAAGACTAGGTGCCATCACAATATTTTACGGAGGAAAATTCGGTCGTGACAGCTCAATTTTGTGATATGAGGTCTTAAAAACCTCATTTTATCCCTCCTCAATTTGTGTGCATAGTTCCGGCGTATTTCCGAAAAGCTTTTATGTGGAAAATTGATGAAATAATAATTTTTGTCCTAAAAAGCTAATTTTAGTTGACTTCAGTCAACATTTTAAATAAACGGACCTGAACCCATATTTTGACGGTCCCGGTGGGTCCGTAGTAAAATATGGGACCTGGGCGTATCCACGGAATCAAATTCCGAGGTCCATAGCTCGAGAAATGAATTTTTGATTAAAATTGAAGAACTGAAATTATAGTGGTTTAAAGAAATTTGATAATGTTTAATCTTGTTGGTATCGGGTTCATATTTTGGTTCCGGTGCCCGGTACAAGTCCGTTACGATATCTATGTCCTATCTGTGAAATTTTGTAAGAAGTAGAACTGATTTAACGTGATTCGGACGTCCAGTTGTGAAATAGGAATTTCAAAGTGTTCTTGAGAATTTCATGTAATTTTGTTCTAAATTCGTAGTTCTAGGTGTTATTTTGGCAATTGGATCGCTCATCAAGTTCGTATGATATTTTAATACTTGTGCGAATGTTTGGTTTGGAGCCCCGAGGGCTCGAGTGAGTTTCGGATAGGCTACAGATTGAAATGAACATAGAAAATATAGATGGTATGCTTCAGCTCTGCAGATCTCGCATTTGCGAGGTCTGGATCACAAATGCGAGGAAGAAAGTTTGCATTTGCGAGCATGGTAGAGGGCAAAAAATAGGTCCGCATTTGCAGAAGTCCCAGTTCGCATTTGCGACAAGGTGTTCGCATTTGCGAAGGCTGCAGGAATGTGAGGAGTTCGCGTTTGCGATACTTTTCTCGCTGTAGCTAATAAGTCTTGACTTAGATGGGATATTTCTAAACTTCCAAGTTATTTTGTATGAGCCCACCAAACAGTAGAATACCTGGTCCTCTATAAGATTCTGCTGAGAATGCTAATAAAATAGTATGTAAATAAGGCAGAGGATTTTTACGTGGAAAAATCCCACACAGGGGGATCAAAAAACCACGACCTATACCTGTCGACTTTTAACTTCACTAACTTGTAAAGAACCTATTACAAGCCGCTTTGCAATGACTCCTATTGCAAAGGATTTACTCAACTAACTTGGGGTACTCTTATCAAAAGCCACATTGTGACTTCCTAGTTACAAAGGCTTTTTCTAACTTGTGATGCTTTCACCACAAGCCTTTTTGTAATTCTACAATTACAAAGATTTTTGCTTATGACTAAATTTAGTCACAACATAAACTCAAGTAGTTTACGGATTTACATGAGGATTCATAATCAAAAGCTTCTAGCAAAGCAGTTTAGGAGATATAACAAGTATAATAACAAAGTTACAACTCAACTAGGACAACAACAAGCTACTATTTAGGAACTGGTCCGTAGTTGCATTCAACTTTGTTCTTCAAGCTTGAGAGGATTGATTTCTCTGTTTTTGGCAAGAAGCTTGAATAAGAAACTGAAACCTTCAAGTGATGTTTTGTATAAAACTCATTGTAGGTACATCTTGATCACATCACTTGAAATGATGTGAGCACTTTAATTGGTTAGAGAATGAGGGGGCGTTGGAGATAGTGAAGTGTGGCAAAAATAGTGTCATCAGTCACTTCATTTCCAGTTGTGTCCAATTGACTTTGTACTGCTATGAGGAAACCACAAGAGTATCGGGTCCTTGTATGGGTTCCTAGCTCCTGAAGCTGTAGCTGTTCACCTTTAGCTGGAATCCGTTAAAACTTTTAGTATAGTCCAAATAGGTCAGGTTCCCTATCTGGTTCTTAACAGTAAGTTTGTTAGATCATAAAAACGTAAGACAAGAATATTTAAAACCTATCAATTTCCCCCTTTTGATGATGTCAAACTTAACATTTATAGAGTGAATTTAGAGCAGTAAGAACCAGTTTAAGTAACAGAGGATCACAGGGTTCCCCCTGAGACTATGCCTTATCGTAATAATGAGTTCCCCCATATGTTCCCCCTGACTTGATTTTCCCCCTTTTGGCATCATTAAAAAAATAGAATAACAGCACAAATAAGTCCAGCTAAGCTAACTCATGCCACATATGTGAACACTATCATGATAGAGAATAGAACACAGAAAGAGAGTGCTGACATAATAAAACGAGGATCGATATTAATAAAGCTTTAAATATGCCTCTACTTGGAAAAAGCGAAAGGCAACATTGGACTTGTTAACGGGAGCAGTATTATTTCATCCCAACCACACAAAAAAAAGACCAAAAAACATCTGCCAAAATATCAAAAAAAAAACATAACAAACATATCCAGAAACTGGTCACTAAAGGGGTACTTATGTGGCACTAGGAGTAAAAGGCTTAGTAGCTGCAGCAAGTGTTTGGAGAATGAGGTCTATTCGGATGTTTGCTGACTTTTGCTCATTGAGCAGTTCTGCTTTCAGGTTCTCTACTTACGCCCTGAGATTAGAATTCTCCAGTGTCAAACGAGCCACTTCATCATTCGACATCGGAACCCCTCGGGCTTGCTGACCTTCCAGGATAGCATTCCTGGCCTTCAACCGACGAATTTCCTCAACTGCACTATTGTGAGCATTTTTAAGCTGTAAAATGGTTGATGTACTTCCTCCCCCCCCCCCTCCATACTTTTCCACACACTCACACTCTTCCAAAGTTGTCTGTGAGAAAGTCTTCTTCCTAGTCCCCACTTTGCCTATCCCCAGTGGGACATTAAAGAATTTGTACCTCATCCTCATATACCTTAGGTACATCAACTTGAAATAGATGCACCCAACGTTGAAACTCGACCATTTCCAGAATTTGGCGCATTCCAGCTATCTCAAAGATTGCTGGGTCAAATGTACGACCCAGCAGAACTTTTTGATGCCTCAGGTGCTCAAAGCCAAGGCTGACTTCACTTCTCATTTTCTTCACAAAACCAGGTTCTTCAAAAAATTCAAACTTGCGTTTCCTCGACTTCTCTCCACTGACTTTGCCTTTTCCCTTGGATTTTACTAGGACATCCTCATCAAACATAGAATACTCACTCACCACCTCTTTTATCTTAGACCTAGATGTTGACCCTTTCTCTATTGAAGTAGGCTTCGTATTTTTCGAAGACCGTCTAACAAGTGATCCAGGTTCATTTAGGGTTTCCTCTTCCACCTCGACTATAGGGATTGCCTCATCACTTACAGGTACACCATCTTTCACCAACTTTGTTCTTTTCTTCTTACTACTCTTCTTACTCTTTTGAAGGGCAGAATCATAGGCCACTTTAACTTGAAGCCTGGTAGTAGGTCGTTTGATTTTAGACTCAGGGGTGGACACAACCCTTCGCTTACTTATGAATGCATCAAGAGCCATATTATCTAGGTCTTCTTCATCACTGGATCTCATTTCAGGTGCTTGAATTTCCATGGGCACAACATCGAATGTAGGAACAACACTGTCCTGGGAATGTGAGCCCTGACCTGGATCCTCCGGAGAGGGATCAGGTTCCTCATGTGATGCCTCAGTAGTATCTGCTACTGCATCCCTTTCAACAACTACAATGGCTCCTATCTCCTCCACACTTTGTGTCTCGTTTTTCTAAGATGTAATCTCATGCAGCACACAATCAACGGATACCACAAACATGGTTACAACATTTTTCTCTTCCTCAACCGGTGCTTTCACTACCATGGAATCTGTAGCAACGATGGCAGAACTCTTTGTGACCTCAGGATTTTTACCTTGTTCTCCACTTAGTGGTTGACTGGTGGGAACATCAGATGATGGGGAGAACGGAGCAGTAGTTTCAAGGGTTTCTGAATTGGGAATAGATTGGGAAACTAGGGAGGTGTGATTGTAGTAGCAGGAGTAATAAAGGGTGAGGAAGGCTAAATGAGAGTGGAAGGTTCCATAGATTGATAAGTGGTAGTTACAACTGAGGCAGGGAGATCGGAAGTCATCTAAGCCATTGAAAGAAGTGGTGTGACGATCGTTTTTAGGTGATTCTAGTGTAAGACTTATGGTTAAGAAGAGCAGAAAAGAGGGTTTTTAAAAGGAGAGGATAATTATGAAGAGAGAGGAATAGGCACCAGTTTTGAAACGGCGGTTGGGCATGGAGAATTGCAATGTTTCAGAGGGAGATGGAATGATTTGAAATGAAGAGACATGCCAGTAGGATATGAAAAGTTGATGACATGGAAGTTGTGTTTTATACCCTTTTTAAGACGTGTATTAAAGGATGCACAGAACTACTAACCTTTCGTACAAGAACCAGGTTCTTGACCCTTTTTTTTAAAGAATCAATCCTCTTTTATCATTCATGCACTGCATCTACCGCTTCTATACTCATCATGCATGTTTACCTGCAACAGTATTGAAGTGAGTTAGACATGGCCAGAAAACACATTGAGCCAGTTATTTCTAGAAGGTAAAAGATAGCTAAAAAGGAATTAGGTTCTCAATTAGGCTTTAAAAGTCCCATCTTCATTTAGTTTCTTTCAAACTGTTCCCTACTAAGCGCCTTGGGAAAAATGTCTGCAATTTGATCTTCTGTGATGCAGAACTTCATACATATCAGCCCTTTCTCCACATTGTCTCTCAGAAAATGATGCCTCACATCGATATGTTTTTTACTTTTGTGTTGAACTAGATTATTGGCCATATTGAGTGCAGTAGTGTTGTCACATAGAAGGGGCACACTCTCAGTGAGTACCCCAAAGTCCTCCAGTTGCTGCATGATCCATAAGAGCTGAGCACAGCAGGATGCTGCAGCTACATATTCAGCTTCCACTATTAAAAGAGCCACTGAATTTTGTTTCCTTGTTCCCCAAGAGATAAGACATGAACCTAAGAAGTGAGCCATTCCAGAAGTGATTTTCCTATCCACAAGATAACCTGCATAATCTACATCAGCATACCCAATCAGATTAAAACTATCACCTGATGGATAATACAACACCAGGTCTTGTGTTCCTTTGAGATATCTTAGTATTCTTTTGGCAGCCTTCAAGTAAGATTCCTTGGGATTTGATTGAAATCTTGCACATATCCCCACACTAAAAATAATATCAGGTTTGCTGGCAGTGAGATAGAGGAAAGACCCAATGATGCCTCTATACATGGTTTGATTCATAGGAGATCCAGTTTCATCCATGTCCAGTCGAGTGGTAGTAGCAATGGGAGTGTCTATCACCTTTGATGCTTCCTTGTCAAACCTTTTCAAGAGCTCCCTGATGTATTTTTGCTGACATATGGATATACCCTTTGGGGACTGTTTTACTTGAAGACCCAAGAAGAAGTTCAGTTCCCCCATCATGCTCATTTCAAATTCACTTCCCATGCGTTTTGCAAATTCTTCACATAGAGAATCAGTTGTTGCTCCAAAAATGATATCATCAACATAAACCCGAATAATGAGCAAGTTCCTTCCTTATTTCTTTAAGAAAAGAGTGATGTTAATTTTCCCTCTTTTAAAACCATTTTCCAGGAGGAACTTTGACAATATTTCATACCAAGCTCGAGGAGCCTGCTTTAACCCGTATAGAGCTTTGTCTAGTTTAAACACATATTCAGGGTGCTCATGACATTCAAACCCTGGGGGTTGCTTCACATAGACTTCTTCCTTAAGGAGTCCATTCAAAAATGCACTCTTGACATCCATTTGGAACAAGGTGAATTCCATATGAGATGCAATATCGATTAGAATTATAATAGCTTCCATGCGAGCCACTGGAGCAAACGTTTCATCATAGTCTATCCCTTCCTCCTGATTGTAGCCTTAGACCACTAGCATGGCCTTGTTCCTTGTGGTAATTCCATGTTTATCGAGCTTGTTTCTGAATACCCACCTGGTTCCTATAATGGTTCGATCTGGGGGTTTAGGTACCAGGTACCACACATTGTTTCTCTCAAACTGATGCAGCTCGTCTTGCATGGCTGTAATCCAATATGCGTCTTTTAAGGCTTCCTTGATATTTTTGGGTTCTATCTGGGAGAGAAAGGATAAGAAGGCAAGTGAATTTCTTGCTCTTGACATGGTTTGTACTCCAGAATCTAGAGGAGTGATAATGTTGTCTATTGGATGAGAGCTTTGGTGTCTCCAATTAGATGCGTGAGTTTCATTTTGAGAGGAGGAAGATATGTTTGGCTGATTTTCCTCTATCCTTCTCTCAGGTGCTATTGGAGTTCTTGAACTGCATCAACCACTCTTTCTTCAACTTCAGTGGTTGTAATTAAAGTGCTTGGTTTTGCTAAAGACGAAGCAACGTTGTCTTTATTTGGCTCCTTTACTTGACTCATCATATCTGGCTTTCCATTTGTCATGTTAATGACTTCACCAGGAACCAGTGAGGGTTCTCCATCTTGATCATCCTCAACACTTTTCTCAAATGATGGATAGGATTCATCAAAAATAACATGAACACTTTCCTCAACACATTGAGTCCGCTTATTATATATCTTGTAAGCCTTGCTTTGAGAGGAGTAGCACAAAAATATTCCTTCATCACTCTTGGCATCAAATTTACCAAGCTAATCATTTTCATTGTTGAGAATATAGCATTTTCACCCAAACGTTCTTAGGTGAGTCAGCTTGGGTTTCCTTCCATTCAACAGTTCATACAGGGTTTTGTTCAGAAGTGATCTGATCATGCACCTATTCACCAAGTAGCAGGCGGTATTGACAGCTTCAGCCCAGAAGTTCTTTGCAATTCCACTGTCAATCAGCATTGTTCTTGCCATTTCCTCCAGAGTTCTATTATTCCTTTTTACTACTCCATTTTGTTGGGGAGTTCTGGGAGCTGAAAAGTTGTGTGTGATGCCATTTTCATTGCAGAATTCATCAAATTTGATATTGTCAAATTTTGACCCATGATCTAATCTAATGTATGCTACTCTAGATTCCATCTTCACCTGGATTTTCTTCACAAAGGCCACAAATACCTCAATAGTTTCATCTTTGGTTCTGAGAAACAGAGTCCATGTGAATCTAGAGTAGTCATCTACTATCACGAAAATGTATATTTTTTCTCCTTTACTTTGCACTCTTATAGGTCCACACAGATCCATATGCAGAAGCTCTAGCGGCTTTGAGGTGCTCACATCTATTATAGGCTTAAAATAGGACTTCACATGTTTTCCTCTAGCACAGGCATCATAAAATTTTTGCATCTTGAATTGTGATATAGGCAGACCATGGACCAGGTCCTTCTGAATTAGTTTGTTTAGAAGAGAAAAACTTGCATGGCCTACTCTTCTGTGCCATAGTTCAGCTTCATCATCAATAGCTTTCAAACAACTTAGATCACCATTCTGTAAGGACTCGAAATCAGCGACATAGATGTTCTTGTATCTTTTGGCCACAAGTACTATTTCGCCGGTCACAAGATCAGTGATTGTACATATTTTTGACAAGAATTCCATCTTGTTTCCTTTGTCACAGATTTGAGAAACACTCAAGAGACTGTGCTTAAGATGATTTACATAGTACATATTTTCAATAAAATGAGTGAGTGACTTCCCGACTTTTCCAACTCCAAGAATGTACCCCTTTTTGCCATTTTCAAAGGATAAACTCCCTCCTTGCGCGACTTTTAGTGAAAGAAAGTCTGTGGCATTCCCAGTCATGTGTTTTGAACACCCACAATCCATGATCCATTGTTGACCGCTTCCTTTCATTGTTCCCTGCACAAAAGATTATGAGTTAGTTTTAGGAACCTAAACAAGTTTGGGTCCCTTGTAGTAAGCAAGAGGATGAATAAGAGTTCTCTTAGTCCATGCAGGTAATGCGGTTTTTTTGTGAGTGGAACCTGGTCCCTCTTTTGTAGTCACCATTTTAGCAAAACACTTTGTTTTTCTAAACCGATTGATTCTTGGCCTGGACATCTCCCTTGAAGTGCCTAGTGTTCCCACATCGGGTACAAGGCCAGTTATCAGAGGCAGTGACGTACTTACTGTGAGGGTTGTGAGGAGCTTTCTTCCTTTGGAACCCTTCTCCCTGCCTGTTTTCACAATCATTAGTATGCAAGGCAGTGGTAGCTTCTGAGGAACAGGTCCACTTTAGGGACTTTTCAAGATCATTCTTTACTCTTTCCAGATTAGTTTGGAGAAGCTCGTTTTTCTCAATTTTAGCACACATCCTAAATCTCATAGCTTTCACCTCATTTTCAAGCCTAATGTGTTCCTCACTTGCTATCTCCTTTCCCTTTCCAAAACTTTCAGGTTTTGACTTAGTCCATGGTTTCACTATTGTTTCCCTAAGGTCTGCAATTTCTGCCAACAGATCACTCTTTTCTTTTCTGATGGTTTCAATGATTTTCTTATGGTCAGTAACTACAGCCACTAAGTCATCTCTAGTTTGTTCAGATTCTCCTAATTCTAAGGTCAAAGAATCCCTATCTTCCACAAGACTATGAAAAGCATTGATTAATACATCACCTAAAGACATGAGTTTTTTGGATAATAAGATTTCAGATTTCTCTGAATATCCCTGAAGTTTACCTCTTTGTTACCATTGTCTTCATCATCATCTGATTGAGCCATCAAAGCAAAAGTTGAGTCATATCCAGTCTTTTCGCCTTCAACTGCCATCATGGAACTATCACTAGTATCAGGTTCATCTTCAGACTCACTAAATGAATCCCCCCCATGCTGCATGAGCCTGTCTCATCATATTGTCAGTAGATCCTTTACTCTTGAAGTCCTTGACACGAACCGAGCTCGTCTTAGCTGTTTTCTCATGATGGTTCTTGGAGAATTCTTTCTTCAGGAGAGGACAGTCTTTCATGAAGTGTCCAGGCTTTCCACACTTGTAACAAAGATCATAGTTTCTTGGTCTGATAGAAATGTCCCTTTTTAGCATTTCACCATTTCTTCTGACCATCTTCTGAAATCTTTTGGTTAGGTAAGTAATGTCACTGTCTTCCTCACTTGAATCATTGTAATCAGCTTTAAGTACCAGGTTTTTTTTTCCTTTTTGGTTCTCTTCTTTCACTATTTATCTTTTTCTTCAACTCATGGGTCATCAAGTTTCCGATCAGCTCTTCTACGGTCAGCTCCTATAAATCCTTTGATTCAGTAATGACATTCACTTTGCTTTCCCAGGAGCTAGGCAGAAAGCTGAGGATTTTCCTTACTAGTTTGTTTCTGGGAATGATTTCATCTAGGGAGTGTAACTCATTTATGATGGAAGTGAATCTCGTATGCATATCTTGAATGGATATTATCCCTCATTTTGAAGAGTTCATACTCGGTAGTGACCATAATAATCTTAGACTATTTTACTTGTGTAGTTCCCTCATGATCTATTTGCAAAGCTTCCCATATCTCCTTGGCAGTGTCACAGGTGGAGATTCTATTATACTTTTCAGGTCCTATTCCACATACTAGAATTTTCTTGGCATGAAAATTCTTCTCCACAGCTATCTTGTCTGCTTCAGTGTACTCTTTGCTGGTTTTTGCCATTGAAAATGGAGGTTCCTCTAGTACTCTGGTTGGAACATAAGGACCATCGCATATGATATCCCACAACTCACAATTCTCAGCCATGATAAAATCATGCATTCTTGCTTTCCACCACCCAAAGTATTTTCTATTGAACTTGGGTGGTCGGTATGTAGATTGACATTCTTCCAAATTTGGTGGGCCAGCCATGAGGATCCTTCCTAGGTGTTAGCCTGATAGGAAAAACCCACTTTGATACCAATTGTTAGTTTGTATGAGTCTACCAAATAGTAGAGTACCTGGTCCTCTACAAGATTCTGCTGAGAATGCTAATAAAACAGTATGTAAATAAGGCATAGGATTTTTACGTGGAAAAATCCCACACAGGGGGATCAAAAAATCATGACCTATACCTGTAGGCTTTTAACTTTACTAACTTGTAAAGAACCTATTACAAGCCACTTTGCAATGACTCCTATTGCAAAGGATTTACTCAACTAACTTGTGGTACTCTTACCACAAGTCACTTTGTGACTTCCTAGTTACAAAGGCTTTTTCTAACTTGTGATGCTTTCACCACAAGCCACTTTGTAATTATACAATTACAAAGACTTTTGCTTATGACTAAATCAAGTCACAACATAAACTCAAGAAGTTTACGGATTTACAAGAGGATTCCTAATCAAAAGCTTCTAGCTAAGTAGTTTAGGAGATATAACAAGTACAATAACAAAGTTACAACTCAACTAGGACAACAACAAGCTATCTTTTCGGAACTGGTCCGTAGTTGCGTTCTACTTTGTTCTTCAAGCTTGAGAGGATTGATTTCTCTGTTTTTGGAAAAAGCTTCAATGAGAAACTAAAACCTTCAAGTGATGTTTTGTGTAAAAGTCATTGTAGGTACATCTTGATCATATCACTTGAAATGATGTGAGCACTTTATTTGGTTAGAGAATGAGTGGGCGCTGGAGACAGTGCAGTGCGACAGAAATAGTGTTGTCAGTCACTTCGTTTCCAGCTGTGTCCAATTGACTTTGTACCGCTATGAGGAAACCACAAGAGTATCAGGTCCTTGGCGATTTGATCGCACGATCAAGTTCATATGATGTTTTAAGACTTGTGTGCATGTTTGGTTTGGAGCCCAAGGGCTCGGGTGAGTTTCGGATAGGCTACAGAGTGAAATGAACTTAGAAAATATAGCTGATATGCCTTAGGTCTACAGATCTTGCATTTGCGAGGTCTGGCTCGCAAATGCGAGCATGGCAGTGAGGCTGGGTAGTTTCGCATTTGTGAAGAATATGTCCGTATTTGTGGAAGTCCAAGCTTGCATTTGCGACAAGCTATTCGCATTTGCTAAGACTGTAGGAATGCAAGGAGTTCGCGATACTTTTCTCACATTTGCGATACTTTTCTCGCATTTTCGAGCTTCACAAATGCGAAGCTCAGGTCGCAAATGCAACATCTACAGCTGATAAAACTTGACTTAGACAAGATTTTTCTTATTTTTCAAAACATCCCAACATAAGAAACCCTCTAGGCGATTTGTCAAAGACTATTTCTTCCCCAAATCATAGGTAAGTGATTCTTAACTCATTTCTTTCAATCTTTCACTTCAGTTTTGTCACGACCCAAATCGATGGGCCGCGACGGGTGCCTGAGTCCTATCTGTCAAACACCCCTAAGCATGCGTCTAAGATATGAACCTGTATAACATCTACTCTATTATGAAAATAACATACGTGAAGGAAACCTGCCAACAAGGCATATGTACGTATACACGCAGAATACAGTGGGCGAGCAGGTAAGGCTGCTATAAATAACTATACATCCAAAACTGAAAGCCGACAAGGCCACATACAGCCCAACTAGACATACTGTCTACAGACCTCTAATAGAAATATAACTATACAAAGATGGGACTGAGCCACGTCATACCCATATACATATATATGTACAAATGTATCCTACCAAAATCAAAAGAAGCTCCGAATCAAATGGAGCACGCCAACTCTCGCTGATCAGGGATCCTAAGAAGGGGGGCCGTCAGCTTTCCTACCTGCACTTGCGGGCATGAAACGCAAGCCCCGTGAAATAGGGCGTCAGTACAAAAACTATACTGAGTATGTAAGGCATAGAAATTAGTACGTAAAAGACATAGATGGAACATGGAATACTGAAACACATCTTTAAATCTGAATAACTTTGTAAATTCTGAAACGTTTATAACGTCATACACGTGTGTGTAAATGTCATGACATGCATAGGTATGGATGTACATAATATTATCAAGCCATTGAGGGCATCCCATCATATCATCTCGGCCACTGTGGGCAATATCATCAACATATACCAGCTGATCAGATGGTGGTACATATATAACGTCGTAACCTCTTCCCATATCTTATATACAACATATATACGCATATATAATGCCACTTGGATCATATTTCAGCCACTATGGGCAACAATATCATCATATACTAGCTGATCAGGTGGAGGTACGTATATAACGCAGTAACATTTTCCCATATCCCATATACATATATTTACATATATACGCGTATATAACGCGATCTGATCATGGGTCAATGCACATGTATAAATGAGTGAAATGCATGATAAATACATAATAATCTCGATATTTCTTCTGAATAAACTTTTCCAACTGCGTATTATTCTGAGACCCATGAACAAAAGATAATAATAATTCTCCTGGGAAATCAAGAATATAGACACCCTTACTATTTCTATGAATAGAGTAATTTATAGAAACTGTGTATTTGCTCGTTTCTTTCGTATAATCTGGACCATGCCAAAAGAAAGAAGGGAGGACCTTAACATACCTATCTCTTGAATTATTGGAACGAAATTTACCTCGGCTCCTTAGAAATTCATGGACGAAAACTTGTTTCTGGTTCTTAAAAATTTTGGAATGAAATATAATAAATTTGGTTCCTTGAGATTTTGACAGAAAACGTTTATGTTTCTTGCTTTTTGAACTAAAGAATGGTTTTACACCAACACTTGACTCCAATGTTAATTGAAACTTTGTTGAAGCTTCTGTTTTTAAGGTATTGACTTCAATTCAAAGAATGAATTGAAGCTTCTGATTCTCGTTTTTCCTACTTTCAAAAAGTATCCAATGGATCTTTAAATGTTATATCATTCAAGACTTATCTTAAGTCAATAAATCTTTCTATTAAATGACTAATTCAACTTTACACGTCACTTTGTCATGCAACACATATGACTATGAGTCATATGTTGAATGGTGGCACCTTGCCACGTGGGGGGTAGGGGTAGGTTATTTTATTAATTTTTTTATTCACTTATTAGTTAACCTGGTAATGTCCCGTTACCCGGTAATTAACCAATTACCCGTATAATTTAAAAATTATCACAAATTACTTAAAATTCTATTTATTTTTAAAATATTTTTTATATTATACTACCGTGGTCATATGGTACCTTGCATGGTACTAGTTCATAATAATCGGGTATTATCGCTCGGCCCGTATTTTATTCCAAATTGGCCACATTCAACGACACTCGTTTTCTTTAATCTGTGTACCCCTTTATCCTTCATAATACTTATTTATCGCTTGTTAGAAATAGCGTAAGTACGTTAACGTCAAGATGATCTCATCCTTTCCCCTTAGAAACATTCGTCCTCGAATGTTCAACTCCCCGTAATCTGTATAAATTTGGCAGGGTCACCTTTGTAACAACACCACTACCAATTCTCCTCGTAGAAGCTTAATAACCCAATGCCACACAGGACCACAATCATGAATAACGACCATGACCTCACACGACCAATGACAATAACCAACATAAGAATTTATACACGTACCTTATGATTATGACGTCTCAGTCGGACCCTTCTCTAGAGGAGGAAATAGGTAGGGATATCTAGACTTCATGTTTTCCTCGGCCTCCCAAGTCATTTTTCCACATTGTTATTTCTCCAAAGTACTTTCACGGAGGCTACCTCCTTATTCCGTAGCTTGCGGATTTGTCAATCTAGAATGACAACCGAAATTTCCATGTATGACAAGTCCTCTGTAATCTGTACATCATTCGTGGGCACCACTCGGGTAGGATCGCCAATGCACTTTTGTAACATAGAAACGTGAAAACCTGGATGGACAGACTCCAATTCTGAGGGAAATTCTAACTCATGCGCTACTCGGCCCACTCTCTAAGTGATCCTATAAGGCCCAATACCCAGTCATCAACCCTAAACTATAAATCTTGACGTCGCATATCAGAATATGACTTCTGACGACTCTGAGTTGTCAATAGTCAATCCCGGATAAGCTTTACTTTTTCTATGGCTTGCTGAACCAGGTCTAGCCCGTGTAATCTAGATTCTCCAACATCGAACCACCTTATAGGCGACCTGCACTTTCTTCCGTAAAGAGCTTCGTATGGAGCCATCTGAATGCTGGAATGGTAGGTATTATTATATGCGAACTTAATAAGCGGCAGATGATCATCCCAACTACCTTTGAAGTCTATTACACAAGATCGTAACATATCCTCCAGTGTTTGAATAGTACGATTACCCTGTCCATCTGTCTGGGGATAAAATGATGTACTAAGACTTACTTGAGTCCCCAGTCCCTTTTGGAAGGACCTCCAAAAGTTAGCTGTAAATTGAGCTCTTCTATCCGAGATAATAGATACAGGGACACCATGTAGTCTTACTATCTCTTTGATATAATGCCTCACATAATCTTCTGAGGAATATGTAGTTCTAACAAGTAGAAAATGGGCTGCCTATCAACAATCACCCATATCGAATCGAGCTTACGCTGGGTACGAGGTAAGCCTACGATGAAGTCCATATTGATTATTTCCCATTTCCAAGTCGGAATCTCCATAGCCTGCATTAATCCACCGGATTTTTGATGCTCAATCTTAACCTGCTAACAGTTAGGGCACTGAGCAACAAATTTTTCTATATCCTTTTTCATTTCGTCCCACCAATATATTTCCCTGATGACATGATACATCTTTGTCGCTCCTGGATGGATAGAATAACGAGAATAGTGAGTTTCTCCCATAACTTGCCGGTGCAGCCCTACAACATTAGATACACATAATCGTCCTCGATATCTGAGGACCCCATCTTCTGTAATTTCAAACAGCGTCTTCTCCTTCTGAAGGACGGTATCCCTATAATGTACAAATGCAGGATCCTTGTACTGGCGTTCCTTTACTTCAGTTACTAAAGAGGATGTTGTCGTATCCTGAAGAGTAATTCCAATGTCACTTGAGTCCAGTAACCGAACTCCAAGACTAGCTAGCTGATGAACCTCATGGGCTATTCCCCTTTTTTCTGGCTGCAAATACGATAGGCTACCCATAGATCTACGGCTGAGAGCATCAACAACTACGTTCGCCTTCCCCGGATTGTATAAAATATCAATGTCATAGTCTTTAAGTAGCTCCAACCATCTTCATTGATGAAGATTCATTTCCTTTTGCTTAAAGATGTACTGGAGGCTCTTATGATCCATATAGATATCAACAAGAATGCCATACAAGTAGTGCCTCCACATCATTAGTGCATGAATCACCGCAGCTAACTCTAAATCGTGGGTCGGGTAGTTCTTCTCGTGCTTTGTTTAGTTGTCTAGAAGCATAAGCCACAACCTTACCATGCTGCATCAGCACACAACCCAATCCAACGCCTAAAGCGTCGCAGTAGATAACATAACCATCGGTCCCTTTTGGGAGCATTAGAACCGGTGCTAAAGTTAACATGTCCTTTAATACCTGGAAAATTTGTTCACAAGCATCAGTCCATAGAAACTTTGCTCCCTTCTGAATCAACTTTGTTAAAGGTGCTGAAAGGGAAAAAAATCCTTACACAAATCTCCTGTAATAACCTGCCAAACCAAGAAAGTTACGAACCTCTGTCGGTGTTGTGGACCTAGGCCAAGTCTTTACTACCTCAATATTTTGTGTATCCACCTGGATTCCTTCACCCGAAATGATATGCCCAATGAATGTTACAAAGTTCAACCAGAATTCACACTTAGAAAATTTTGCATACAACTTCCTTTCTTGTAGAACTCTAAGCACAATACGCATATGACCAGCATGATCATCCTCTGAACGAGAATATACCAATATATCGTCAATAAATACAATTACAAACAGATCTAAGAAAGGTCTGAACACACGGGACATCAAATCCATGAATACTGCTAGGGCATTGGTTAGACCAAACGACATAACCCGAAACTCAAAGTGCCCATATCTAGTCTTGAATGCTGTCTTCGGAATATCTTCATCCTTAACCCTTACATGATGGTACCCCGACCTCAATTCTATCTTTAAAAAGCACTTGGCACCTTATTCAGTTGCCTATAATCAATACACGTTCGTAAGGAACAATCTTTCTTCCTTACAAACAACACAGGTGCTCCCTAGGGTGGCGTACTAGGTCTAATAAAACCTTTTTCAAGCAAGTCCTTTAGTTGTTCTTTCGACTCTTTCAGCTCTTCTGGGGCCATTCTATAGGGAGGAATAGATATTGGGTGAGTATCTGGTAGTAGGTCAATAAAAAAAAACTCAATTTCTCGCTCTAGTAGGAGATCTGGAAGTTCATTAGGGAAGATAACCGGAAACTCATTTACCATAGGGATGGACTGAATGGTTGGTGACTCTACTTCCACATCCTGAACCCCAACTAAGTGATAAATACAGCCGTTTCTGATCATCTTCATTGCCTTGAGATAGGAAATAAATCTACCTCTCGGCGATGCTGTGTTACCTTTCCATTCCAAAATAGGCTCTCTTGGAAATTGAAATCGGACTATTATTGATCTACAATCAATGTTGGCATGACAAGAAGCCAACCAATCCATACCCATTATAACATCAAATTCTACCATATCTAACTCGATTAAGTCTGCTACGGTAGGTTGACCATGAACTATTATTATACAACCCATATATACCTGCTTGGCTATCACCGCGTCCCCAACAGGTGTAGACACCTCAAAAGGTTTAACCAATTTAAGTTTTATTTCAAACTTACTAGCAACCAACGGAGTAACATATGATAAGGTGGAACGTAGATCAATCAGTGCATATACATCGTAGGAGGAGACTGATAATATACCTGTAACTACATCAAGTGATGACTCTTGGTCATGTCTTCCTACCAACGCATAAATGCGGTTCTGAGGGCTACTCGAGCTAGATGCTCCGCCTCTGCCTCTACCACGACTCATTGGTGCTTCGGGACCTTTCCTAGAGGGGCATATGATGATGATCCAGCTATAGATCCCACTACCTAAGCTATATTTGTATCACCTCTCATCGGACAATCCCTCATAACGTGGCCCGAATAACCATAAGTATAACAAACACTTAATCCAATACGGCACTACCCGGTATGCTGCTTACCACATTGAGTACATCGTGGCAAGGGTGCCTCATCTGATTTAACTCACCCCTATACTGAGAACTTGAGGCCCTAAAATTCTGACCAGGCCCTGAATATGTAGAACGATCAAATCTCTTACCGCCAAACTGAGGGGGCGTGCTAGCTGAGGGCTGGGGTGGATATCTTGAATATTGCTGCCTCTGACCACTTTGAAACTCACAAGAAGGACCCCAAGATTTTGCTCTCTTATTCTGGGCCCTATCATGCTCACGATCGGCCCTCTATTTCTGTTTACGCTCCTCTACACCCTGAGCGTATGCCTGAATACGAGAAATATCCATGTTTGGATGAAGTGAAACCAACATACAATCGTTAAGGAAGTGGCTCTAATTCCATCACGAACCGGTGAACCTGATCCTCCATCTTAGATACAATAGTGGGAGCATACCTAGCCAACAAATCAAACTGAAGACTGTACTCCCGAACACTCATGTTTCCCTGTTGAAGGGTCAAGAACTTATCAACTCTGGCTCGCCTAAGCTCTGTTGGCATATAATGATGAAGAAAAGCTTCTGTAAACTCCTGCCATATCGCTGGAGGGGCATTCTCACCTCTGGACAATTCCCAAGACACATACCAATTAACTGCAACATTTCGGAGTCTATAGGAAGCTAGCTCAACTGACTCAGTCGCAGTGGACTTCATTACCCGTAACGTCCTCTGCACTTTATCAATAAATACCTGAGGTTCCTCATTCGGGTATGCTCCAGTGAATACTGGAGGGTCTAAATTAATAAAGTCATGAACCCTTGCACTTACGAACCTATCTGCATGACCAATACCTGTTTCCTAATGCCGAGCCTGTGCGGATACTAATCGGGTCAATAACTGAATAGCATTTGTCATCTCCTAACCCGACGCATCTGGCTGAGGAGCTAAATATACAGGAGCAGGCACTGGAGCTGGTGCCCTTCGGAGCTCTTCTGGAAAAGGTAGGGTATGTGAAGTTTGATATGGAACCTCACAATGAGATTCTCCCCGAGCTATGGTAACTCGTGGTGCTCGACTAGTAGTCTCACCAGCCACGGACTTTCCCTTCTGGGCGGCCGTACTCTTTGGAGGTATTGCTGAAAATAAAACGTATCATTAGGAACATGAATTCTTGTATTGCACGATATGAGATAAAAAGAGAGGATAACATCCTATATGTCCTGTAGCCTCCTGTTTATAAGTATGGTGCACGACACACCCATAAACAAGACTCTACTAGACACGGTTTGTAGACAACCCTAGGGAAGAACTGCTCTGATACCACTTTTGTGACGACCCAAACTGATAGTCTGCGATGGGTGCCTGAGTCCTATCTGTCAAACACCCCTAAGCATGCGTCTAAGATATGAACCTATATAACATCTGTTGTATTACGAAAATAACATACATGAAGGAAACCTGCCATCAAGACATATGTATATACGTGTAGAATACAGTGGGCAAGCCGGCAAGGCTGCTATAGACAATTATACATCCAAAACTGAAAGCCGACATGGCCACATACAACCCAACTAGACATACTGTCTACAACACTCTAACAGAAACATAACTCTACAAAGACGGGACTGAGCCACATCATACCGATATACATTAATATGTACAAACGTATCGTACCAAAATCAAAAGCAGCTCCAGATCAAATGGAGCACGCCAACTCTCGCTGATCAGGGATCCTAAGAATGGGGGCCGTCAGCTTGCCTACCAACACCTGCGGGCATGAAACGCAGGCCCCTTGAAATAGGGCGTCAGTACAAAAAATGAACTGAGTATGTAAGACATGGAAATTAGTACGTAAAAGACATAGATGAAATATGGAATACTGAAGCACATCTTTAAATCTGAATAACTTTGTAAATTCTGAAACGTTTATAACGTCATGCACGTGTGTGTAAATGTCATGCCATGCATAGGTATGGGTGTACATAATATCATCAAGCCACTGGGAGCATCCCATCATATCATCTCGGCCACTGTGGGCAATATCATCAACATATACCAGCTGATCAGGTGGTGGTGCGTATATAACGCCGTAACCTTTTCCCATATCCCATATACATATATTTAAATATATACGCCTATATAACGCCATATGGTCATGGGTCAATGCACATGTATAAATGAGTGAAATGCATGAAAAATACGTAATAATCTCAATATTCCTTCCGGATAAATTTTTTCAACTGTGTATTATTCTGAGACCCACGAACAGAAGATAATAATATTTTTCACGGGGAATCAAGAATATAGACACCCCTATTATTTCTATGAATAGAGTAATTTATAGAAACTGTGTATTTGCTCCTACCTTTCGTATAATCTGGACCATGCCAAAAGAAAGAAAGAAGGACTTTAACATACCTGTCTCTTGAATTATTTGAACAAAATTTGCCTCTGCTCCTTAAAAATTCATGGACGAAAGCTTGTTTCTAGATCTTAAAAAATTTGGAACGAAATATAATAACTTTCTTTCCTTGAGATTTTGACAGAAAACATTTCTGTTTCTTGCTTTTTGAACTAAAGAATGGTTGTAAACCAACACTTGACTCCAACGTTTTTTGAATCTTTGTTGAAGCTTCTGTTTTTAAGTTATTGATTTCAATTCAAAGAATGAATTGAAGCTTCTGATTCTCGTTTTCCTTCTTTCATAAAGTATCCAATGGATCATTAAATATTATATCATTCAAGACTTATCTTAAGTCAATAAGTCTTTCTATTAAATGACTAATTCAACTTTACACGTTACTTTGTCATGCAACACATATGAGTCATATGTTGAATGGTGGCATACTGCCACGTGGAGAGTAGGGGTGGGTTATTTTATTAATTTTTTATCCACTTATTAGTTAATTGGGTAATGTTCCGTTACCCGGTAATTAACCAATTACCCGTATAATTTAAAAATTATCACAAATTACTTAAAATTCTATTTATTTTTAAAATACTTTATATACACTTTTTATATTATACTATCGTGGTCATATGGTACCTTGCATGGTACTAGTTCATAATAATCGGGTATTATCGCTCGACCAGTATTTTATTCCAAATTGGCCACTTTCAACGTAACTCGTTTTCTTTAATTCGTGTACCCCCTTATCCTTCATAATGCTTATTTATCACTTGTTATAAATAGCGTAAGTACGTTAACATCAAGATGATGTCATCCCCGAGTCTACATCGATTAACTGAAAATGAAATTTTAACGTACGAAAATGCGAGATGTAACAATTTTACAAGAATTCAACATAAAATCTAGGGATTTCATGGTGAAGTTGAGGGTCTGGGTAGAATTAGGAATTTTTGTATAATTTGAAATTAGACCTCGATTTAAGGATGAATTTCGAAACTAAATACATATTCGGGCTCGGGGTGAATGGGTGAATGGGTTCTGGTCCGAACCTTGAGTTTTGACAAAGCGGGCCCGGGGTTGATTTTTTAATTTTTGGGAGAAATGTTGGAAAACTTATAATTATTTATTGGAATTGATTTCTTTAGCAATAATTGATGTTATTAAGTTAATTATGATTAGATACGAGTGATTCGGAGGTGGAGACTAGAGAAAAAGCTGTAGTTGAGCAATGAGTGGCATGTGGATCGAGGTAAGTGACATGACTAACTTTGACTCGAGGGATTAGGAACCCTTGACTCAATTGCTATGTGAAAAATCCATGCTAGTGGCGTATACTGATTAATATTGAAAGTGTAACGACCCGACCGGTCGTTTTAAGCTTATGCGCTTTGATCGCCAGTTCTCGGGCATGACTTGCCCCGTGTTATGTATTATGATTGATGTAGATCGTTGGTTTTGGTTTTCAGGAAAAAAATCGGAATGAATTTGAAAGAATAGTCTCAGTTGAAAGCTTTGAATTTGAAAGGTTTGACCAAGAGTTGACTTATGTGTAAACGATCTCAGATCGGAATTTTTATGATTTGTCTAGCTCCATTAGGTGATTTATAACTTAGGAGCGTGATCGTAATTGGTTTTGGAGGTCCGGTGTGGAATTTGGCTTGAATTGGCGAAAGTAGTATTTTAGCGATTTCCGGTTGATAGGTGAGATTTTGATCCAAGGGTCGGAATGGAATTCTGAGAGTTTCTGTAGCTTCATTATGTGATTTGGAATGTGTGTGCAAAATTTCATGTCATTCAGAGGTGATTTGGTCGGGTTTTTTATCAAATGCGTGTTTCGGAAGTTTTTGGAAAACTTAGGCTTGAATTCGATGTGAATTGATGGTTTTGATGTTGTTTGAGGTGTTTTGTTGATTGTAAAAAGTTTGAATGATGTTATGGGGTGTGTTGGCATGTTTGGTCGGGGTCACATGAGGCTCGGATAAGTTTTGGAAGAGTTTTTGGAAGATTTTTGTCGTTTTGAGCATAAGCACGTAATGATCCAAAGGTCCATTTTTAGTTCTAGAGATTGAAATTTGATTTCGAGACTTCCGTAATTTTGATAATGAATTATAGGACTGATCTGGAAAGTTTGGTCTAATTTTATCATGTCGCGATTGGGTTTTTGACGCGAAATATCTGTTAATTGTTTAACGAGCGAAATGGATATCGCACTGAGCAAACAAGCTCCGAATTGAGTTTCGATTGAAGGACTATGTTCGTATCATTATTTCTGACTCATAGGAACAAGAATCATCGAATTCAGAGTTCGTATAATGGAGTTAGAGCCTTTTTAGTGAAAATAAATATTGCTGGTGCAGAAGGTTCTGGTGTGCACCTTTAGCGACTAGATTTGGCACCTTTAGCGACCGGAAGGTCTTTTAGCGACCAGAATGGGCTTTATTAGTGCTGTTATATTTTTTTAGCTAATTTTCACATTTTTCTTGTGAAAGAACACGGCTTGGGGCGATTTTTGAGCAAGAAATCAAGGGAAATCTTGAGGTAAGTCACTTGTGATCATTTCTACTCCATAATATTGAATTATCATCGAATAATCCGACTAGATTACATGTTTTTGAGGAATAAATTGGGGATTTAGGCCTAGGGATTTGAAAATAAGATTTGAAGATTTGAGGGTCGAGTTGATGTCCGATTTTGGTAAATTTTATATATATAGACTCGTGGCGAGATAAGGAATCCATTGATGTTAATTTTTTTGAATTTTGAGAAGTGGGCCCGGGGCTCGGGTTTTGCCAAATTTCGGGATTTTGATGTTTTTCAGTTATTCGATTGGGTATTGTTCCTACAGCATAATGTGACATATTTTCTGATTTTGGATAGATTCGACGCGCGAAGAGGCCAATTCGAGAGGCAAGGGTATAGCTAGCCAGACGTTTG
Source organism: Nicotiana tabacum (assembly GCF_000715075.1). NCBI lineage: Eukaryota > Viridiplantae > Streptophyta > Magnoliopsida > Solanales > Solanaceae > Nicotiana > Nicotiana tabacum. The sequence goes on along the minus strand of NC_134080.1, from coordinate 112,368,414 downwards.
GCCGTCTTGAGGTGAGTAATTGATGTAAATGATATCCTGAGGGTTTGAAACCCCGTAATTTCACATCGTAACGCTATATTGAGGTGACTTGCACGTCGGATAACGGGCGTGGGGTAGAGCACCATTGGGGATTGTGACTTGGTCCGTCCCGAGAGATGTTTTTAGCGTGTTTTCTACTTGAACTAAATTGAGAATCATCCTTACTTAGATTTGATTGTTACATTTGGGCTTCTTGCCAATTATTTGAATCCTTCAAGGATTGATATCACTGTTTTCGCATATTTTGCATATCATTTGATCTCAGTCCAAGGTTTTAAATACTGTTTTGCAAACTCAACCATCTTTCTAAGATTTGAAAACTTAAATGATATTTCTAAATGATATTTCGGGTTGAGAACTATTGTTTTACGAATGCCCAAGGGGTTTATGATGATTTCTGGACTGAGCATGGATCGGGCTGCGCGCCGCAACAATGTTACATTGATATTGAGGCGGAGAGCCTGGTTGATTACATTGATATTGAGGCGGAGAGCCTGGTTGATTACATTGATATTGAGGCCGAGAGCCTGGGTGATTATACTGATATTGATATGAGGTCGAGGGCCTAGATTTGATGCCACGAGATGGCTTGATATTGCGCTTGGGATGTAGGAGCCTCTCTGGAGTCTGTACACACCCCCAGTGAGCGTCGTCGACGATAAATAAATATGGATGGCTCGGGCTGCATGCCTCAGTGGGTACCAGAGGGTACCGTCATATGCATTGCATTGCACTCATGCATTTATTCCTTATCTGCATTATCTACCATAATAATTATGTGCTCTTATTTCATTGAATGGTTGCTTCATATTGTTCTGATCCTGAGGGGCTGATACTGTTCTGAGATACTGAGCCCGAGGGGTAGATTTTTACTTATTACTTTGATACTGAGCCCAAGGGGCAGATTTCTACTTGTTATTTTGATACTGAGCCCGAGTGGCACATTTCTACTTGTAGTTTTGATATTGAGCCCGAGGGGTAGATTTCTACTCGTCATTTTACTACCAAATTACCTGTTTTACTGGTTTAAAAGAATTCACATGATGTTTCACTCAATTGTTATTTTAAATGATTTCACTGCTTCTGTATAGAATGTTGTGTGCCTTCACGTGTTTTCTTACCTTCAGTCATTATTTATATTTATTACTCACTGGGTCGGAGTACTCACATTTCTCTCTGCACCATGTGTGCAAGTACAGGTATTCCTGAGGCATAGAGCGAGTTTTCTGCTGTTCAGTTTTCATCGGAGTTATCGAGGTAGCTGCATCGCGTTCACAGACCCGTTTTCTCCCTTATCTTATATTATTTATGATATCTTCAGACTTTGTTCCTAATTCCATACTTTGTAGAATTTTAGTAAACTATGTAGTAGCTCATGACTTGTGACACCCCGATTAGGGCTGAGTTGGGTTGGATTTCCGTATTTTATCTATACTTCCGCTATTGGATATTATTAAACCATGTTTATACTATAATTGTGTTAATTAATTGTCTTAAAAGGATGAATTTGGTTGAATGGCTGACCTTGTCTTCATGAGAGGCGCCATCACGACCAGGTTTGGGAACTGAGTCGTGACAAGTTGGTATTAGAGCCTAGGTTACTAGGTCTCGCGAGTCATGAGCAGGTTTAGTAGAGTCTCGCGGATCGGTACAGAGACGTCTGTATTTATCCCCGAGAGGCTGCAGAACCTTTAGGAAAACTTCATATTCTTGAATTCTTATCGTGCGTCCTTGATTCAGGTGAAAAAAAGGTAACTCTTACAATTCCATCCACGTGTTCGTATGCGCGAACGAGCGCTCAGTATTAGATGTGCCTTGATGGCTTGTAATTCCCCGGTTGAAAGGCGAGACGTAATCGTTGTGAGTTTTATGTTAGGCCAGTCTGGAGGACTTGAGGCTGGATCCTTGCCTATGGCTTGAGCACCGAAGTGCTGATTGTGCGAGCAAGAGTTTTGAAATTATATGTCCGGTATTGTCCCTATTAGTGGGAATGATTGTTGGATATGACTTGTAGGTGACGAGGAAGGGCGGCAGGATGATAGATGAACTATTAAGTGTTTGATTTTCATTGTGATCTGATGTGTAGCTTCGAGTTATGGGTGCATGAAGAATCTTTTCATGTCTCCTATTTGGAGTGAAGTAAATTTCATGTTACGGTATTAGTTTAGACTCAGGAAGACTAAGTGATTGTGTAATGTGAATGACGGTGGAAGGTATACAAAAATATTAATTAGAAGTGAAACATGTGGGTTATCTCCTGCGGAGTGTTCTAAGGTGATGCGATTCTTATACTGTCTATTAGAAGATCTCATTTACAAGTGAAGAATATGCGTTGAAATCTAAATTTGATCGCCTAGAGAGTGGGCTTAACTGTTATGTGAGTGGATGCAAGAATTGAAGAAGAGTTAAAATTCCAGATGATTTGTGTTTCCACAAGCTTATGAAGGAGTGAGTTTAATCTCACTATGGTATTATGGCAATAATAGAGTATGTGTGTTATGATTTATTGAGTGCGTTTTGATCTATGTCTTTGAGCCAAGTTGGGGAGTTTGCTATTAAATAAGTTGATTGCACGATTATATGCTATATTGGTTCCAGTTTGAGGCGTGTTGGTGAGTCGGTTATTGCTTACGGGGATTAAGGTCGATCAGGCGGTGGACGGGCCTATTTTTTTATGCTATTGCTTTAGATGTTGTCATTACAGAAATTGTCCAGTCTGCCACAGAGATGCCTCTGTATTATTTGATCCCGGTTCCACCTATTCTTATGTGTCCTCATATTTGGCTCATTATTTGGGTACGCCCCGAGAGTGTCCTTCTTTACCTGTTCATGCATTTGCCCCGGTGGGCAATACTGTTGTTGTGGATCGTGTGTACCAGTCATGTGTTGTGATTATTGAGGGTCTGGAGACCCGAGTTGATCTATTGCTATTGAGCATGGTGAACTTTGATGTTATATTGGGCATGGATTGGTTATTTCCGTGTCATGTTATTCTAGACTGTCATGCTAAGACAGTTACTTTGGCTATGCCGGGTATACCGCGGATCGAGTGGCGTGGTATGACTGATTATGTTCCTAGCAGAGTAATTTCTTTCTTGAAAGCCCAGCGTATAGTTGGGAAGCGTTGTCCGTCATATCTAGCATTTGTGCTAGATGTTGGAGCTGAGATTACTAGTATCAATTCTATCCCAGTTGTGAGGGATTTTTCATCCATTGCATCGCCCTTGACCAAGTTGACTCAGAAGGGTGCACCGTTTGTATGGTCGGACGAATGTGAGAAGAGCTTTCAGAATCTCAAGATAGCTTTGACCACAGCTCCAGTGTTGATTTTGCCATCAGCTTCAGATTCATATACCGTATATTGTGATGCTTTACAGATGTTTTATGGCAATATTTTTGGGTTGGTGACCTACATGGCCTGGTCAAGCCATAGGAATTCCGTTTTGATAACTTGGGTATGTGTGAGTAGATTTGAAAATTTTCTTGATGGTTTTTACCATAGTTCGAGCCGGATATCTTCTACCGGTGCGCGGAACATATAGTATATTACGAACTCCTCCTAAATGGGAGCAAATAGAAGATTTCTAACTGCCGGAATGTAATTTTCCTATAGCCCAGAAATTTCTAATGAGATTTTGTGTTTGCAACAAGATGGCATGATAGACGTGGTGTGTGGTACATGATTAATATTTTCATGTGCAACGTGGCAGTTCATTCTTAAAGGGAAGGTCACGAGTTCTGGATGGAATAGTCAGTTTCAGGTATTTAGATGAATGTTATAACTGCTCGGTAAGACCTTAGAAAGGTGCACACTATATTTTAACCAACAAATGTCTATTGGTATTTCAACACCCACTTGGTTGATCGACTGCCAATATTTCGATCTTGCTATGAATTGTAGGAAAATTTTGAGAATAATTATCATGAAATGATCGTACTTGAGGGATGTGTCAGTCATTGAGTGTTGAGGTTGTGATCAGTTGCGGTGATTTATGTAATCTAGGAATTTGGAGACGGGGAATTCTCAAAAATATACTATTTCGGGATTGTGGCATGTTTGAGGTGAGTGTCTTATCTAAACTCTTTGGATGCACTAGTTGAGCTAATTGATGGTGATAACTATGCGCTTTGAGCGAGAATATATGTGAGGGTTGAACCTGTGTGCAAGCACCAAGCTAATATTCATGCTCGAAAGATACGTAGGCTATGATATGCCTATAGTGGGATATTGGGCTAAGGTATAATGTTTCTCGTATTCGTAACTCTATTAAGAACTATCTGGACTATACTTGAGATTTCCAAGATGCTAAATTCCAGAACAAATTTGGTAATTACTAATTCTGTGTTAACTTGCTAATTTGAGCTATGACAACGCAATTTGCTCATGCATACGATATAGTGTGTTATTTATTCCAGTCAAAGAGAATGAGAATCTTGTTTCACTTAGCATATACATGTGTACTTGTTGGATTGCTTCTATATGATATGCTCGGACTGGAGGTCTGTGACCGTGCCCGGTGGATTATGTTATTGGCAGCTAAGTTGCTCGTGAGGTTGATGTCAATGTGAGCTATAGAAGAGCCGGTTATTATTATTCTATTCATATATCTTGGTTCCACTGTGATTGACGAGTCCATAGCATATCGTTGGGGTGGTACTTGTGGAACTTGCAAAGCGGCTCTTTTCTTTAAGATATTCTCCTTTTTTGGGGTAACCGGATGGCGCAATATTGAGGTTTTCCGGTATGGCATTGTATTATGTACTTCTCCGCGGGTATGGTGATTCACTGGTGGTACTATATATCAAATTGCGCTTGGTTGATGATTTTGAGCATGGTGACTTGGGGCGTCTTATGTGAACTAGTGTCTGGATAGGGTCGCGCATGGCAGCGAAGCTATGTGGAGATATGACCTTCCGGGTTAGATTCGTGTGTTATATTTCTATGATTTGAGACGGGTTCTCAGCCTTGTGTTGTGGTGGTACTGGTGAGCTTGAGGTACAACTCTTTCGTTTGAGTCATTTTCATGAATTGAGTATGCTCGAACTATTGCTTATTGGCGCGCGTATTGTGCGAGTGGTGGCTTAGGCCTGTATTGATGTGTCATGTCACCAGAATAATGTGTTGGATTAGAAGAGATCAGTGGGATCATTAATGAATACGAACGGATTTGATTTCAGCATGTTGGAAGGATAATATCGAGCTTCGGCTCAGAAATTTGATGTAGCATTTGCCAAAGGAGAAGTGGCTTCATGAATGGTTGATATGGAAAATGGTTATGGCTTACCGCGTGATTTAGTTAGCATTGGCAGTATGTAAGTGTTGAGATGACACTTTAGTTGATAAGAGTTTTTCTATCGGTATTCGGGTGTTGTGTGCAACTGCTGTGATTAGAAGTTATCACTACAAGCATTTGAGTTATGTGGTCTATCATGTAATTACACCTGAGGTTTCAGGTATCGGTTATTACAGCTGGTTCGGGCTTATTCTGAATATAGATGTGAGGTTCTGACCTTGTGTATGATTTCGGAAATGGAAATGTGGTTCTAAGGTTATGGGCTTGTGTTGTGAAATTTCAGTTATATTGTGCAATCGGAACTAGATGAGATAGGGTGATGTGGGATCACCCCCGGGTATGTGTTTGGTAAGGTTATTCAGCTATTGGTTAGCTTTTAGAACAACTCTGGAACGTTCGAGGACGAACGTGTGTTTAAGTGGGGAAGGATGTAATGACCCGACCGGTCGTTTTGAGCTTTTGCGCTTTGATCGCCAGTTCTCAGGCATGACTTGCCCCGTGTTATGTATTATGACTGATGTAGATCGTTGGTTTTGGTTTTCAGGGAAAAAAAATCGGAATGAATTTGAAAGAATAGTCTCAGTTGAAAGCTTTGAATTTGAAAGGTTTGACCAAGAGTTGACTTATGTGTAAATGATCTCGGATCGGAATTTTTATGATTTTTCTAGCTCCATTAGGTGATTTATCACTTAGGAGCGCGATCGTAATTGGTTTTGGAGGTCCGGTGTGGAATTTGGCTTGAATTGGCGAAAGTAGTATTTTAGCGATTTTTGGTTGATAGGTGAGATTTTGATCCAAGGGTCGGAATGGAATTTCGAGAGTTTCTATAGATTCATTATGTGATTTGGGATGTGTGTGCAAAATTTCATGTCATTCGGAGGTGATTTGGTCGGGTTTTTTATCAAATGCGTGTTTCGGAAGTTTTTGGAAAACTTAGGCTTGAATTCAATGTGAATTGATGGTTTTGATGTTGTTTGAGGTGTTTTGTTGATTGGAAAAAGTTTGAATGATGTTATGGGGTATGTTGGCACGTTTGGTCGGGGTCCTATGTGGCTCGGATAAGTTTTGGAAGAGTTTTTGGAAGATTTTTGTCGTTTTGAGCATAAGCACGTAATGATCCAAAGGTCCATTTTTAGTTCTAGAGATTGAAATTTGATTTCGAGACATCCAGAATTTTGATAATGAATTATAGGACTGATCTGGAAATTTTGGTCTAATTTCATCAAGTCGCGATTGGGTTTTTGACGCGATACATCTGTTAATTGTTTAACGAGCGAAATGGATCATCGAATTCAGAGTTCGTATGGTGGAGTTAGAGCCTTTTTAGTGAAAATAAATATTGTTGGTGCAGAAGGTTCTGATGTGCACCTTTAGCGACTAGATTTGGCACCTTTAGCGACCGGAAAGGTCTTTTAGCGACCAGAATGGGCTTTATTAGTGTTCTGTTTTTAGCTCATTTTCACGTTTTTCTTGTGAAAGAACACGGCTTGGGGCGATTTTTGAGCAAGAAATCATGGGAAATCTTGAGGTAAGTCACTTGTGATCATTTCTACTCCATAATATTGAATTATCATCGAATAATCCGACTAGATTACGTGTTTTTGAGGAGTAAATTGGGGATTTAGGTCTAGGCATTTGAAAATAAGATTTGAAGAATTGAGGGTCGAGTTGATGTCCGATATTGGTAAATTTTATATATATAGACTCGTGGCGAGATAAGGAATCCGTTGATGTTAATTTTTCTGAATTTCGAGAAGTGGGCCCGGGGCTCGGGTTTTGCCAAATTTCGGGATTTTGATGTTTTTCAGTTATTTTCGATTAGGTATTGTTCCTACAACATAATGTGACATATTCATTCTGATTTTGGATAGATTCGACGCACGAAGAGGCCAATTTGAGAGGCAAGGGCATAGCGAGCTAGACTTTTGGCCGTCTTGAGGTGAGTAATTGATGTAAATGATGTCCTGAGGGTTAGAAACCCCGGAATTTCACATCATAACGCTATATTGAGGTGACTTGCACGCCAGATAAAGGGCGTGAGGTAGAGAACCATTGGGGATTGTGACTTGGTCCGTCCCGAGAGATGTTTTTACCGTGTTTTATACTTGAACTAAATTGAGAATCATCCTTACTTAGATTTGATTGTTACATTTGGGCTTCTTGCCTATTATTTGAATCCTTCAGGGATTGATATCACTGTTATCGCATATTTTGCATATCATTTGGTCTCAGTCCAAGGTTTTAAATACTGTTTTGCAAACTCAGCCATCTTTCTAATATTTGAAAATTTAAATGATATTTCGGGCTAAGAACTATTGTTTTACGAATGCCCAAGGGGCTTATGATGATTTCTGGACTAAGCATGGATCGGGCTACGCGCCGCAACAGTGTTACATTGATATTGAGGCCGAGAGCCTGGTTGATTACATTGATATTGAGGCCGAGAGCCTGGGTGATTATACTGATATTGATATGAGGCCGAGGGCCTAGATTTGATGTCACGAGATGGCTTGATATTGCGCTTGGGCTGTAGGAGCCCCTCCGGAGTCTATACACATCCCAGTGAGCATAGTCGATGATAAATAAATATAGATGGCTCATGCTGCACGTCGCAGTGGGTACTAGAGTGTACCGTCATATGCATTGCATTGCACTCATGCATTTATTCCTTGTCTGTATTATCTGCCATAATAATTATGTGCTCTTATTTCATTGACTGGTTGCTTCATACTATTCTGAACCTGAGGGGCTGATACTGTTATGAGATACTGAACCCGAGGGGCAGATTTCTACTTATTATTTCGATACTAAGCCCGAGGGGTAGATTTCTACTTGTTATTTTGATACTGAGCCCGAGGGGCAAATTTCTACTTGTTGTTTTGATACTGAGCCCGAGGGGCAGATTTCTATTTGTTGTTTTGATATTGAGCCCGAGGGGCAGATTTCTACTCGTCATTTTACTACCAAATTACCTGTTTTACTGGTTTAAAAGAAATTTCACATGATGTTTCACTAAATTGTTATTTTAAATGATTTCACTGCTTCTGTATAGAATGTTGTGTGCCTTAACGTGTTTTCTTACCTTTAGTCATTATTTATATTTATTACTCACTGGGTCGGAGTACTCACATTACTCCCTGCACTATGTGTCCAGGTACAGGTATTCCTGAGGCATAGAGCGAGTTTTCTTCTGTTCAGTTTTTATCGGAGTTATCGAGGTAGCTGCATGGCGTTCGCAGACCCGTTTTCTCCCTTATCTTCTGTTATTTATGATATCTTCAGACTTTGTTCCTAATTCCATACTTTGTAGAATTTTAGTAAACTCTGTAGTAGCTCATGACTTGTGACACCCCGGTTAGGGCTGAGTTGGGTTGGATTTCCGTATTTTATCTATACTTTCCGCTATTGGATATTATTAAACCATGTTTATACTATAATTGTGTTAATTAATTGTCTTAAAAGGATGAATTGGGTTGAATGGCTGGCCTTGTCTTCATGAGAGGCGCCATCACGACCAGGTTCGGGAACTGGGTCGTGACAGAAAGACTAAAATTATTATGGTTTAAAGAATTTGGTAATGTTTGATCTTGTTGGTATTGGGTCCATATTTTGGTTCCAGAGCCCGGTTCAGGTCCGTTATGATAGTTATATCCTATCTGTGAAATTTGGTAAAAACAGAACTGATTTGACGTGATTCGGATGTTCGGTTGTGAAAATAGGAATTTCAAAGTGTACTTGAGAATTTCATGTAATTTGGTGCTAAATTCATAGTTCTAGGCGTTATTTTGGCGATTTGATCGCACGATTAAGTTCGTATGATATTTTAAGACTTCTGTGCATGTTTGGTTTGGAGCTTAAGGGCTCTGGTGAGTTTCGGATAGGCTACAGAGTGAAATGAACTTAGAAAATATAGCTGATATGCCTTAGGTCTGCAGATCTCACATTTGCAAGGTCTGGCTTGCAAATGCGAGCATGGCAGGGGGCTGGGTAGTTCCGCATTTGCGAATAATATATCCGTATTTGTGGAAGTCCAAGTTCGCATTTGCGACAAGCTATTCGCATTTGCGAAGACTGTAGGAATGCGAGGAGTTCACGATACGTTTCTCGCATTTGCGATACTTTTCTTGCATTTGCGAGCTTCACAAATGCGAAGCTCAGGTCGCAAATACGACATCTGCAGCCGATAAGTCTTGACTTAGATGGGATTTTTCTCATTTTTCAAAACTTCCAAACATAAGAAACCCTCTATGCGATTTTCAAAGTCCATTTCTTCTTCAAATCATAGGTAAGTGATTCTTAACTCGTTTCTTTCAATTCATTTTACAAGAATTCAATTAAAAATCTAGGGATTTCATGGTGAAAATTTGGGGTTTGGGTAGAATTAGGGATTTTTTTTATAATTTGAAATTAGACCACAATTTAACGATGGATTTCAAAACTAATTACTTATTCGGGCTCGGAGGTGAATTGGTGAATGGGTTTTGGTCCGAACCTCATGTTGAATTGGTGAATGCCTTATTCGGGCTTGTGGATCAAGGTCAGTGACGCGTCTAACTTTGACTCGAGGGATTAGGAACCATTGACTTAATTGCTATGTGAAAAACACATGTAAGTGGCGTATAGGTGAGGTGACGAGTACCTATGCGTCGCCAATTTAGCTGTTTTACCTGTTTTCTTCCGTTTTTATTATATTGTCTTCTTTGCCTTAACTGTTACATGCTTTACTGGTATCTCCATGTTTAATTGCTACTTGTCAGATATTGTTTTTCGTTGTTTTTTCGTATAAACATTCATTTCATTTATCAGAAAATTGAACTTTACATAATAGGACAATACTGACCAGATCATTGTCTCTATTTGGTACTACGTTTAACTCCACACCTACAAGGTGCATCAACTATATAACTATACAAATATATGTAGCTCAGTCTATACACTTTTACTAGTATATCATCATGAAATAAACACAAAACTAACGTGTAAGTCTGGCTAAGGGTATCTATTCAAGGCTCCCATGGCTAAGGGTACAATGATGTTGCCAATTCCTTGCTTTCTTCTAGCATATGTATCCACCTAGTGTACTTCCTCCTAAGTTTGAATCTACCTTTGAACTCCCAACAAATTTAGTAGTCTCTGCCATATAGTCTTCGTGTAGGAGCATTCAAAGAATAGGTATTCAAGTAGTTCATTTTCCTGATCACAGAAGACCCACATTTGAGGTGCTTGTATGCCCATCTTCTGCAATCTGTCAACTGTTGGTAATCTCCCTTATATGGCCAGCCATAAGTTGAACTTGTGTCGAGGATGTATATGAGGATGCAAAATTAAACCTTTCCAGTAGACCTTCTAACCTTTTGGAGTTTTCAATTTGTATAGATTCTTAATCTGAACCTACCATCTGTGTTCTGTAATGCTGTCAGTCTTGCATGTAGGTCACCTTGCAAGGTTGGTAGCTCTAGTATTAACTTCCTAAGCTCAATGATTTTCCTCACTATCCAAGCTGCATTCTTAGGTATAGGCATAGTTTCAATATTCCTATTCTTTATGTAGTAAGAATGAATCTATCTAATCCATAGACAATCTTTCTTCTTGGTGATTGCCCATAGATGTTTTGCTATTGCAGCTCTGTTCCAGTTGCATAGATTTATCACATTTACCAAAGCTCTCTAGATATACCTGCCTTCCCTGTCCACAAGTAAGTTCTACAAATAGCTTATATCATTTTACCTATCTTCTTTGTCAGTAAGAAAACTTGAGCCCATTAAGATTGCATCCCAAAGATTACTGATTTGATAAGCTGTAGTGTCACACCTCCTTTTTTACACCTCGAGGGGGTATAAAGGTATTTTTCCAATTAAAGTGACATTATTCTAAATGGGATTAATTAATTTAATTTTTCAGAGTCGCCACTAAGAATAGTTTATTGGTGTCCCAAGTCACCGGTTTGTTTTAAAATCCCAAATCGAGGAAATTTCGACTTTACTTTATAAGTCTGCGAACCAGAAATTCTAGATAAGGAATTCTGATAATCCGGGAGAAGGTGTTAGGCATTCTCGGGTTCTGTGGTTCTAGCATGGTCGCTTAAACTATTAATAATTGGCCTATTATCTGATTTATTACATGTTTTAAGCCTATTGTGCATTTTTAGCTTTATAACTGCTTTTTAATTGATTTAAGCCGCTTTTAGGAAGATTCAATGTTATTTAAAATACGTCTTAAACCAAGCTACATTAAATTCACCCGCGGTTCGTGATACGTTATATTTAACCTTGTTGGAAATTAGAATTGGGTCACATGAAATGCACACTCGGATTTATAACATGATAATTTCTACTATCATTATTCAAAATTATGATAGGGTCACATGAAATGCACACCCGAGCCCCTTTAATCGACATTGATATAGTTCAGTTGATTAATAGCAACCCAATTTCTATACTGTGACAAAATCATGTTCAGCTATAACCAATTCGAGTAAACACGAGCAGATAACCGAGCGAGCAAACTCAAACCACATAGATCAGTTACAGAATCAACGGGATCATATCACCAAACAAATAATTAATACCAAGCTTGCATAAAATGAATAGGGGATGAAAGAGTTGAACCTTAATATAGCCAGACAATTGATTGTTTCACTACTTTGAACCGAGATGTAATGAACCACGGACGGAACTCGAATTAGCACCGGGAAACTAGACACCCAAACTCGAAGCAACTGGGCTAAGCCTTCTGTTACAACTTCCAGTGACATGAATGTGCAAGTTGACCCATCATTGACAAAGATCTCCCATTTGTTAAAATCTATCAAATACCTCATCTAAAATTAAAGCTTCTACAAATTCAACAAACACATCTAATATCAAAACGACAAATTTCCCAAACACTTCCCTGCTTTTGTCAGTCACCTCCAGCAACTTCGTCATATAGCACGATGACGGGGAAAAGGGATGAGGGAAATGGCTCATGTCTAGATACGCCTGCTGCTTCTTCAACTTAGTTCACAATTTCAAAATTAGTTCAAAATTTCAAATGTACTTCTCTTCCCATGCAAAACGAAATTGTCCAAAGAGCATAGTAGTCAATCGCCTGTTTGGCATTGAAACTGTAGGAAAATAACATTTCCAGTTGTCACACCTCCTTTTTCCGCCCCCGCGAGGGTACAAGGGAGTTTTTCCAATTAAAGGACAATCGAAACGGGATTTGTTTATTTATTTCAGAGTCGCCACTTGGGAGATTTAGGGTGTCCCAAGTCACCAATTTTAATCCCGAATCGAGGAAAAGAATGACTCCATATTACAGTCTGCGTACCAGAAATCCGGATAAGGAATTCTGTTAACCCGGGAGAAGGTGTTAGGCATTTCCCGAGTTCCGTGGTTCTAGCACGGTCACTCAACTGTTATATTCGGCTTGATTAATCTGATTTTATACAAATATGAACTTATGTGCAAATTTTAACTTTTTACCGCTTTCATAATTATTATTATTATCTTTTACAAGGAATTGCAACGTTGTGAAAATGTATCTCGAACCGCATTACAATCAATGTACCCGTGGTCGTCGACACACTTTGACTCCGTTGAGATTTGGATTTGGGTCACATCAATGTGCATCCGAGTTTAAGGAAATTAAATTATTAAAGGCGCGCCTAAAGCGACTAGCGTATCATCTACTTTGGGTAGTGCCGTGGAATTTTGCTAAACGGCATATCCCGAATTCTAAGTATTTTAATATATATATACATTTAGAGGGCCCCACAACCTGTGCTTTTTGTTTGGCGAGGCTCGTCTCATTTTTATTTCAAAAAGAATTTGCAACACCATGGAAATGCATCTTAGACCACACCACAATCAATGTGCCCGTGATTGAAAACACATTTCGATTCTGTTGAGATTTGGATTTGGGTCACATAAATGTGCACCCGAGTTTAGGGAGATAACATTATTAAATACGCGCCTAAAGCGACTAGCGTATCATTATTTTGGGAAGGGCCGTGAAATTTGCTAAACGGCCCGTCCCGGAATCTAAGTATTTAATACATATATTTTGTGAGGGCTCCGCAATCTGTACATTTTTTATTTGGCGAATCTCGTCTCGTTTTTTTTTTACTTTTTTTTATTTTAAAAGGATGCCATTTTTATGCCTTTAACAATACTAAACCTTACAGCCACTTACAACTAAAATCTCATAACTTGTCGGAAGTTTAATAAAAGAAGTTAAGTGAATGAGTGTTTCGGGCGTAGCAACAACAGGTACTAATACTAATTTTGTCCAAATGAACTAAGCAAGGGAAGGGACGAACAAATTAACGTCGAACCGTGTCGTAGAACAACTAATCCAACTTAATTAAATGACATCAAATAAACAAGACTAACATAACGCAAAAATGAACAAAAATGCATACGGTGAAAACATAAGCAGAAAATTATCATACCAATTTCTATATTGCATCTTTGAACTTTTAACGTAACATTTCCTTATCTAATGCTCGAGGTTTACTAACCTGAACAAACAGAAACGGATAGAGCCATGGACCAGTCCTCAACATCGACCTCAACGGATGACCTCGAACGGGAACCCATGGAAACAGTCATCAAAGCTCAAACGGAATAGCTCGCGTCATAAACTCGAACGCGAACGGACGAAGAAGAAGGTGATGACTGCTACTGGTTTTTTTCGTGTGGTCCTTTGAACGTGAGGGGGCTGAACGGAAGCTACTGTGTGTTGGACGTGGAGATGGGGAAGGATACCACGTTTCTGTTGGGGAAGAAGAAGAAACGCAACAACAGCTAGGCTTGGGAAGGAGAAGAAACACAGCCACAGCTGCTCAACGACACAGCAACAGCTGCTTCCCGAACGACGAAGCAACAGTAGGGTCGACGGGGCTGAACGACGAAGGAGGTGATGAAGATGGTTATGGCGTCTGGACGTGGGTTCGACGGGCAGTGACGACGAGCAGGAGCTGGACGAGGTGGAGGGAGCTGGTAGCGGCAGCAATGGTGGATTCACGGAGGAAGAAGGCGATGGTCGTTCGGACGTGAGGGAGTGTCGCGACTGAAGAAGAATGAAGCAGCAATGGTGGACTGCTTGTGGTTGTTTGGACGTGAGGGAGTGGGGTGCGACTGGTTTTTGGGGTAGGGCTGCTAGAGTTTTTCGTTCTTCTTCCAAAGAAGGAAGAAGATGAATAGTGCTCAAATTTTCAAAGTCCGTTCCAAAAATACCCCCTTTCCCCTCCTTTGTCTGTGTGTTTTTGTAGTTTTTTTTGCAAAAGAAAATGGACCCCATGCGTGGTGGGGTTCAAGACTTGTGTCCCCCATGCGTGGTGGGGTTCCCCGTGTGTGGGGTTCCGTCCGTGTTCCCCACGCGTGTCCCCCATGTGTGGTGGACTCGGATTATTATGGGCTAGGCCCGAAAATTAGGCCTAAAAACGGGTAGTTTGAACCCGAATATTATTCTTTTGCCCGGACCTGAGATTAAAAACACGACGTTGCTCAACTAATCCTATGTAAGCAAAATAACTACCAAAAGACTAATATTTAAAACAAAACTATATCTTTTTTTTTTAATATTTTTTCAAGATTAAAATAGCTACAAAACCTTAATAAAACTATTTTTTGTAATTTTCGTTTTTATATAAAGATAAAATATAAAGTAATATTTTTTGTATTTTTTTCAAAATTAAAATGACTACAAAACATTAATAGAACTATATTTTTTTGGTAATTTTCGAAATTATATAAAGTACAAAAATAAGGTACGATTTTTTTTTGTATTTTTCAAGTTTACGAGAAATACATAAACTAAAATTTATATATATTTTTTGTAATTTTTCTTTTGCGACGAAATAAAGCGACGAAAATAAAGTAAAATAGTAAAAATAGCTATATTAGACCTAAATTAAATATTTACGCTAAAAATGTGGAAATTCTCGGGGAGGGTCAAAAATCACGCGTCTACACCAGTCCTTACCATTACATAATCTCAAATTTTGGCAAGTAAACTGCATGCAAAAACGTAATCCCTACAACAAAAACTTCAACAATATCTCCTAAGGCTACTCAAAAGCTCAACAATATGCGAAAATAACATTTCCAATCCTTACCTTTACATAATCTCAAACTTTGGCAAGTAAACTGCATGTAAAAATGTAATCCCTACAACAAAAACTTCAACAATATCTCCTAAGGCTACTCAGAAGCTCAATAATATGGGAAAATAACCAAAACCCACAAAGAAAATGTCTTCAAAATGAACAGCTTGATAAGCTTTTAATATTATGTCTCTATTTGGAAAGTATATACAAGCAAATGAACACTAAGATTCAAACAACCACAGAGATGTAGCAATTCGAACTTAAACGGAAATAATGGACGACACTTCGATCAGCATCAACGAACGGCGACATAGCGCTGAGAAATAAGAAAGTAAAGGCGAGATATGAGAGCGACATGATCAATAGCATTTGCCGGATTCAATGGAAATCTGGCTAGATCTGGATGCCAGTTGGCTTAGCGAAGTGATAAGAACAGGGCCAGTTGGCTTAGCAATGGTCGCCGCTTGGCCAGTTGTCACTTCCGGTGGTGGCGGTTTACAACAGCATCCAAAGGGTGAGTGATTAAATCACTAAAACTCCGGAGAACAACAACGAAAGGGAGGTTGGGAACAGTGACTGTTTTTCTTTAGTGTAGAAGAAGGGTTACGGCGGCTTGAGGTCTAATTTTTTGGGAGTTTTCAAGATGATGAGGACAGCTGATGCTTGTTTATGGTTGAAGAAGAAGAAACTGAAGGCTGTGCTAAAGACAATGAGGTCCAGGGTGGGAGGGGGGGTCCTCGTGTGCGGGGCTGCAGCTTTTTTTCTAGGTCCTAGAGTCTATCTAGGTCTAATGTGTATTTTCTGTATTCTTTTTTTGCTGATCGTATGTATTTTCACGGGTATGAATTATGTCTTGTATTCTTGTATAGCTTAGGTCCAAACGGCGGATGATGTAGAGTGTGTATTAATAGGTTAGGTCTAGGTTATTATTTAGGTTTAAGGGTATTGGGCTCAAGGAATGGGCTAGAAAATTTGGCCTTTATGACTAGCTTTGCTTAAAATTAGCTTAATTATCTAAAACTCTATCCGTATAGAAATATTACCAAGAATATTAATTAGCCATACTTAAGTAAAAATAATTATTAAAATAAGACTGACCGTTAAAACAAACTATTTTTGATATTTTTCCAAGATTAAAAATGACTACAAAACATTAATGAAACTATTTTTTTGTAATTTTTATTTTCTTGTAATAAAATAACGTAAAAAAGTCAAAATTAGTTGAAATAGCGATATTAGGCCTAAATTAAATATTTACATGCTAAAATATAAAAATCTTGGGGAGGGTCAAAAATCACATGTCTACAGCTGCCCCTCTTTGACTGGAAACGTGAAGAGTTTTCAGACAAAGAACGACTAGACAGGTTTTTTGACCCGACCCTTATTTAAAGAGACCAAAACTAAGAGAAAAGGGGAATTGATCGAGCCTTGGTATCTGAGCTACCTACAGATCGTTGGCTCTGAGGTAATGGAGTATACCAAGGTGGAGAGCCGATTGAGGTACCGTCGAGGTTCCGGTTCACGGTCCCGTTATTACCTCAAAATCAAAATTAAAAAGACTAACTAAGCCTATCAGCTACGAGTTACAAGATTCCTATCTAAGCATCTTCCGAAGCTTGATCTTGAGTCATGGTTGGTTCTTCACGTAGACTCTGATTTGGATCTTGATGCTTGTTAGCTACAGGTGCTGGTTCGTTCCTTTTTAAAATTCTCTGATCAAAATCGAACATGCAGAGCTTGTGACTTCAATCACGTATTGAGCATTCCACGGCTTTTATCTGCTTCTGCACTTCGAGTTCACTTCTTTTTCTTTTCTTGTTTTTTCTTTTATTCTGGATCGATACTTCTTCTTTTGGTCATCTCGAACCTTGCACCTCGAGGTAAAACCTCCTCAGACACCAAACCAAACAAACGAATGAAATTTTTCTGCCCCAGTTTTCACTAGGAAATTTCGTGAGTTATTGTAACAAAATTCTAAACTACTTCTTTATTGAAAGCAATAAAATCAGGATTGTGTATCTTTGAGAAAAAGAGATTAGGGAGTGGAGACCCTGTATCTAAAATGAAATCAACTAGGGATTGAAGGCCCTAAGTTGGAAAAGCGACTAGGGAGTGGAGACCATATGTCTAAAAATAAAATCAACTAGGGAGTGGAAACCCTATGTTGGAAAAGATTACCAGGTTATGCTGGCATCAGCTAGGGAGTAAGACCCTATGTTGGAAAAGATTACCAGGTTATGCTGGCATCCACTAGAGAGTGGGACACTATGCTGGAAAAGATTACCAGGTTATGCTGGCATACTATGTTGGTGAGTAAAACTACTGAATTGTGTACCTATTCTAAAATGAACCAAGAAGGATTTTTTGTCTTTTTTTTTGAGTAAAAACATTTTTAAACAGATTGCCCCAGCGCTTTTCAAAGGCAAAAGAGCCTTTTTTTAATCGAGACACCGCTTTTCTTTTTTCTTTTTTTTTATTTCCTAGGAGAAAATTCATCAGACTAGGTCTTCTATCTTAGGAAAAAAAATTCATCAGACTAAGATTTTGATCCTAGGAGAAAGTTCATCAGACTAGGTCTGTTTTCTTCTTCTCTTTTTTGGTATCTTAGGAGAAAGATTCATCAGACTAAGATTTCTATCCTAGGAGAAAGTTCATCAGACTAGGCCTTCTATCTTAGAAGAAAGATTCATCAGACTACGATTTTGATCCTAAGAGAAAGTTCATCAGACTAAGTATCTTTTTTGGTATCTTAGGAAAAAATTCATCGGACTAGGTTTTCTATCTTAGGAGAAGGATTCATCAGACTATGATTTTGATCTTAGGAGAAAGTTCATCAGACTAGGTCCCTTTTCTTCTTTTTTTTTTGGTATCTTAGGAGAAAGATTCATCCGACTAAGACGTTTATCCTAGGAGAAAGTTCATCAGACTAGGTCTTCTATCTTAGGAGAAAGATTCATCAGACTAGGATTTTGATCCTAGGGAAAATTCATCAGACTAGGTTTTCTTATCTTAGGAGAAAAATTCATCAGACTAAGTTTCTTATCTTAGGAGAAAGATTCATCAGACTAAGATTTTTATCCTAGGAGAAAGATCATCAGAGTAGATCTCTTTTCTTATCTTAGGAGAAAAATTCATCAGACTATGATTTTGATGCTAGGAGAAAGTTCATCAGACTAGGTCCTTTTTTTTCCTTTTATTTTTGGTTTCTTAGGAGAAAAATTCATCAAACTAAGATTTTTATCGGGAGGAAAATCCATCAGACTAGAACTTTTTATCCTAGGAGGCAAAATGTGAAGATCAATGGCAAGATTTTATGCATAATAGCAAGGCAAATAAAGGCAAAGATTTGAGAAACTTTCCTTTGTCGGCCCTTCTCTTCTTTTCTTTTTCTTCTTTTTATTTGTTTGTTTTTTTTCTTTTTTTTCCTTATTTTAGAACCACTTTCCCTGCACTGCTTTATTCCTATTTCACACAAAGAAAAATTTGTCAGTCTTGAAAATGGTAGTCGGTTTGTGGCCTTGAGTCTTGGGCAGCTTGGCTTTTGCTCAATCAGCTTGAGTCAGTTTCAAAAAAAAATTTGCTCTGCATCAACCCTAATTGTTTCACACCCAATACCATTTGTATTTGTGGCTCAATCAGCCTTATCCCAACTGGAGATCTTTTCTTAGGTGACCTTCTCTGATATCTTGAATGACTTCCTGAATTTTGAGCAATTTGTCTGTCAGAAAAAATCACAAGTTATCTTTGTTTGCGTCAAGTATGCTGACAAGAGTCTTTTTGGGGGAAGCCTTTGCATGAATCCTCAAGGTAAATTGACAGTAACAACTGAGTGCTGGCCAAATTTACTTTATGCAACTGAAAAGATGGTAATAGATTTTAAAATCTTTTCTTGCTTGTTTTGACAAAGACTGACTCAGAGTGAAGGACACAATGATGCAAAGAAACAAATATTAATAAGAAATGCCCATGTCGAAAGGACAGAAGGAAGAGTTTTTTTTTCAATAACTAGCCTTAGTGATCATGACATGCATTTTGGACTCAACGGCCTGATCTATCAAACTAACCAAATCTTCTCTTTTACCATTCTTATGACCTTTGAAGTCGGGCTTGTTCGTGCCGATTCTTTGCATCAGCTTCATGTCTCACTTTTGACTAGTAGTGCCCGAGGGGTTTTCACCAACAAGTATCTCTCATTATTCATCTATGCTTACCGCCGTCTTACAGTGCCCATGAGGGTTTTCACTAATAAGACTCTCTCATTTTTCTTTTTATTTTTATTTCCCTCTTTTTTGTGAACAACTCGACGGTGTTCTACGTATGTAATGACCCAACCAGTCGTTTTGAGAATTTAATATCCATTCAGTAGTGTAAGGTCTTGAGAAGCTTCATAATATGAGCATCGACTTGTGCGCATGGTTGAATTCAGTTAATGGATGATTTAGAGTAGAATTGGAAGAAGGAATGATGTTTTGGGAGTTTGAACGGTGAGAATTTGAATGGAATTAGACTTTTGAGTAAATGGCCCCGGAATGAAATTTTGATAACTCCAACAGCTTCATATGGTGATTTTGGACTTTGGCGCGCATCCAAATTCAGATTTGGAGGTCCGTAGGGTAAATTGAGGCATTTCGGCGAAAATTGGAAAAGTTGAAGTTTGACCCATAGTTGACTTTTATGATATCGGGGTCGGAATATGATTCCGAGAGTTGGATCAGCTCCGTCATTCATTTTGGACTTGTCTGCAAAATTTGGCGTCATTCCGGGTTGATTTTATCGGTTTCAGCACAAGTTTTCGAATTTGGAAGATTTGGAAGTTCATAGTTCGATTCATGGTGTGATTCATCGTTTCGGCATTGTTTGATGTGATTTGAAACCTCGAGCGAGTATGTGTTAGGTTATGTGACTTGTTCGTGAGTTTAGACGGGGTCCCGAGGGCCTCGGGTGCTTTCCGGGTAGGCTACGGGTATTTTTCCCCATTTTTTGGAACTGCTGTTTTGCTGCTTCTGATATCTTTCTTCGCGATCGCGAACAGCCTCTCGCGTTCGCGATGCCTTGTTGCTGACCACCTCGAAATCCTTCTTTGCGTTCGCATCCTTCTCTTCGCATTCACGATGCCTTGTTGCTGACCACCTCGAAATCCTTCTTTGCGTTCGTGTCCTTCTCTTTGGGTTCGCGAAGCCTTGCATTTTTCTCCTCCGCGTTCGCGAGATCATCATCGCGTTCGCGATGAGCAACCTAGGCAGCCTTAACTTTTCTTCTTTGCGAACGCGACCCTCTCTTCGCGTTCGCGATGCATAAAAGCCTGGGCAGACAGAATATATCCCAAAATCAAGGGTTTCACCATTTTCATCACATTTTGACTTCTAGAGCTCGGTTCTTGGCGATTTTTGTTGGATTTTTCACGAAATACGATTGGGTAAGTGTTCTTCAACTATAATTAAATATATTCCATGAATTTGTCATTATTTTTATCATTTAAATTGTGTTTTAGGTTGGGGAAAGAGTTAGTTTTTGAAGAAAATTTTCAAAGTGAAAAATCAAGATTTGAGGGACCAAATGGTATTGGAATTAGATAAATTTTGTATGATTGAACTTATTTTGGAATGGGTGACCGGATTTTGTAAAATTTGATGGGTTCCGAGGTACAGGCCTGGGGGTCGACTTTTGGGTCGATTTTTATATTTTTGTAAAGATTGAAACTTTATTATTTGGAATAGTTCCTTATTCGATTTATGTGTGTTTTGGAGATGTTATAGTTGGATTTGAGCTATCCGAAGGTCTTTTCGCCCGAGAAGCCCATTTTAGAGTATCGAGTTGTCATCTTTGAGGTAAGTATCTTGCCAAACCTTGTGTGGGGGACTTCCCCTTAGGATTGAGTCTTCTATGTTGATTGAAATCCGTGAACATGAGGTGACTAGTGCGTACCAGACTTAATTGTGGAAAGTTGGCCTTTTAGGGTTCTTAGGTTCTTATATTCACTAGGTATGGAGTTATTCTTGATATGACTGAGTTCCTGCTTATTAGTTTTGTCTCTACATGCTTAGTTGGAATTGTATGATGCATGATTTACTCTTATTGCCTAATTGTCATCTTGTTTGATTTAACTGAAGAACTTCGCCTCTCTTATCATCATGCTACCATTTCATAACTGCTTGCATTACTGAGAGTTATTGTCATCCCTCCTATAATCGTCCAGTCTTAAGCGCAGCTAAGATCACCTTCCCTTAACCAAAATTACCGAATGTTCTTGTAACTTCCCCACCTTAAACGGAGTTTAGATGACCTATATCTTTGTCGACTTGCCTTTATTTGAGACTACTAGACTCGTGTTGTCTTCCTTGTACTAATTTTGTTTATTTGGGATTGTCACTATATGTTAATTTCCCCTTTCATTGAATTGTCCCCTTTATGCCCTTCATTTTTCTTACTGTGGCTATTCTTGTGAACTGGTTATACTGATTCCTTGTTGATTTGAAGTTTTGGAGTGGATTCACTCGCTATATTTTGTATTAATGTCCCTGTTATTGTTATGCGGGTTGTGTTGGTGCACGAGGTCTCTACCGTGCGGTTGTGGTTTTGTTGGTGCATGAGGTCTCTGTCGTGCGGTTGTGGTTTTTGGTGCACGAGGTCTCTGTCGTGCGGTTGTGGTTGTGTTGTGCATGAAGTCTCTACCGTGCAGTTGTTGTTGAGGGGTTGCACAAGGTCTTTGCCATGCTATTGTTACTATTGATATATTACATATGCGGCGTGACAAGGCGGGATATGTTTATATGCTTATATGTGGGTTGCGTTTGTGGCGCGATAAGGTGGGAACATTATGATGCACGTGTGGCGAAACAAGGTGGGCACTTATTATGTTATTATTTGCACATGTGGAGAGACAAGGTGGGCTATGTCAGGGATTGATTGTGACGATTTGTGGCCTGGGGGCATTCCTGTTTGTTTAATATTGTGATTGTGGTACGCTTACCTGTATGAGCTTTATCTCGTGGAATTTGTGAGGAAACATCGTATGTGCTGTCTACTCTTCTCCTTAAATCTATTAGGTGGTAGGAATTTTGTTAGAGAACTTGCACAAGAATACACGTAGTTGAACACTCCTATTGGATGTGAAGTCCTTCTGATTTTGCCGAGAATAGATGTACACCCTCGTTTGCTTATTATACATGTGAGATTGGCTCTGGTTAGCAAGTGAGTTGTCAGTATGACCATGAGGTTGATGGGGGCACAGGATGCCAAGTTTTATATTTCATGTACTGGGACTCGTGAGTTGTAATTGTCCGAGATTCGGTATTTCTTGGAAATTGTTGGATAAGACCTGATGTGAAAACTATCGTAGGATCTGAGTTATTGCTTACCTTTACTGTATTGTGACTCTAGGATTTGGGTTGTGTTTTTGCTCGCTCTTCTGTGCCATTATTTTTGTATTTTGTGTTGCTTGCGATTTTCTTCCCTTATTGAGATTGTACTATTGCTAGCCATTTCGTGTAGTCTTTATATATACATCATGTCCCATTGTTCCTATATTTGTATAGTTTATTGGACCGGTAGGTGTCTTTTGTTCCTCGTCACTACACCATCGAGGTTAGTCTTGATACTTACTGGGCACCACTGTGGTGTGCTCATGCTATTCTTCTGTACATTTTTGTTGTGCAGATCCAGGTACTTCCACTTAGTTCTATCATCCTTAGGAGGAGGCGTTTCTGTAGCGACTTTGAGGTATATCTGTTGTGTCCGCAGATCGAGGAGTCCCTTTCTATGTTTCTATAATAAGTATAGTCCTTCAGTATTTTCCCCTTGTTTAGACATTCCGGAGTTAGAACTTCTTATGTATCTCTTAGCTTGTGATTCGTGAGATTCCGAGATTTGGGAATTGTTGTTAGCTTCGAGAGTTGTTATTGTACGTGCCAAGCAGCACCTTAAACACTGTTCATTTTACTATTTCGGTTTTTAATTATTTCTTCCACAATTGTTGTTTATATTCTGCATTGTTAGGCTTACCTAGTCGTAGAGACTAGGTGCCATCACGATGGTTCACGGAGGGCGAACCGGGGTCGTGACAAGTTGGTATCAGAGCTCTAGGTTTATAGGAGTCATGAATCACAAGCTGGTTTATTAGAGTCTCGCGGATCGGTACGGAGACGTCTGTACTTATCTGCGAGAGGCTATGTAACCGTTAGGAAAAATTTCACTTCATTTGATTTCCCTATCGTGCGAGATTTGTGACCTCACAATCCTAAACCTCTGTCTTCTATTCTCTCACAGATGGTGAGGACATGTGATACCACAGATGATCAGACACCCATTCCCCCTACTAGAGTAGTCAAAGGTCGGGGCCGGGGTAGAGGCCGAGGACGTGCATGTGGCGCAGCCAGAGCACTCGCACGAGTTGCCACCAGCAGTTCCAGTCGGAGTTCAGGCACCTGATACACCTACTGCTTCTACTACTCCAGCTCTCTAGGAGACTCTTGCATAGTTCATGAGCACGTACACCACTTTGGCTCAGGCAGGGTTGCTTCCCCTTGCTGCAGCCACATCTCAGGCTGGGGGATGAGCACAGACTCCCGCCGCCCTCACTCATGAGCAGTGAGTGCATGTTGAGCAGGTCCCTGAGATTATTCTTGTATAGCCTGCAGTCCGCGATCAGCCCGAGGGCAGGACAGTAGCTTTCGAGGAGGAGCAGCTAAGGCTTGAGAGATTCAAGAGGTACAAGCCTCCTATATTCAGCGGTCTAGCATCGGAGGATGCTCTGGGATTTCTAGATGAGTGTTACCGCATTCTCCGTACCATGGGTATATTGGAATCTAGTGGCATTTGTTTCACCGCCTTCCAGCTTCGAGGAGCCGCCTATGAGTGGTGGTGTACCTATGAGTTATACAGTTTGGATGAGACAGCTTCACTAACTTGGACCCAGTTTTCAGATATGTTCTTGAGAGAATTTGTCCCTTAGAGCCTCGAGAATGCATGGCGCGCAAAGTTTGAGCATTTGCGCCAGGGTACTATGACTGTCTCGGAGTATGCTGTTCGTTACACTAGCTTGGCTAGACATGCCCCAGCCTTGGTTTCTACTGTTCGCAATAGGGTTCACCGATTTATTGAGGTTCTTAATCCCAACACTAGGTTTAGCATGGCTCGTGAGTTGGATATAGATATTTATTATCAGCAAGTGGTAATCATTGCTAGGAGGATAGATGGTATGCATGCTAGGGAGAGAGAGGACAGGCGGGGCCATAAGAGAGAGGGCAGACGAGATCAGGAGAGAGATTTTGAGGAGGCGAGGAGGCCTCGTAGACCTGGGAGATCTGTTGGTCCTTATTTTGGAGGCAAAGTGCGACAAGGTAGATATTTTGTGGGTATATATATATATATTTATTGTTAATATATATACATGCATATGAGTAGGTTATAAGTCGATGAATCAATTTACAAGTGTATCAATACCTAAAAGAACCCGTCCCTGTGTTCCGAGCGCTTCATGTTCTTATATATATATATATATATATAGACACACACGCACGCTTCGTTGTACTGCTTAACTGCATATATAGCATGTTAGAGTATATTTTAGTCTGACCTTTCTGACAAGTAATAAAAAAAGGAGATCAGATATGAGTTGGTAATTTCTTAGAGAGAGAAATATACTTTAGAAGTTTCATTCATTTTGTCCAGAAAGGAATTGTTAGTAAAACTGTACGATCCATCCGGGCCCAAGGCGGAAGGCATGGGCGCACACAAAAATTTGGGACTCGCGCGGATTTGCAGTTTTATGGGTGTAAAATGCCAAAAATATAATATGGTCATTTCAGGTGGGTGGAAAATGTTTCTTATGCCGTATTTGATGTCCGGGACAAATATTAGGCGATTCCACGACGAATTGCGATACTGAGTCCGCAAATGCGAATTCAATAGGCTTCACAAAAAACGGCATATCTTTGCAATTGTGAGTCCCTTCCCAAACATCCTAGGTTCGCAAATGCGAGGTAAACTTCGCATTCAGTTCAGTTCGCGCTTTAGGCTTTTCATAGTGACTCAGGTGTTCATAGGTCTCGAAGTGCCCGTACCGCACAGTTTCCACAGCCTCGTCAGCAGAGAGGTTGCTTTGAGTGTGGAGATACTAGCCATATGGTGAGAGATTGTCCCAGACTTCGGGCCGATGTGTCACAATGAGGTATTTAGGTGAGTAGAAGGTGCCCAATAGGGGGAGGCCCGGCTCATTAATGTGTTTCATATAGTAGGCTTGAGGCTGCCGCGCCAGCTGAATGTCATTCAGGTCTGATTTCGGTTTGTTATATAGGAGCACCATCCGTACTTTATTACAATTCTGTTTATCGGGGTGAGTTTCCCTATTTGTTGCTCTATTTATGGGTGTATTTCATGATTAGCACTCTGTTTATGTGATTACCCTATTGGGAGGTTCTATGAGTGATAGCCATGTCTATCGTCTGTTTCTAGCCATTGTCGGGAGTTATGAACTAGTAGTAAATTCTTGTTGTCCATTTTAGTAGGTTTGAAGTGATTTCTAAGTGTCTTTGGCTACGAGCTGTGATTTTTATGCTCCACCAGTGCGGGAGCCAGTACATGTTGTAATCTTGGTGACGGAATTGATCTAGTGAGAGTTCCCAGCTGATTTGATGTGTACCCTACTTGTGATTTAGGGTGGAGGGCAGGACCCTTGTGATTTCATGTGTTTTGATGTGTTTTGATGTGTTGACGCCCCCGCGGTGGGAGTTATATCAGTATGAGAGCCTTGTGATTCTTTTATATGCCTTAATTCTTTATTGTCAAATTGTTTTGTAGATTAGTGTTGATAGAAAATTTGTGTTTGTCTGGTAGTTCCCTTATGTGTTTCCCTTCCCATATTCAGTCATTTTCGTTCTGTGCTTCAGCTTGTAGGTGTGTGCCCATTGGTATTAGTTGAGATTTGCTGATTCGGATGTTTAGTTATGTGGCTTTCGTGGTTATTGTATCATCGCCAGTGTGGTGGGGGTTTGAAATAGGTTCCTATTGGATATGAGGCTTATGGCTGGTGCTAAATTTGATTTCGGGCGAATATTGTGATCAGATATATTACTGTGGGACTATATGTGATGTGTCATGTTGTAAAGGTGTACTATATGGGTGTTGGTATGAATTGATGCAGCTGGTTGAGACTGATACCAGGTATGGATTTAGAATCGGGTCTTTTGAAAATGGATGGAAGATGAGAATTCTAGTTCTAAGGCTTATTGGCATTGCTAGAAAGGCTAAATTTCAGTTGAGATGGTGTCGTCAGGCTTACGTGGATTGGGGTGACGTGGGATCACCCGCGAGTGTATGTTGGAAGTGTGCGTTTAGTGACTTGAGGACTCGAGGTGAATCTTGGCACATTCGAGGACGAACGTTGGTTTTAAGAGGGGGATGGTGTAATAACCCGGCCGGTCCTTTTGAGAATTTAATCTCCGTTTGGCGGTGTAAGGATTTGAACAGCTTCTTAATATGAGCATCGACTTGTATGCATGGTTGAATTAGGTTAATGGATGATTCAGAGTAGAATTGGAAGAAGGAATGAAGTTTTGGGAGTTTGAACGGTGAGAATTTGACCGGAATTGGAATTTTGAGTAAACGGCCGCAGAATGAAATTTTGATAACTACAACAGCTTCGTATGGTGATTTTAGACTTAGGCGCGCGTTCGAAATCAGATTTGGAGGTCCGTTGGGTAAATTGAGGCATTTCGGCAGCAGTTGGAAAAGTTGAAGTTTGATAAATGGAGAGGTTTGACTCATAGTTGAATTTTGTGATATCGGGGTCGGAATATGATTCCGAGAGTTGGAGCAGCTCCATCATGTCATTTTGGACTTGTCTGCAAAATTTGGCGTCATTCCGAGTTGATTTGATCGGTTTCGGCACAAGTTTTCGAATTTGGAAGTTCATAGTTTGATTCATGGAGTGATTCGTCATTTCGGCGTTGTTTGATGTGATTTGAGACCTCAAGCAAGTTTGTGTTAGGTTATAGGACTTGTTTGTGAGTTTAGACGGGGTCCCGCGGGCCTCAGGTGTGTTCCGAATGGGCTACGGGTATTTTTCCCCATTTTTGGAACTGCTGTTTTGCTGCTTCTGATATCCTTCTTCGCGATCGCGAACAGCCTCTCGCATTCGCGATGACTTGTTACTGACCACCTTGAAATCCTTCTTCGCGTTTGCGTCCTTCCCTTCGCGTTCAGCCTTGCATTTTTCCCCTCCGCATTTGCGAGATCATCATCGCGTTTGCGATGAGCAACCTGGGCAGCCTTAACTTTTCTTCTTCGCGAACACGACCCTCTCTTCACGTTCACGATGCATAAAAACCTGGGCATTTTCAAAATTGAGGGTTTCACCATTTTGATCACATTTTGACTTCTAGAGCTCGGTTCTTAGCGATTTTTGTTGGGTTTTTCACGAAATTCGATTGGGTAAGTGTTCTTCAACTAGAATTAAATATATTCCATGAATTTTTCTTTATTTTTATCATTTAAATTGTGTTTTGGGTTGGGGAAAGAGTTGGTTTTTGAAGAAAAATTTCAAAGTGAAAAAATCATGATTTGAGGGACCAAATAGTATCGGAATTGGATAAATTTTTTATGGTTGAACTCATTTTGGAATGGGTGATCGGATTTTGTAAAATTTGATGGGTTCCAAGGTTCGGGCCCGGGGGTCGACTTTTGGGTCGATTTTTATATTTTTGTAAAGATTGAAACTTTATTATTCGGGATAGTTCCTTATTCGATTTATGTGTGTTTTGGAGTTGTTATAGTTGGATTTGAGCTGTCCGGAGGTCTTTTCGCCCAAGAAGCCCATTTTAGAGTACCGAGTTGTCATCTATGAGGTAAGTATCTTGCCTAACCTTGTGTGGGGACTTCCTCTTAGGATTGATTCTTCTATGTTTATTAAAATCCGTGTACGCGAGGTGACGAGTGTGTACCCGGACTTAATTGTGGATAGTTAGCCTTTTAGGGTTCTTACGTTCTTATATTCACTAGGTATGGAGTTATTCTTGATATGACTGAGTTCCTGCTTATTAGTTTCGTCTCTACATGCTTAGTTTGAATTGTTTGCTGCATGATTTACTCTTATTGCCTAATTGTCATCTTGTTTGATTTAACTGAAGAACTTCGTCTCTCTTATCATCATGCTGCCTTTTCATAACTGCATGCGTTACTGAGAGTTATTGTCATCCCTCCTATAATCGCCTAGTCTTAAGCGCTGCTAAAATCACCTTCCCTTAACCAAAATTACCGAATGTTCTTGTAACTTCCCTACCTTAAACGGAGTTTATATGACCTATATCTTTGTCGACTTGCCTTTATTTGGGACTACTAGACTCGTGTTGTCTTCCTTGTACTAATTATGTTTATTTGGGATTGTCACTACATGTTAATTTCCCCTTTCGTTGAACTATCCCCTTTATGCCTTTCATTTTTCTTACTGTGGCTATTCTTGTGAATTGGTTATACTGATTCCTTGTGATTTGAAGTTTTGGAGTGGATTCACTCGCTATATTTTGTATTACAATCACTGTTATTGTTGTGCGGGTTGTGTTGGTACGCGAGGTCTCTGCCGTGCGGTTGTGGTTGTATTGTGCACATGGTCTCTCCTATGCGGTTGTTGTTAAGGGGTTGCACGAGGCCTTTGCCGTGCTATTGTTACTATTGATATATTGCACATGCGGCGTGACAAGGCAGGATATGTTTATATGCTTATATGTGGGTTGCGCATGTGGCGAGATAAGGTGGGAACATTATGATGCACGTGTGGCGAAACAAGGCGGGCACTTATTATGTTATTATTTGCACATGTGGCGAGACAAGGTGGGATATGTCAGGGATTGATTGTGAGGATTTGTGATGGCCAGGTGGCATTCCTGTTTGTTTAATATTGTGATTGTGGTACGCTTATTTGTATGAGTTTATCTCATGGAAGTTGTGAGGAAACATCATATGTGTTGTCTGATCTTCTCCTTACGTCTATTAGCTGGTAGGAATTTTGTTAGAGCACTAGCACAAGCATACACATTGTTGAACACTCCTATTGGATGTGAAGTCCTCCTAATTTACCTGAGTATAGATGTACACCCTCGTTTGCTTATTATATATGTGAGAGTGGCCCTAGTTAGCAAGTGAGTTGTCAGTATGACCATGAGGCTGATGGGGGTACAGGATACCAAGTGTTAGATTTTAGGTACTGGGACTCGTGAGTTGTAATTGTCCGAGATTCGGTATTTCTTGGAAATTGTTTGGATAAAACCAGATGTGAACACTATCGTAGAATCAGATTTATTGCTTACCTTTACTGTATTGTGACTCTATGATTTGGGTTGTGTTTTTGCTCGCTCTTCTGTGTCATTATTTTTGTATTTTGTGTTGCTAGCGGTTTTCTTCCCTTATTGAGATTGTAGTATTGTTAGCCTTTTTGTGTAGTCTTTATATATAAATCATGTCCTGTTGTTCCTATATTTGTACAGTTTATTGGACCGGTAGGTGTCTTGACGGTTCCTCGTCACTACTCCACTGAGGTTCGTCTTGATACTTACTAGGCACCGTTGTGGTGTGCTCATGCTACTCTTCTGCACATTTTTGTTGTGCAGATCCAGGTACTTCCACTCAGTTCTATCATCCTTGGGAGGAGGCGTTTCTGTAGAGACTTTGAGGTATATCCGCCGCGTCCGCAGGCCGAGGAGTCCCTTTCTATCTTTCTATAATAAGTATAGCCCTTCGGTATTTTCCCCTTGTTTAGACATTTCCGGAGTTAGAGCTTCTTATGTATCTCTTAGCTTATGATTCGTGAGATTCCGGGTTTTGGGAATTGTTGTTAGCTTCGAGAGTTGTTATTGTATGTGCCAAGCGGCACCTTAAACGCTGTTTTATTTTACTATTTCACTTTTTAATTATTTCTTCCGCAATTATTGTTTATATTTCGCATTGTTAGGCTTACCTAGTCGTAGAGACTAGGTGCCGTCACGATGGTTCATGGAGGGAGAACCGGGGTCGTGACAACGTCGTGTAACAACTGTTGCTCATTACATGCGTCTCTTGACATTCTTGAAGGCATATTGAGAGGTCTTTATTTGGAAGGTTTTTGGATAGGGTTGGAAAGAAAGGTCGACATGAAGGCTCAATGTAAACTCAAAATGAGGGATTATAGACTTACAACTCCTGGATTCGACTCTTTCAAAAATGAAATAAAATCTTCGCCCCAATTTCAAATACTGGGGATTTTTGGATTTTTCTATTTTTTTTCTTTTTCTTTTTCTTCTAAATTCTTATTTGGTTGGACCGAACCATGAGGCTGCCTACGTATGGTTATTCTTTAAGGAATCAGGTCGAACGTAGTTCAAACTTCTGACCTAACTAATTTTTTTTCATTCTTTGTTTTTTTTTTCTTTTTTTAAATCTTTTTTTGTTTCTTTTTGTCTTCAAAACAAGTTTCCCCAGCTTCTATTTTTTAGGGCATGAACCTTTGACAATTCTTTTTTTTTCACTTTGAACTTTCTAAAAGCTGCCCCAGTTTGTACTCTTGGGGCATGGACTTTTATTGTTATTTCATTTTTTTCATTTTTGTTGACTCTAAACTTGATTCCAAAAGAGGGTGGTCAAAGAAAATAACGCAGGCTTAAAGGGGTGACAAAGTGTATAAAGTGTTTGGGTTGCAGAAAAAGGGTCTCCCAACCTCGAGAACGCCAAACATAGTATCTTTTCGCGATCATAGCAGTGACGAATATATATGTCTTCTTGGTGTGTCATGGTTACAAGACACTTTCCATCCCTTAGTGTCAAACTTTCCAACAAACTTCAATTGGTTAAACATCCTCAAGCCCGAACTTCACAATGATTTGAAGGTAAATTTTACTCGACCTTAATTCCAAAGTATTTCAACTCTTTATTCATCCTCAAAAGTATTTTTTTCAGTTATCCAATTCTAGATTAAATCAGTTTCTAAGATCTGGCCAAAATTTCCGGATGGATGTCATGTCATTAGAACTAGCGAGAAAAGAACTAGGAACAGAATGACACAAAAGGATAAACTGTATTTTATTGAGTAAAAGATGAAAGGGTTTGACAACAAGACAAACAACCTAAAATCCGAGTTACAACAGGGTAATAACCCGCATAATGAAATAGCAACAGAACAGACACACAAGACCCACACAAATAGAATGGAGGGATATAAGGGTTTGACTCAATAAAATAAATAAAATCTGGATGACAACCCTGAAATAACCCAGATAGTAGAAAAAACATCAAAACAAGCTACCAAGATTTCGTCCTAGTAAGGAGAGAAAGACTTTTCAATTTCTAAGCTTGACATTTAGCCAAAGATTTGCTCATCAGAATCCCATGGCCTTCTCCAATTTTAGTTGGCAAATTTCCAAGAGGATTATCATACTCCATGTCACCACACATCTCCCCTATAAATTGTGCATCATCATGTGCAGGTAAAGTACTCTGCGCGATACTTTAGGTGTCACTGTCTTCGATCAAAATCAGTTTTTCCGGGATCATCCTGTCTACTTCTCTTTTCAAATCCCGACAGCTTTCAACATTGTGCCCCTAGGTATTGTAATGGTATTCATACCTTTTAGAAGGGTCAAAGCTTCTTGCACGTGGGTCCACATGATTTGGAGGAATGGGTGCAATCATGTCATGATGCTTTAACTTCTTAAATAAGCTTGCATAGGACTCTCCTATTGGCGTAAAATTATCTTTCAACCTTTGTTCTCCTCTATACCCCTGGCTTGGACGTGGGTAATAGGGCCCTTGAAAATTTTGTGAAGGTTGTCGGAGGTTTTGAGCTGTTGTTGCTCGCCTTCTAGGGTGTTTTGGTGACTGGACAACATACTGAGGTGGATCAATAGAGTATTGAGGGTTCTGAGGTGGATAATACTGCTCAGGGGAGTCATGGAAAACCTGAGGAGGCTGCTCACACCTTTGAGATGTTCTCCTGGGACCTCTTCTCGACCCTGATGTCATCATGATTTCTTCAACCTTCTCATTCGTGTCACCAAAATTATCGGATTCAATCTGGACAACCTGAGTTGCGGCTTTGAGAACCGCTTGACTCATAATTCTGCCTGTCTTAAGGCTATTCTCTACCATTTCTCCCATTTTGATTGCTTCCGAGAAGGATTTGCCAACTACGGACATCATGTTTTGAAAGTAATCTAACTCTTGTGCCTGAAGGAAGACAGTGATTAGCTCATGGTCATCCATGGGTGGCTTAACTCTAGTTGCTTGCTCTCTCCATTTAATAGCATATTCCCTGAAACTTTCACTTGGTTTCTTCTTCAAGTTTGAAAGGGAATTGCGGTCTGGGGCAATGTCAATGTTGTATTGGAACTGTTTGACAAAGTCCTGTGTCATGTCATCCCAGACGTACCAGCGAGATGTGTCTTGATCCATAAACCATTCGGATGTTACTCCCGTAAGGCTTTCCCCAAAATAAGTTATTAGCAATTCTTCATTTCTTCACACACCTCTTAGTTGATTGCAATACCTTTTCAGGTGGGCTTTGGGGTCTCCATGTCCATCATACTTTTCAATTTTGGATGTCTTGAAACGAGATGACAAATGGACATGGGGGAACATACATAGATCCTTGAAGGCAATACTCTTTTGACCTGCCAACCCTTGCATGTTTTTCAACCGTTGTTCTAAGTTTTTCACTCTTTGGGTCATTTCTTCCTGTGCCATCTTTCGGGCAGGCTTCTCAATGTTTCCAGAAAGATCAAACAAGTACGCGTGGTACTCAGGAGAGCAAATTGTGACTAATGACAATGCTGTCCTTGGCCATTGGCCCATGCTCGACATATTTTGGTCATTTGTTGTTTCAGTATTCTATTTTCCTCAAACATAGTAGACTCTTGTTGAACCCTTTGACCCTGAGCCTTTTGAGCACTCGTAATAGCTTCGATGTCAGTTATCATTTTTCCTTGGTTCTTGTGTTGTCCGCTTACCACAAACCGACCACCTCAAACCTTCTTCACAATTCAAAACAAAAGACACGTTAGAATGGACTCAGTCAGTCCATATTATCATCATTTATTTTCATTTTCATTTTTTTTTCTTTCTCTTTTTTTTTCTTTCCTTTCTCTTTTTTTTTTGGTCTTTGTTTTTTTTTCTTCTTTTTTTTTTAACCATTCGATCGAACCTGATGTGGGTTGCCTACGTATCATGTGGGAACATGAATCAGATCTTGCGTAGTTCAGGAATATTAGGAATAAAGTAAATAAACTA
Organism: Nicotiana tabacum; assembly: GCF_000715075.1. Lineage (NCBI taxonomy): Eukaryota > Viridiplantae > Streptophyta > Magnoliopsida > Solanales > Solanaceae > Nicotiana > Nicotiana tabacum. The sequence continues at coordinate 112,334,742 of NC_134080.1, read as the reverse complement.
ACTTTTTTTTTGGATTTTGAATTTTTCATTTTAATTTATCGAAAGAAAGACTTATAAAGAAGAAAGAGAATATTTTTGGATTTTGATTTTTCTTCAAAATTTTTGCAAAGAAAGACTTCTAAAGAAAAGATATAAATTTTTATTGAATATCAACCTTTTTTTGTTTTTTTTTTTGTATATATATATGTTTTTTGAATATCGACCTTTTTTTTTCTTTTTTTGGAATTTCGAAAGAAAAACTTCTAAAGAGGAAAGAAAATATTTTTGGAATTTTATTTTGAATTTATGAAAGAAATGCTTCTAAAGAAAAAGAAAATAGTTTTGAACCCTCAATTTTCTTTTCAATTTTTTAAAGAAGAATGAAAAAAAAATTTGGATTTTGAGAAGAAATTAAAAGTAAATATTTTTGTATATTTTATTTTTTTAAAAATTGGGGTCTAAAAGAAAGACTTTCTAAAGAAGAAAGTAATGAAAAATATTTTTGGATTTTTTTAAAAAAATATTGTGGGTCGGAACCGATGAGGTTTGCCTACGTATCTCACATCCGGTGAGAACCAGACCCGCGTAGTTCGCCCTTTTGACACAATAGGAAAATATGACTTATTTTGAAATGATTTTTTCTCTTTTTTTTAAAATTTCGGCAGAGTTTCAGGATAACTCAAATACCTGCCTCTCACTCTCTTTTCTTTTTTCTCTTTGATTTTTTTTTCTTTTTTTCTGATTTTCTTTTTCTCTTTTTTTTTCATTTTCTTTCCCTATTCTAGAAGCCAGTCAACATGCAAGCCGAAACAGACAGATACACAAGTAGCATGTAAGATGAATCAGGATGGTCTTCTAATTTGGGTACGCCTGTCCTAGACGGACTCAATCCTTGTGTTGAGTCCCAAAGTCAAATGCATGTGATGCAAACAAGCGTTCCAACTAGGGATCCGGCATGAGGCTATGTTATTATAGGTTTAAAACCTGGGTGTATCGTTCTATACCTGGCTTACCCGAGCGGACAGCTCGAGCCGAAGAGGGGGCAGCGTACCGGAAATACAAAAGCTTCACCGGCTTTGCAACTTGTCTAAACCTCGTTCCAAAATTGGGATATGACTCTAACAGAAAAGAAGTTACACGAAGTGTACACTTCCCAGATGATTTAGAAGACTCAGGGAGAAGAGGGTTTCGTACCAATTTATATACAGTCCAAATAATATCAGAGCGGTAAAAAACGGCATTTAGCACATTAAGCTCAAACATGCAAAACTTAGTTAATAAATAAAGCCAAGTATAATAGTTATTCTAAGTTCGAATTCTTGACCCCTGAACCAATGTTCTGGGTTTGGATCCCCAACAGAGTCGCTAGAGCTGTTACACCTCCTTTTTTACACCCCGAGGGGGTATAAGGGAGTTTTTTCAATTAAAGTGACATTATTCGAAATGGGATTAATTAATTTAATTTTTCAGAGTCGCCACTTGGAATAGTTATTTGGTGTCCCAAGTCACCGGTTTATTTTAAAATCTCAAATCAAAGAAATTTCAACTTTACTTTATAAGTCTGCGAACTAGAAATTCTAGATAAGGAATTTTGTTAACCCGGGAGAATGTGTTAGGCATTCCCGGATTCCGTGGTTCTAGCACGGTCTCTTAAACTATTAATAATTGGCCTATTATCTGATTTATTACATGTTTTAAGCCTATTGTGCATTTTTCGCTTTATAAACGCTTTTTAATTGATTTAAGCCGCTTTTAGTAAGATTCAATGTTATTTAAAACACGTCTTAAACCACGCTACATGAAATGCACCCGCAGTTCGCGACACATTCTATTTAACTGTGTTAGAAATTAGAATCGGGTCACATGAAATGCATACCTGGATTTATAACATGATAATTTCTACTATCATTATTCAAAATTATGGTAGGGTCACATGAAATGCACACCCGAGCCCCTTTAATCTACTTTGACATAGTTCAATTGATGAATAGCAACTCAATTTCTATACTGTGACAAAATCATGTTCAGCTATAACCAATTCGAGTAAACACGAGCAAATAACCGAGCGAGCAAATTCAAAACCACAAAGATCAATTACAGAATCAACGGGATCATATCACCAAACAAATAAATAATACCAAGCTTGCATAAAATGAATAGGGGATGAAAGAGTTGAACCTTAATATAGCTGGACAAATGATTGTTTCACTACTTTGAACTCGAGATATAACGAACCGTGGACGGAACTCGAATTAGCACCGGGAATCTAGACACCCAAACTCGAAGCAATTGGGCTAAGCCTTCTACTACAACTTATAGTGACATGAATGTGCCAGTTGACCCATCATTGACAAGGATTTCCCATTTGTTAAAATCTATCAAATACCTCCTCTAAAATTGAAGCTTCTACAAATTCAACAAACACATCTAATATCAAAACAACAAATTTCCCAAACACTTCCCTGCCTTTGTCAGTCACCTCCGGCGACTTCGTCATACAGCCCGATAACGGGGAAAAGGGATAAGGGAGATAGCTCATGTCCACATACGGCTGCTACTTCTTCAACTTAGTTCAAAATTTCAAACGTACTTCGCTTCCAATACAAAACGAAATTCTCCAAATATCATAGTAGTCAATCGCCCATTTGGCATTGAAACAGTAGGAAAATAACATTTTCAGTCCTTACCATTACATAATCTCAAACTTTGACAATTAAACTGCATGCAAAAATGTAATCCCTACAATAAAAACTTTATCAATATCTCCTAAGGCTACTCACAAGCTCAACAATATGGGAAAATAACCAAAACCCACAAATAAAATGTCTTCAAAATGAACAGCATAATAAGCTTTTAATATTATGTCTCTGTTTGGAAAGTATATACAAGCAAATGAACATTGAGATTCAAACAACCACAGAGATGTAGCAATTCAAACTTAAATGGAAACAATGGATGACACTTCGATCGGCATCAACGAACGGCGACATAGCAGTAAGAAACGAGAGAGAAAGGGCGAGATATGAGAGCAACCTGATCAGTAGCGTTCGCCGGATTCAATGGAAATCTGGCCAGATCTAGAAGCCAGTTGGCTTAGTAAAGTGATAAGAACAGGGCCAGTTGGCTTGGTGAGTGATTAAATCACTGAAACTCCGGAGAACAACAACGAAAGGGAGGTTGGGAATAGTGACTGTTTTTCTTTAGTGTAGAAGAAGGGTTACGACGGCTTGAGGTCTAATTTTTTGGGAGTTTTCAAGATGATGAGGACTGTTGATGCTTGTTTATGGTTGAAGAAGAATAAACTGAAGGTTGTGCTGAAGACGATGAGGTCCAGGGAGGGGGGGTCCATGTTTGCGGCGTTACAACGTTTTTTTCTAGGTCCTAGAGTCTATCTAGGTCTAATGTGTATTTTATGTATTCTATTTTTTGTGATTGTATGTATTTTTCAGTGATCCCCCTTATGAATTATGTCTTGTATTCTTTTATAGCTTAGGTCCAAATGGTGGATGATGTAGAGTGTGTATTAATAGGTTAGGTCTAAGTTATTATTTGGGTTTAAGGGTATTGGGCTCAAGGAATGGGCTAGAAATTTGGGCCTTTATGACTAGCTTTGCTTAAAATTAGCTTAATTATCTAAAAATCTATCCATATAGAAATATTACCAAAAATATTAATTAGCCCTACTTAAGTAAAAATAATTATTAAAATAAAACTGACCGTTAAAACAAAACTATTTTTGGTATTTTTCCAAAATTAAAAATGACTACAAAACATTAATGAAATTATTTTTTTGTAATTTTCATTTTCTTGTAATAAATAACGTAAAAAAGTCAAAATTACTTGAAATAGCGATATTAGGCTTAAATTAAATATTTACATGCTAAAATATAAAAAATCTTGGGGAGGATCAAAATCACATGTCTACATGTAGTCTTCCAGAGTATGACAATAGCTTTGAAGTCCAGGAATTGATCTTTGCAGTTATCCTCTCAACAAGTAGCTAGCATTGTTGATTTGTTAGCTTTTTTGAAGCGAATGACACCCCTAGATACTTGAAAGGTAGATTGCCTTCGTTGTAACCCAACTCCTGCAATATGAGTTCTTTCATCCTTTAATTTATACATGTAAGGTAGATTGAACTTTTATCTTGATTTGCTTAAAGGCCTGAAGCTTTTGAAAATTTCATAAATGCATCCTGAAGCAATCTGATTGATTTCAAATCAGCTTTGCAGAACATCAAGAGATCATCATAAAAACAGACATGGACCACTCCTAATCTTTTGCATCTCGGATGAAAATGAAACTCCTTATTCAAGGCAAGTTGACTGAACTCCTTTTGCAGATATTCCATGGCAATCACAAATAGGTAAGGGGATATAGGGTCCCCTTGTCTTATCCCCCTTTTACCTCTATCTTTGTGAGCCCTCCATTTAGATTTAAGGAATATGACATAGTGGTTAAACATTCCATTATCCATTCAATAAATCTGTGTAGAAAACCTAGGTCCATCAGTATCCTCCTCAGAAAGTACCAATCCAAGGTATCATATGCCTTTCTCAGATCAACTTTGAGAACACACCTTGCAGATATCCCTTTCCTGGTATAACCTTTGAACAATTCATGAGTGAATAGTATATTATCAGTAATGTTCCTTCCTTCAATAAATGTTGATTAAGAATCCCCCACCAGATGATTTATTACTATATTTAGTCTGCCAGTGATGACCTTTGTGATGATTTTATATATTGTTGTACAGCATGCTATTGGCCTAAAATCCTTAACCTATGTGGGGTTAGTGACTTTAGGTATAAGAGTAATAGTAGTGTTGTTGATAGCCTTTGATAACTTTCCTGAATGGAAGAAATCCAGAACATCAGCAATCACATCCTCTTTGATCACCGCCTATTGTTGAGTGAAAAACCCTATTGGAAATCCATTTACACCTGGTGCTTTATTAGTTGCCATACTCTTGATAGCCCCCCACTATTTCCTCCACTGTGACATTCTTAACCAGCTCCAGTTGTTGTTGCCTTGTTAGACAAGCTCCTTTCTTGATCACCTCAGTGTTTGGACAGGGATGAACTGGTGATGATTCCCCCATCAGCTTCTGAAAGAAATCTAGAAACTGATCCTCCACTTGTTTAGGATCTGTAACATTGATACCTGCGTCATTATAAATAGAAACAATTGTGTTAGTAGTTGTGCGCATCTCCATTTGGCATGAAAGTACTTTGTGTTTGCATCTCCATGATGTATCCATGTGGCTCTAGACTTCTGCCTCAACACTTGTTCCTCTACATTACTCCACTTCTCCACTTCAAACAGAACCTCTCTTTCCTGCTGTATAAGCTCATGCTTTAATGGTTTCAAGGATAATTGGTGTTGTACCAGGTCCAATTTTTGCTTTGCTTGAGCCAGTTTCTGCTAATAAGATGTCATATAGTTGTTCAATCCCTTTAATGCATCCTTGAGTCTTTTAAGTTTATGCCACGTCCTCGACTGCCCTATACCTCTATAAATCTGTACCCATACTTCTTTCACTATTATTGTAAATTCAGGATGGTGTAGGACTATATGATATAGTCTGAATGGTCTGGGATGTAGGTGTTGCTGCAGCAATCCAAACTTGCAATTCATTAGTATAGGAGAGTGATCAGATACACCAAGATTTAAAAATTCTACCTCAATAGAACCATTATTCATCAGCCAGCTAAAATTCTCAAATGCCCAATCTATTTTACTATACACCCTTGCATTTTCATCTCTTTTAATACACCATTGTATAGTACCATCCTCTGTTCTTCAAGGGGGTAAATTGAATTCTATCCAAGAATTCCTTAAAACCTTGTACCTCTGCCTGTGTTATAGGGGCTCCAATTCTATCATCTGCTTGCAGTACATTATTGAAGTCTTCACTAATCAGCCAATCATTGGTAATATTTGTACCTATAACAGTAAGCTTGTCCCATAGCTGCTTCTTTGGATCCAACTCATTGTATGCATAAACCACAGTGAGAAACCATTTCTTCTGACTATTTGGTTCTACCACTTCACAATGAATAAATTGAGCATCTACTTCCAGTATTTGGAGCTGAATATAAGGTTTCAACAATAGCCAAATACGACCATTATAAGCATGGTCATAATTATAGTGTGCTCTCCAGTCCTTTGCTATTTTCTGTGTAATTCTTCTAGCTTTATTCACTTTAACCCTTGTCTCAACTATTCCATTAACTCTACTTTGTACTTTTTCAAAAAGAGAGTCATCTCCTTCTGTTTAAAAGGCATATTAATCCCTCTAATATTCCAAGTACTTATAATCATGGGGGTATGGGATGGTCATGCCCACCCTGCCCTACATCAGATGAGGTGCCACCTTGATTGAGGATCTCAAATTTGTTTGTGATACCAATATGACTAGTAGAGCAACCAGCTTGTACCTGTTCATCCATATCATCCACAACCACTCTTTTGTCAATTCTTCTCTCTTTCCTTATTACTTCTGATAGTTCTAGAAATTCACTATTATCCATATGATTTCCTGCCAATTGTGTACCTATTGCATTGTCCCCATCTACATCAGTTTTTGTAGCATCAATAGTTGGCTCATTTGGCATGGTATTCAAATCTTTTGCCACCCATTTGGTCTCCACCTTTTTCCTTATTCTACCCTTATCTTCCTTCTATTCTGCTTAGCAAAAGCTCCATTTGTCTTATGAGCCTTACTCTGTCTACATTCCTCAGTAGTATGCCCAACTTTTACACAATCCATGCAGTATTTGGGCTCTCAGTCATATTCAACGCTCTGATGAATAATTCCTACTGGAGTGTGTAGCTCAATATCACTCGGCAAGGGATGGGAACTGTCTGCTTCTACTAGGACTCTGGCAAAGGAGATACGATCCATCTCAATAGTATACAGATCAGTGTACATAGGCTTGCCCACTACACTAGCCAGTTTACTCAGAACCTCAGTAGACCAATATCCAACTGTTAAGTTTGGAAATCTTACCCATAGTGGAATCACATTCAAACACTCTAGGTCAAAAACAAAGTCAATCGACCAATTCATCAAAATGAACGACTTGTAATGAAAAGTATAGGGACCTAATTGTATGACTCTATCCCTATCGTCCATCGAATCAAATCTAAATATGTAATAGCCGTCAACATGACATAAGATTTTTGATTTATTAACAAAATCCCACACATTATCAACATAATTCTCCATAGATTTGAAATAAGGATTTTCACCCGCAACATAGCCAATGAGTGAATTGCTCCAATAGCTCTGATGTTCCTTAATATCTTCATCTACAATCGTCACTACAATTGTATCTCCATGCGGATCTGGAGGAATGTATGTGAGTATCTTACCTATTTGAGAGCTTCGATTTCTCTTATAAGCGTTTTCCTCCACTAATTTGGTTTCATGTTCCATTAGCACTGGTTTTCGAGTCATAGCTGAAGAATTCGCAGTGGATTATGCTAGATCTGAAAATTGAAGCCGGCGTGGAATCTCTTCCCCTGTTCTTCACACAGCTCGTTTCCCAGCCAAGTTTGGTGGATACTCATTAGCTTCACCCTTACCTGGGCCTTCTTGTATTGTTTGAAACTGAATTGGAAGAAAGCTTCCAAATGTTAATGGTTTTGCATGCGCCGGTATAGTAGTAACTGGTGTAACTGAACTCACCAGTGGCGTTAGAGTGGTGGTGGTGGCCGGAATTGTCATACTACTCGTGCACATTAGCATATTCTACTTAACATGCGCCAAGATAAAACATCAGTCCCCCAATCCCACTGTTTTTCATTGTTAAAAGTGTTGGATATCTCATAGTTTCATTGTCTTATATCATTCTCTTAAACTAGTTTATTGGTGTTTTATGGTATATTTTGGATTGGTTTCATGAAGTAGTATTAATTGTGTGAAGTTTCATAATGTACAAGCTTTCTGGTTGCTTTGGTTTGAGGTTTAAGTGTGTAAAGAGTTTTGAGTTAAACTATGAAATTTCTGTTATTACTATGTAATTGGTACTGATATTGTGGGATCAGGTTGCGCACTGCAATAGGAGGAATAAGGATGATATATATTGAGGAGGAATAAGGGTGAAATGTTAATGTCCGGTGGGATTAGCTTGCACACCGCAACAAGAGGAATAAGGGTGGATTGATATGGAGTAATAAGGGTAAATATTTATATTGATATTGATTATATGGTAGCGGGATGCGCGCCACATAAATTTATGTGTTTATGTACCTTTCTTCTATAATGTGAGTTATTCTGTAGTTTTACATTTCTCTTCAGGGTTGGTTATAGCTAGACACTGATGAGTTCTGTATTCGTTCCTCGCAATTTACTGCTTTATTTTATTTCGTTCTCCTTTCTGCATTTATTATACACTATATACAGGTTATATTATAATTGCCCTGATGTAGACTCGTCACTACCTCGTCGAGGTTAGGCTTGGTACTTACCAGTAAATGGGGTCTGTTGTACTGATACTGCACTATGCACTTTTTGTATAGATTTTGGAGCTAGTAGTGGCTGATTGAGAGATTGGCTTCAGATTTCAGAGTTAGGAGACCCAAGGTAGTCCTATTGGCGTCCGTAGGCCTTGACGTCCCCTTCTACATCTCCTTATTTCTATTTTATCTATTTATAAAACAATTGCAAATTTCTTTCAAACCGACGTTTGTAGAAAATCATAGTAAATTTGTGGATTGTGACACCAGATTCTGGGTATTAATAGCAACAGTATTGGTAATAACATATAAACAAAGGGGTTGTTTACTTATTTCCGCAATTGTTTATACTTTTTTTGTTTGTTTACATTTAATCATTAAAACGAAATGGAAATTGGCTAATAATACTCTAACGTTGGCTTGCCTAGTAAGTGTGATATTCGACGCCATCACGGTCCCGACAGAGAGAATTCCGGGTCATGACAACATCATACGGAGGAAAATCAGGATAGTGACAAGTTTGTATTGGAGCTCTAGGTTAATAGGTGCTACGAGTCATAAGCGAGTTTAGTAGAGTCTTGTGGATCGGTAAGAAGAGTTTGTACTTATCTTTGAGAGGATACGGAACTCTTAGGACAATTTCACTTCTTTATTCCTATCGTGTGGATTTATTGATCTTGGAGTTTGAGCCTTTGTCATTCTATTCTATCTTAGATGGTGAGGACACGAGTTGTAGTTATTGATGACGCTACCCTAGAGACGGCGTTGCTAGGGGCCAGGGAAGTGTCAGAGGCCGAGGAGGAGCATATGCCGCAGCTAGAGCACCTATCAGAGCAGCAGTAGAGGAGCCGCAAGTAGCTCTGATTAGGGGACAGGTACCAGAGGAACCTGTTGCTACCCCATGACTTCAGGAGATGTTAGCACAGTTTTTGAGCATGGTTGGTACATTGTCTCAATCGGGGTTGATTCCGGTTGCACCAACCACTTCATAGACCGGGGGAGGAGCTTAGACTCCCACCGCCCGTACTCCAGAGCAGCGAGTCCGTGTTGATCAGGTTTGAGGTGTCATGCTGACATAACCCGTTGTTCCAGTTCAGCCTGTGGTTAGGGCAGCAACATCTGAGAAGGAACAACTTATAATTGTGAGGTTCAAGAAGTATCACCCTCCTACTTTCAGTGGTTTGGCTTGATAGGATGCACATGGTTTTCTAGAGGAGTGCCACCGTATTCTCCGCATTATGGGTATTGTGGAGACGAGTGAGGTTGCTTATACTACATTCCAGCTTAAGGAAGCGGCATATCAGTGGTGGCGAGCTTATGAGTTGGGTAGCCCGGCCGATGCATCTTCACTTTTATGGACTCAGTTTTCATAGATGTTCTTAAGAGAGTTCGTCCCACGGACCCTTCGGGATGTATGGCGCGCAGAGTTTGAGTTGTTGCGCCATGGCACTATGTCAGTGTCAGACTATGCCATTAGATTCAGTGATTTTTCCAAACATGCACCAACTTTGGTTTCTACAGTCAGGGAGCGAGTCCGCAGGTTCATTGAGGGGCTCAGTCATGGTATCTGATTCAGCATGGCTCTGGAGTTGGAGACGGATGTTTTGTTCCAGCAATAGATATAGCACGTAGATTAGAGATTATGTGGGATCAGGAGGGAGAGGTCAGGGAGGCTAAGAGACCTCATAGACCGGAGAGATCTATTGGTCAGCAAGTTTTATTTGCACATCAGGCTACGTACGGTGTTCTAGGTACCCATATGTCTTAAGGTACCCGTACCGGATAGCTTCCGCAACCACGTCAGCAGAGACGTTGCTTTGAGTATGGAGATACCAGCCACATGGTGAGAGATTGTCCTAGACTCTAGACAGATATGTCCCAGCAAGGTGGATAGGCTATGAGTTCTATTCTAGTTGTTGATATCCCTGCACCGCCAGCCTGGGGTGCAGGTCAGGCGAGTAGAGGGCGCCCAAAGGGGCAGGCTCAGCCTGTTGATGTGCTTTCTACGGTAGGGGTTGAGGCCACTGCACTAAATGATGTTGTACAGGTATGGTTTCGATTGTTATAGAGGAGCGTCATTCTTATTTTTATTTGGTTCTACTTATCGGGGTGAATCCTCCTATTTTACTTTAGATATGGGTGAGTTTCATGATTTTGTAATCAGCTTATATGGTTACCCTTTTTAGGAGATTCTATAGTTGTAGCTGTGTGTATCATTCTATTTTATTCATTATTACGAGCTGTGAGACTAGAAGTGACTTTTTGTTACCCATTACGGTAGGTTTTGATATGATTTCTGCATGGCTGGTTATGATTTGTGATTTAGATGCTCTATAGGTGTAGGGGACCAGCGGAATTGAATTAGTGGAAGGTTTTAGTTGGTATGATGTGTATGCTACTTGTGATTCAAAGCTGAGGATGGGATCCTCGCGTCTTCATGTGATTTGATATGTTTAAATCGGGCCGCGGGCCGCAGTGGAGTTATATTAGGATGAGATCCTTGTGATTTGTTCATATACTTTGATTCTCCCTTGTGGAATTAATTCCTAGTATTCTACTAATAGGAAGTTGTGCCTGTCAGGCTTGTTTGATAGTTCTTCCATGTGTTTCCTTGAATACTCAGTCATATTCGTGTTGTATTTATTGGGTTTTAGCTTGTGAGGTGTATGCCCAAGTGGTGTTAGGCGTGACTTGTTGATTCAGGTTAATAGTTATGAGTTCTTCATATTTCTTGCATTGTTGTCTTTGTTGTAAAGGTTTGGAATAGGGTTGTAGCGGATATGAGGTTAATTGCCGGTGTTGGATTTGATTATGGGCAACAATTGTGATAAGAGATATTGTTATGAGCGTATGTGTGATGCATTACATCGTGTGGTTGTACCTGGTAGGTGTAGGCGCGAGTTGTTGCAGCTGGTTATGGCTGATACAGTGTGTTGATGTGGGGATCGGGTCTTTCGAAAATAATTAAATGGCGAAATATTTGTTTCTAAAGCCTATTAGTGTTGGTGAAAGAAATAATCTTCAGTAGAGTTGGTGTTGTCGGGCCTATGTGGATTGGGGTGACGTGGGATCACCTGCGAGTATATGTATGGTGAGTACATTCAGTGATTTGATGACTTTGGATTGGTTCTTGGAACGTTCGAGGATGAACGTTTGTCTAAGAAAGGGGAGAATGTAACAACCCGACTAGTCATTTTGAGAATTAGCGTCCCATCTTAAGGTCTCGAGCAGCTTCGTATTGTGTATTATGGCATGCGTATGCGATCGAATTTGATTTTCAGGTGCTTCGAGAATGGTTTAGAAGGATAATTCTTGTTTTAGAAGCTTAAGTGGTAAAAGTTTATCAGAGTTTGACTTTTGTGCAGACGACACCGAAACGGCATTTTGATGATTTCAATAGATTAGTATGGTGAGTTTGAACTTAGTCATGCATCCGGATTTGGATTTGGAGGTCCGTAGGATAATTTGAAGCATTTCGACGAAAATTAGAAAGTTGAAGTTTTGGAAGGTTAAAAGGTTTCACTGGGAGTTGACTTTGTTGATATTGGGCTCGAATTACGATTTTGAGAGGTTGATTAGCTCTATTATGTCATTTGAGACTTGCGTGCAAAATTTTACATCATTCCGGGTTGATTTGATGTGTTTCGGCACTAGTTTTAGAAGTTGGGAGATTCGGAAATTCATAAGTTCGATTCAAGGCGTGATTGATAGTTTTGACGTTGTTTGATGTGATTTGGGGCCTCGAGCAGGTCCGCGTTATATATGGAACTAGTTGGTATGTTTGGATGGGGTCCTGAGGCCCCGGGTGTATTTTGTATGGGCTACGGGCCATTTTCTTATGTTCTGGAATGCTGAATTGCTGGTGTCTGCTACATCGCGTTCGCATTCTCTATTCCACGTTCGTGTAGTGCCTTTTGTGGGGCAATGATATTTCTTCTACACGTTCGCACCTTCCTGCTTGCGTTCGCATAGCTCATAATTTGCAACTGTTATTTTTCTTCTTCGTGATAGTGATACATGTTACCTGGGCAACAAAATATAATTTCCAAAATTGAGGGTTTTGTCCATTTTTCATCTTTTGAGCTAGAGGCCTCAGATTTGAGCGATTTTTGAAGGGTGCTTCACGTTTTTGATTGGGGTAAGTGTTATTTATTCGAAATTGATTATATTTCATGATTCCATAATTGTTTTCATTATTAAATTAGTGAATTGAATGGAAGAAAATTGAAATTTTGTAAAACTTTTCAAAAATGTAAAATGAGGATTTGAAGGATGATTCGATATCAGAATTTGATTATATTGGTATGGTTGGAATCCTCTTAGAATGGGTGTTCGGGTTTTGTGCATTTTATCGGGTTCCGAGGTGTGGGCCTGATGAGCGCAACACACACACTTAAATATGTTCGCTAGTCGAATATAGTAAAATATAATATCGTATCCACACGGATTGGTGTTTAACCAAAATTGGGGATTTCAATCAAAGCTTACTTTAGAAGAACTCGGGCTACTGATAATAAAATAGAAATAAAAATAATTGATAAATAACAGCTGAATATAAAGAAAAGTAAATGAATATATTCCAATAGTATTTCGCGTCCTTACAAATGATCAGTCTTCTCCTTTTATGGCTATCTCTAGGTAATACGTTTTGTTTCTATCATAATAGATCCATTATTGATAATTAATGGCATTTAATGTAAAGTTATAATTGGTAATCATATTTGATTCAATACAGATTCCCTAACGTTTTTCGTATTTAATGTCTATTAATTTACGTATCTATACCCTTTTTTGCTATCAGATTCATTCTCTTAATACGACCCTCGAATATTAAGAGGTCCGAGCATCTATCCTTTCTGTTTTTTCTTGAACCTTTGCCCGTGCCTGTTGAAGCTCGTGTCTCTTTAATTATTCTTTGCCAATTTTCATCCTTTGACCAGTCCACGTGTCATGATGTGTCACCTTACAATCTGTTATATGTACGAACTTAATTTTTCCAAATACAGATAGTCCCCCCACTTGCCATTTATTCATCAATAGAATATTTGAGAAGTGGATCTCATTAAAGTAGGAATATTTGCCTCCATTAATTCTTCTCTGGAACTGATGCTTCATCAGTCACTTCCATTTAATGTCCCTGACACGTGGCATCTCCTGGTTGTTTCTGTAATTTTTCAGCATCTTTTAAGGCTTTTTTACGGCTTCACCAATTTCGAAAGGACAGTTCTCATTATGACATTTCCATCATTGCACCTTTTCCTTTGACGGTTGCTTCTGACTATAAATATAACTTTTCACCTTTGTCTTTCTCACAAAAGGTTTAGAATATTCAATTCTTATTTTCTTCTTCCTCGTACTACTATGTCTTATTCAAACCCTAACCCTCGGAGAGTCCCCATCATTGATAACCTTTCTCTTGCTCCTGTTAGAAGTAGGAGAGGAGGGAGTCTTCATAGTTTAGGATCTTCATCTTTACGAGGCCCTTCTATTCCTTCAACGGGTTCTACTCCACCTTCTAGAACCAGAGGTTCTCTTTCTCAAAGATGTTCATCTAGAAATAAAGAACCCACTGAACCTCTTCGTGAAACTTTAGTGGATGAAATTGTTCCTGCTGAACTATCTTTTTACAATGCTAGAGAGTCCATCAGAAACCAAGTTTCTTCTATGTCTTCATTAGATCGTGCTGACATTTACCCGACTCAGATCACTGAAGGTCTGATTTTTTGTGGTTCGTAGAGATTGCCAGTGGAGTCATGATTTCCCCATTATAATCCCCAATGCAAACCAAAGAATCACTTCTTACTTGAATGGGTTTTCTTTAGTATATACATACCCTTTTACACTGAATTTCAAGCCTCCTATTGACCCTGTTATTATCGAGTTCTGTCGCTTTTTCGATGTTTGCTTAGGACAAATTGGCCCCATCGTGTGGAGGGTTATTGCTTGTTTGAGGCATTTGGCCAACATGGCTGGCATGCCTTTTACCTTCTTCCATTTAATCCATCTTTATTCTCCCAAACTCTTCCGTCAAGGAATTTTTACTTTAGTAGTGAGAAGCAAAAGAGTTCTAGTCAGCCCAGAGGACGATAGGGACCGTGGCTGGTATGTCAGGTTTGTTGCTGCCCCCACTGTTGGTTTAGTGAATGAAGAGAATGTTCCATTTCCTGAGAAGTGGAATTTGCAAATGAGTTTTCTTTTTTATAGCTTTCCTATACCTTTTTCTTAATTTTGATGGTTGTCATTTAACTTCCTCTTCTTTTTCAGCAATCATGGGAACTGTTGATGAGATTCTCAATTTTCGTGGTTGGGTAGGAAAGTTGTTAAGTGTTTCTCCGATGGAAGCTAGATCCTAGAAAAACCTTTCTCATCGATTTGGTTGGAAAGTAAAAACTCACGGTAAATGCTTTTTTACCTTTATTTCCTTTGTATTTCCGTTCACTTCTTTCCTTAGAAATTATTTTGACAGTTCTTTTTGTCATGATTTCCCATTCGAGGCATAAGCGCTGAGGCCGTCATAGCTTCAAGAATTTTTTTAGAAAGAGCCCAAGAAATAATTTTGGGTTCTTCATCGAAAAGGAAAGCTTCTGCTGACCAAGACTCTAAAGAAAAGGAAGAACAAGATGGGGTTCTTTGATAAAAAGGCCATGAGTTTGAAGACGCATTATTTCAGATGATGAAGCATCTCCCCCTCATTCTGTTCCTCTAACCGATCCAGTTGAAGCCACCTTGGTGATTTCTGATGATGATACTCCCGCGGCCACTCGTGATTCTGTTGATCAGCTTTTTGCTCGTAGGTTTGATAATGAAAGTTTGGGTCCAGTTTCTCATGAAGTGCCCCTTGCCTCATTTTCCATGTCTGCTCCTGTGACATCTTCTTTACCAGTTGTGTCTGTTGCCGTTGCTGCTTCGCCCTAGGCTGTTTTGACTCCTTCTATAGTTCCTCCTACAAGTATTCATCACACTGAGGTTGGTTCCTCAAGTGGAGGTGGAGCTATGAAACAAGTTATCATCGAGGTTCCTGCCGATGGTAATCTTTTAAGAAAATCAGGTCGGGCTGATGTGTGGTTGAAACCCCTGATTGGTCCAATCGAGAGATCCAAGCTCGAGAGTCACAACTCTTTGACTTGGATGAATGACATAGTGCAATCATCATTAAAGGTATTCCTTTTAATGTTTTATTATTCCTTTCTTCTATTAAGGTTCTCACCCCTCCTCTCTTTTTTTTAGATCAACTTTGTTGGTACAGAAATGATGAAGAGGGTTTCCCACACGGAGCAGTTAATGCACGATTACCAAATTAAAGTGGACAACTGGATAGAACAATATGAAAGCCTTCAAATTGACATGGAAGTGTTAGAAGAAAGCAAGTGAACCTTAGAGCAGCAGTTGAAGGTTTTAACTTCAGAGTTGGCGGTTGAAAAAGCTTCCTCAAACCAAGCTGGCAAAGACAAGAATCTCCTCGAAACATCTTTTTCCGGGTAACTCTCCAAGGTTAGTGAAGAGATCAGAGAGTTGAAGGCTCTGTTAAGTGAGAAAGAAGTGTGCCAGTGAACTTGTGCAAACTTTGACGTAGACCCAAGAAGACCTCTGTGAGTCTTCTGATAAGGTCTGTTCCTTAGAAAGTTCACGTGCTTCTCTTCAAACTTCTTACGATTCTGCCTTGGCTGAGAATGAAAAGCTCAAAAGTGAAATTGATCAATGGGAGAAAGATTACGAGATTCTTGAGGACAAGACCGCAATTGAAGTGAGTTGGGCATTTTTAAATACTCGCCATGATACCCTTGTGGAAGCTAGCCAAGAGGGCTTTAACTTGGAGGCTGAATTAGCTAAAATAAAAGAAACTATTGAAAAGACTCAGCAAGGCCAAGACTTTCCCTCTCCCATGGTTGATACTTCTGAACATATTGAAGATGATATGGGTACGGTGAATGTTCCAACTCCTTCAAGCCAACTTGAATCTTCTGCTGCTGGTGACCCTACTTTGGCTCCTTCTTCAACTCCTCAGTGAAAAGTTTATGGAATGTGACTTCTTCTCTTTTTTTCTTTTGGTAGAATGTGGTTATAACCCTCGGTCCCATTTAGGGGTTTAGTTTTTTGAAAATGACAAGTCTCCAGACCTTTTCAGAGCGTTCTGTATAAATGACCAACAGTTTATGACTAAGTTCGTACTTAGTCTAAGCTTTTCAATATTAAGAAGTTTTCCATTTTGACTTAGTTATTCTCAGCTTCTGTTTTGCGCATTCTTGCCTTTATATTCAAGGACCTGTTAAATAATTTGCACTTTTATTTCATAAAATGCTTTCTTAACTTCATGGATGTTTAAATCAAACATGAATTTTATAAAGAGGGCCCTTTTATATTCGACACTTAATGAAGAAGATGTCTCAACTTCATAATGGTGTAAGTGTACGACAAAAGAAATAGGAATACACGTGTTTCTTGAAATAACTTTGATAAAGTTTTCATTTGAATTTTGTCAAGTTTAAATAACATCTTACATGTATTTAAATAACTTCTATAACTTTTTCATAACTGGTTTCTTTACAAAAGATTTCAAAAAAGAAAATAAAACACTAGGTTTTTATTTATAACCCATTTCTATACATTGCCTTTAACCTAAATATGATAAGGTTTTCTTTGGCTTTATGTTATTGGCTCGTAACTTTGCTCTGCACTTTACTTATTCAATGAGTAGACTTTTCGGGCTTTGACTTGAACTTTGATTATTTCTCAGTCTTCTTTGCCTTCTTTACACATATGTCTATGTATATTATATAGTCCCCCAAGTGTTTGAGCTTTGAAGTATGAAGTCTCGAGCACTTGATTACTCCTCTCATTCGGCCCTTTTCCTGAAAAGGAAACACCATAAGGGACTCGGAGGTGTGATTATAGATGAAGACTGCTTAACCCGTTTGTATTTCTATTAGAATAGTTGTATCCCTAGACTGGTAATTTATACTCTCCAACGTGCCTTGCAGGTCGTGATTCATCATTTACTACGGGTTAGCTTTTTTCCTATCATCTAAAATCGTTAGCAAAACTTTAACAATTCAAGAATGGAATTTTAAAATGAGGATACCTGACCGTGGATACTCCTTAGAAATAGTATCTGTTCAGATGAACGGCATTCTAATGTGAAGGTAATATCTTGTCATCCATTGTTTCCAGCTCGTATGCTCTTTTTCTTGCAATACCGTGAATCTTGTAACGTCCTTCCCAAGTTGGACTTAATTTTACCGCATTAGTTGCTCTCGTGGATTGAAAAACCTTCTTGAATACGAAGTCCCCAATCTTGAAGTATCTTAGGCGAGCTTTCCGATTATAATATTGTTCCATGACTTGTTTTTGTGCCGCCATTCTTATTATTGCAGCTTCCCCTTTTCCTTCAAGTAGATCTAGGTTTATTCGCATTTCTTATTCATTGGATTCTTCAATCGCTTGTGTATCCCCGTGCTTCGCTCCCCTATCTCAATTGGAATTAAGGCTTCAGCTCCCTATACCAATAAGAATGGTGTTTCACCCGTACTTGTTTTTGTTGTTGTGCGGTACGCCCATAAAACACCAAGTAGCAACTCTGGCCAATTGCCTTTGGATTTTTCCAATCATTTCTTCAAATTGTTGACAATGACTTTATTTGTTGATTCAGCTTGTCTATTACCCATCGGATGGTAAGGCATTGAGGTAATCCTTTTGATCTGTCAACTTTGAAAAAATTCTGTGATTTGTGCACCTATAAATTGCGGGCCATTATCACATACAATTTCCTTTGATATACCAAATTGACATATAATATTTCGCCAAATGAAATCTCTGACCTTCTTTTCTCGTACCTGTTTAAAAAGCACATGCTTCTACCTATTTAGTAAAGTAATCAGTGAGTACTAGTAAAAATTTTACCTTGCCTTTTGCTTGTGGTAGTGGACCCACAATGTCCATCCCCCATTTCATAAAAGGCCACGGTGCAACGACCGGATGTAGCAACTCTGCAGGTCTATGCATAGTGTTACCGTATCTTTGGCACTTATCACATTTAGCCACAAAATTTTCCGCTTCTTCTTCCATTTTGGGCCAATAACAGCCTGCTTTAATCATGGTTTTTACTAATGATCTTCCTCCTGCGTGATTTACACAATGTCCCTCGTGTATTTATCTCATTACATACTCTGTTTGAAAAGGCCCGAGGCATCTTGCTAAGGGACCACCGAACATTTTACCATAAAGATTACCTTGCTTTAAACAGTAACGAGCAGCCTTTTTACGAAGAGCGTAAGCCTTTTTTTTATCTTCAGGGACAGTTCTATACTGCAAAAAAATGACAATCTCGTTCCTCCAATCCCAGGTTATGTTATTGAAATTTACCTCATTTTTGTCATGATCGAGTACTAAATGAAACAAATGAATTATAGAAGCATTTTCGTTACTCGTCACGTCTTCCGCAGATGCGAGATTAGCTAGGGCGTCTGCCTCAAGATTTTCCTCTCTTGGTATCTGCACAACTTTCCAGGTTTGGAATTGCCTAACCAGATCACGTGTCTTCTCTAAGTATTGTTGCATTCGTGCTTCTCTGGCTATATAAGTCCCCAGTATTTGATTAACTACGAGCTGCGAATCACATTTGATTACGATCTGATCGATGCCAAGTTCGTGTGCCCGTTCTAAACCTGCAATCACAGCTTCATAATCTGCCTCATTATTAGTTATAGGATGACATTTTATGGATTGTCGTATGGTTTCACCCGTAGGTGGTACCAAAACAATTCCTAGACCTGCCCCCTTCACATTTGATGAACCATCAGTAAATAAGGTCCAAGTTTCTGTATTAGACCCGTTGAACACTTGCAGTTCTTTCTTCTTCTAGTTGCATTCCTTGGCTAAATTAAGCCAAAACATATGCTAACACTTGAGATTTTATTGAGGTTTTGGGCTGATATGTGATGTCGTATTCACTCAATTCTATGGCCCACTTGGCTAACCTACTTTATAACTCATGTTTGTGTAATATATTACGCAGTGGATAAGCAGTTACTACGGAAATAGGGTGACATTGAAAATAAAGCCTTAACTTTCTAGATGCCATGATTAATGCAAGTACAAGTTTTTCTAGCTGAGGATGTTGTGTCTCTGCATCTAATAATGATTTGCTAATATAATAAATTGGAGACTGTTTACCTTGGTCTTCATGAGCTAAAATAGCACTCATCGCTACTTCTGAAACAACTAGATAGATAAGCAACCTCTCCCAATCTTTTGGTTTTGCGAGCAACGGTGGATTTGACAAGTATACCTTCAAGTTTTTGAGTGCTTGTTAACAATCCTCGGACCATTCGAACTGATCTTGCTTTTTAAGAGCTGAAAAGAATTTAAAGCATTTTTCTGATGATTTGGAAATAAATCTTCCCAGGGCTGCAATTGTTCCGGTTAGTCTCTGCACCTCTTTTTTACTTGTAAGTATGTCAGGAATTTCTTCAATGACTTTAATCTGTGCGGAATTTACTTCAATACCACGGTTAGAAACAAGAAAACCCAAAAACTTACCTGATGAAACGCCAAATGCACATTTCTCGGGATTTAGCTTCATATTGAATTTTTGTAAGATCTGAAATGTATCAGACAAGTGCGGTATATGATCCCCTGATTGTTGAGATTTGACAAGCATATCATCTATGTAGACTTCCATAGTTTTTCCTAAATGCTCCTGGAACATTTTGGTCACCAACCTTTGATACGTGGCACCAGCATTTTTGAGGCCAAAGGGCATTACTTTGTACTAAGTCCCCCTGTCTGTTATAAATGAAGTTTTTTCCTCATCTAGGGGATACATTTTGATCTGATTATACCCTGAATATGCATATAAAAAGCTTAACAATTCATGTCCTGCAGTAGCATCAATTAGTTGATATATATGTGGTAACAGAAAAGAATCTTTAGGACAAGCTTTGTTAAGGTCAGTGTAGTCTACACAAACTCGCCATTTGCCATTCTTTACCTGGGCAGCAGAATATAATTTCCAAAATCGAGGGTTTTGTCCATTTTTCATCTTTTAAGCTAGAGGCCTCAGATTTGGGCAATTTTTAAAGGGTGCTTCACGTGTTTGATTGGAGTAAGTGTTATTTATTCAAAATTGATTATATTTCGTGATTCCATAATTGTTTTTATTATTAAATTAGTGAATTGAATGGAAGAAAATGGAAATTTTGTAAATTTTTTAAAAAATGTAAAATGAGGATTTGAAGGACGATTCGATATCAAAATTTGATAATTTTGGTATGGTTGGAATCCTATTAGAATGGGTGTTCGGGTTTTATGCATTTTATTGGGTTCCGAGGTGCGGGCCTGATGAGCGCAACACACACACACTTAAATATGTTCGCTAGTCAAATACAGTAAAATATAATATCGTATCCACAGGGATTGGAGTTAAACAGTACTATCGTAGTTTGTAGCTAGATTGCTATCCAAAATGATCAACACTTTAGAGTTTTATGACTAATGCTAAAATTAGCGAAAAATCTAGAGCTAATTGACTAATGACAATCAACGCAAATAATGAGCAAAGGAAGATGTCAATTGGGAGAAGATAGGGTTGATAGGATAGATGCAAGACAAATGGTTGTGATCTTACTCTAGGTTTCACTTCTAATGTTCTAGTGAGTCTCTCGAATGCACTTAGTAATTAGTTCAATTGTTTAGTAGACCTCCTCTTGATTAAGTCTCAACCTCACAAGATGAACCAATTTTAAGCACGTGAATATATGTAAGAATTCGTAGAGGACTGGTCTTTAGGAGAACCTCTCTCGATTATCTTCCTAACTAGGTTTAATTAAAAATTCAACTAGCCTCTTTCGATTACTAAGAAGAATTAATGAGTTCAATCAACAAAATAGAATGCAAGTATATCACATGTTATGCCTCTCTAGATTACATGAGCAAGTGAGTATAGATACAACAATTAAAACATCCAAAACGATTCAATATATAAAACTAGAGTTATAATCCACAAACAAGTATTAATACACCAAATCCATCAAATCCTAAAGAGAACTACTCCATGGATATGGTGTAATTCATCATAAATATGTTTAAGTTAAAGGAAAATATAAAACAATCCAAACTCTTGTCTTGAGTGAGGATTGAATGATGAATTCCCTATGTTTTCACTCCTCCACCTCCTCTTTAGCTTCCTTAGGTCTAAGATGTGTCAAAAGTCGCAATAATAATGTTTTTCCACATATATATACCAAGTAGGACCGGGCCCAAATAAAATCACCTTTTCTTATGCGAAATAGGACAATTACTCTATAAAATTTGCACAGGCACGCTGCATGGGAGATGCGCCAGGCGGGGCGTTAGTGGGAAATTTCAGAGAGCTAGTTCTAATAGGAAGCAGAGATTTACACTAGCGCGTCGCACAGTGCGTGGCATAGTGTATCGCATTAGTGCAAATTTCTCAGAGTACAGATTTTGCTTATTTTGACATCCAGACTTGGTCCTCGACCCCTAAACACGATCCCGGCTTAATCCCTTGGTCTTTTACTCAAACTTCAAAGCTCCAAATAGCTTGAATTCATTTCATAACATCTACATAGCTCGGAATCATTCCTACAAGGCATAAAACACACAATTAGTGCAAAATACTAGCAATTAAAGCTCAACCTCAATTAAAGTGCATTAAAATAGAGTGTAATAAGCGGCTAAAATACGTAATTATAGCCTATGATCAACACCCCAAACTTAAACCATTGCTTGTCCTCGGGCAATCAAACTACCCTTTATAAAGACACGACCTTTTTATACAACTCTGCTAACTCATAGACTAAACACACTAGTTTAACATCCTCGCCTCAAGATTTGACTCACAAGCTCCATGCATTATTCACAACCTGCTCACTTACTCTAACATAGAGGTTAACAACATTACCTTTCCTTCATGAATCAAGTGCCCTCACATAACAATAGAGAGTAGTTCCCCACACAATCAAATTTAAGAACAATTAGGAACTCAAGATAGAAAGAATTCACCCACTTTTGGAAACAACTTTCATATGCCACAAAAGATGAACCATAGTCTTGCCCATAGTGTAATACTCTACTAATTGAGCTCATTCAGTCAAGGATCAAGCAGTACTTTAACTGGTTATAATGTAGGCTGTGGGACGGTAGGATACATTTAGATATAAGAGTGAATACACCTCCTGAAGCACTTTACTACATATACTTTACCTTTCAAAATCCCAAACTTGTGTCAAACCATAACTCCACCTTCACATCAACATACATCTACTCCCTACTTCTTTAAGTACAATTACATCAAGAGTTACCGCCGTTAAAGGATATTTGCACCATAATATAACTATTTTTTTCTTTTTCTTTTTTTTAATTCAAATGGCTCTTGCTTTTTCAAAACAATGCACATTTTGTCCTTATTTCATTAGTTCCACTAAAAAGCCAAACCAACCACCCCATCCTTTAACTTTTACAAAGTTTATAACAATTTTAAGTGCTCACGGGAGGTACAAGGTTCAAATAGATGGTCAATTCAAACAAATGGTAAGGCTTGTAATGTGGTTGCCAAAGAAATAAGATTACAGGCTCAAAGGGTTTAACTAAGATACACCAATTAGGTGGGTAAAAATATATAACTGGCTCAATAAAGAAATGCCTATATCATTTCCAAGACTGAATAAAACTACTATTTCGCTTTGCAAGCACACTGGGAAAGTTCTAGACATCAAATACAACGCACAGAATAACAAAAAACTTCACACCCACATAGCACATAACTCACTCATGATTAGACTATCAAGACACTCTAGTCAAAGCAATTAAGCAAAGTTAAGATCATACACTTTAAGGTACTTATACAAGAGTCAAAAAATGAGCCTAAGCGTCACAACTAAAGCACTCACTATTCTCAAGGTACAACAAAGTCAAGAGGCATTGCTTTTAATTTAAATCAAATCACAAGGTTTCCTACACCTAACAAAAATAAAAACTAGCTACACCCGGTTCAAACAAAACCTTTGGAAAAGAATCGCGACACAAAAAAAACCAAGGGAGAATTGTTACACTACCTAACAAAAGAAAATCTTTTTGGATTTTTGCTTCGACTTTAATCCTCAAGAAATCCATCGAATGATATCCATTGTCGGGAAAAATCGAAAATTTTAAAAAATTTAAAATTTTGTATTGGTTTTTTTCCAGTTTTTCTATCAAACTACTAAAACTAACAAACAAAAACTATGACTAATATACATACAACATACAAATATCCCCCACCACACACTTTAAATTATATCATGTCCCCATGATATATAACTAAAAAGCATAAGGTAGAGGAAACTTTCTTGAATCTCTAGTCGTGGTCTGAATCAAAGTCGGACTCCATTCCACGTGCCTGAACTAGTGCACACATCAATGCAGAAAACTTCTTCTCAGTCTTCTTGGGGTACACCCCACACTCATCTTTTCCACTAACTGTAGCCTTCTCTTTCATGCCTTTCACTTTCCACTCTACACTTGCAGCTGGCTTCTCCTTTTTCACCCTCGTTTCTACATTCATCTCGAAAGTTTTGGTCTCATCACCCACTCTCAGCATGAGTTTTATATCATGTATATCTAATATTACTCTACTTGTCGCTAAGAATGGTCTTCCTAAGATTAGGGGTATCTCCTTATTATCCTCCATCTTTACCACTATGAATCCACCGGAAATACAAACTTATCTACCCGAATAAGAGATCTTCCATTATACCCTCGGGTATTATATTCGTTTGGTCTGCCAGCTGCAAAGATATTGGTGTGGACCTTTTCTCTCCAAGCTCATTCTCCAGCTTCCTTTAATTAAACAAAGGCATTAGATTAATTGAGGCATCCGAATTACATAAAGACTTATCAAAATTAAGAGTGCCTAAAGAGCAAGGTATCGTAAAACTCTCTGGATCTCCACATTTTTGTGGGAGTTTATTTTGCAATATTGCACTGCAATGCTCTATGACCTTGACCACTGAGGTCTCTTCTCTATTCCTCTTCTTTGTAAGGATCTCCTTCAAGAACATACCATAGGCTGACATTTGCGAGAGCACTTCTGTGAATGGCAAGTTTACATTAACCTGTCTCAGCATATCTAGAAATCTCTCAAACTGCTTGTCCAACTTTTCTCTATAGAGCTTTTTGGGAAAAGGTGGAGCAGGCATGTGCTTGCTCTCTTCACTACATTCCTCTCTTCTTGAAGTTTCCTCCTTCTTCTTTTTCTCAACTCCCTTCTTGCCTTTCTTCTTCTTTTTATCATCTTCAATTTTCAGCTGTTCCCCACTTTCTTTTTCAGGAATCACCTCTTTTTAGATTGGAGTGGGATTCTTCAACACTTGCCTGCTTATCAAGGTCACAACATTTACCATTTCTTTGGGATTCTTTTCAGTATCAGCTGCCAGAGTACTTGGGATTCTCTCAGATAATATAGTTGCAATTTGTCCCACTTGTCTCTCTAGGTTACGCAAACATGTCCCAAGTTCTTTGATAGTTGCACCATGAGCATCCAGACTCTCATATGTCTTGACAATGAAGGACTTCATCAGATATTCTAACCCAGGTAGAATTGGCTATTGAGGCTAAAACTACAGCCTCGGCTGATTCACAAAACTAGGAGCTCCTTGAAATCTGGAGTTACTTTGTTGCCATGCATTTGATGTGCCCCCAGGTGAACTCCATGAAAAACTAGGGTGCTTCTAGCCTATTGCATTGAAGTTGTAATTCCCCACAGCATTAACTTCCTCCATTGAGGCTTGACACTCATGAGTAGGGTGTCCTCTTCTACATATGTCACATGCTGCATGAGGCTCATTATGTATTGAAGCTAAGGTCAGCTTCCTAATTTCCTTGGCAATGGCATCAAGTTGTACTTGCACAGATGTGTTAGCATCAGCCTGGTGACCACTAATTGATCATCTTCTTTCAGCAATTTTAGAGGGCCACTTATTTGCATCTTCAAACAACTCATCAAGAATAGTGACTATCTCCTCTGGACTCTTTTTTATCAATGGGCCTCTAGCTGCATTACTCAATATTTTCCGTGAGGCTGGTGTCAATCCATCCCAAAAGTCCTGGAGTTGCATCCAAAGTTCAATTCCACTATGTTGACACTTTCGCCTATCTTCTTAAATCCCTCCCACATTTCAAACACAGTTTCAGTTTCATTCTGGCAGAATCTACATTATCATCATCTCCGACCATATTTCTTTAGTTATGGATTGCCTAACCTTCTCTATATTTTTGGGGAGATTTCTTTCTTTCCTCAATTGTCGCAGTTATTTCTCGATTTCTGGTTTGTATAGTAGCAATTCTTTCCCAAAAGATCGAGTCATGCACCAATCTAACCTATAGCATGCGCACAGTTAAAGAAAACCAAACGTAAAAAGAGAAAAATAAAAGAAAAAGAAAAATTCCTGAATTAGCACTACAAACTATTTCAAATACTATTAATTGTCAATCCCGGCAACGACGCCAAAATTTGACGAACGCAAAACACACACTTAAATATACTCGCTAGCCGAATATAGTATAATATAATATCATATCCATAAGGATTGGAGTTAAACAGTATTATCATAGTTTGTAGCTAAATTGCTATCCAAGATGATCAACACTTTAGAGTTTTGTGATTAATGCTAAAATTAACTAAGAATCTAGAGCTAATTCACTAATGACAATCAATGTAAGTAATGAGCAAAGGAAGATGTCAATTGGGAGAAGATAGGGTTGATAGGATAGATGCAAGACAAATGTTTGGGATCTTACTCTAGGTAATTCACTTCTAATATTCAAGTAAGTCTCTTGAATGCACTAAGTTATTAGTTCAATTGTTTAGTAGAAACTCCTCTCTTGATTAAGTCTCAACCTCACAAGATGAACCAATTTTAAGCACATGAAAATATGCAAGAATTCATAGGGGACTGATCTTTAGGAGAACCTCTCTTTATTATCCTCCTAACTAAGTTTAATCAACAATTCAACTAGCCTCTTCCGATTAATAAGAAGGATTAACGAATTCAACCAACAAAATAGAATGCAAAGATACCACAAGTTATGCCTCTCTTGATTACATGAACAAATGAGTATAGATGCAATAATTAAAACATCCAAAACGATTCAATAAATAAAACTAGAGTTATAATCCACAGAAAAGTATCAATATACCAAATCCATCAAACCCTAAAGAGAACTACTCCATGGATATGGAGTAATTCATCATAAATATGTTGAAGTTAAAAGAAAACGTAAAACGATCCAAACTGTTGTCTTGAGTGAGGATGGAATGATGAAATCCCTGTGTTTTTGCTCCTCTGCCTCTTTTTTTGCTTTGTTATGTCTAAGATGTATCAAAAGTCTTAAAAATAACATTTTTCCATGTATATATACCAAGTAGGGTCGGGCCCAAATGAATACACCTTTTTCTATGCGAAATAGGACAATTACTCTTTAAAATTTGCACAGGCTTGCCGCATGGGGCAATGCACCAGGCGGGGCATTAGTGGAAAACTTCAGAGAGCTAGTTTTGACAGGCAGCAAAGATTTGCACTAACGCATTGCAAAGTGCATGGCATAGTGCGTTGCATTAGTGCAAATTTCTCAAAGTGCAGATTTTGCTTTGATTTTGACATCCAGACTTGGTCCTCGACCCCCGAACATTGATCCCGACTTTATCCCTTTGGCTTTTACTCATACTTCAAAGCTCCAAATAGCTCGAATTTATTCCATAACATCGACATAGCTCGGAATCACTCCTACAAGGCACAAAACACATAATTTGTGGAAACACTAGCAATTAAAGCTCAAACTCAATTAAAGTGTAGTAAATTAGAGTGCAATGAGCGATTACAATACATAATTATAGCCTACCATCAGGGCTCGGGGTTTGACTTTTGGGTCGACTTTTTAGTTTTAATAAAAGATCGAAGCGTTATTATACTGAATTAGTTCCTATGAGTTTTAGTTATGATTTAAAGTTATTTTGGCTAGATTTGAGCCGTCCGGAGGTTTTTCACTCGAGAAGGTCATTTTAGAGTATCAGTCTAGCTTCTTTGAGGTAAGTATATTGCCTAATTTTGTATGAGGAAACTACCCCTTAGGATTTGAGTCATTTGTGCTAATTGTGTTTTGTGAAGGCCGTGTATGCGTGGTGATGAGTCCGTACTCGGGCTTAATTGTAAAAATTGACCGTTTAGGGCTCTTAGGTTCTTATGTTTATTAGATATGAAGTTGTTCTGTCATGTTAAATCATCCCTTTACTAAATTCACCCTTAACTGGAATTGTTGCCTCTTTTATTATGTTATCTCTTCCATAATTGCTTAACCTTAATTGAATTTATTATTATCTCTTCCGTAATTGCTTAACCTTAATTGAAGCTAGTATTATCTCCTTCGTAATTTCTTAATCTTATTTGAAGTTTTGTTATCCCTTTCATTATTGATGTATTCTTGTTTGGGGTCATTGATTCATGCTTTCCCTCTCTCTTATCATCGAATTGTACTTTTGTGGAATTGTTGTTACACATTATCTCTCCCTTGTTGAACTATTATTCTTTAGACTATAATTCCCTGTTGTGTCTTTCTTTGTGAGCTCGTTCTTCCATTTCTTTTTCTTGAGTTGTTTTACTTCCCGTATTCTCGTGTTATTGTAGTTGTTGTTGTTGTACTCAGCCTTGTTGGGCGGAGGGCTATGTGTGGCTATGGTATTGAATTTGTTCGTATATGGGCACATGTTGTGAAAGTCATTTTATTGTGTTGTTATGTTTCGGCACACATGGTGTTGTTGAGAGGATTGTCGGGGTGCTTACATGTGAGTTGTTCGTGCTATTGTTACTATTGATATTTGCATAGGCGGCATGACAAGGCGAGATACATATGTGGGTTTGTGCATGTGGTGAGACAAGGTGGAAATATTATTGTGCGTGTGCGGTGAGACAAGGCGGGCATTTACTTTATTATTGTGCACGTGGCAAGACGAGGTGCGTTGTGTCAGGGAATGATTTGTGATGACTTGTAATGGCCTGGGGTTATTGTTATTGTTGATATTTATGTAGTGATGTGCCTCCCTTGAGTGAGTTATACCGTGTACATTTTGGGGTGATCGTTTTTTATGTGCCATTTATTGTCTGTACTCTTACTTGTTGACTGAAATTGTGGTCGATCACTTGCACAAGCATACACATAAACAAATCACCCATATCAGTTCAAGAAGATGAATCCTGATGTTATTGACCATATACATGTACTCCCGTATACTTGCCTTCTATGTGAGAGTTATCCTTTTGGCACGTGAGTTGTCCGTGCAATTATGAGTCATTGTTATTGTAGGCACATGAGTGATCCATGTAGATATCAGATATTGTCACTCTCTTGGCATGTGAGATGTCTGTGCGGTTATGAATTGTAATGTGGGCACAAGATGCCAAGTGATTTGGGTTCATGAATTGGGACTCGTGATTTGTGATTATGAGGTTTGGTACCTCGTGGAGATTCTTGAATAAATCTGGTGTAAAATCGGTGGTTCTTAATAAGTTGTTACTTGTTTTACTCTACAACATTATTACCAGTTTGCTTCTTGTTGCTAATTGTTGTTTCTAGTATTTCATTGCGAGTATTGTTTTTTCTTGATTACCATGCTTAGCCTTTTATTAACATTGTGAGTATTGTTTTGTCTTACTTACCATCCCCGTTAGTTTACCTTCATACTTGATCAGGTTGTTTAGTCTAGTAGGTGTCTTAACTATCCCTCGTCACTACTCCACCGTAGTTAGTCTTGATACTTACTGGGTACCATTGTGGAATACGCATGCTACGTTTTTTGCACATTCTTTTGCAAATCCAGGTATTTCAGAGTTAGTTGATCAATAGCAAGTTGTTCGGATTTTGCTGTAGAGACTCAAGGTAAACTTTATGTTGCGTTTGCAGGCCTAGGAGTCACCTTCTGATATTGTACCTGTACTGTTTATTTCTATTCCAAAATAGTTGTATATAGGGATTTTTCTAGCAAACATAGTAGACCTTATAACTTGTACTACCGATTTTGGGATTGTTGGCTTGTATGAAAATTTCCATTTCGAATTCGTAGTTATTAGTTAAATTTAGCCATTATTTTTGTAAGTCTTAGACTTACCTAGTCCTAAAGACTAGGTTCCGCCACGATACCCTATGGAGGGAAATCGAGGTCGTGACAATTAAATTCTTCTTTATTTGAATTATACTATGTTACAATTCCTAATATTTTAAACTAAGGTTTTATTTGTAGAAATTCTTCTCTCATCTAAATACTTTAAAAATAGAATTGTCATTTAAAATTTTACTTTGATTATTAATATTTTCTAATTTGAAAATCATGTTGGAACTCATAACGTTTCACACTTTATAATTAATTAAGATTTATATTCATTGATCAGCGGACAAGCGTGCAAAAAAATTAGTACTCCTTAATAGTCAGAAGGAAAAGGTAGAACAAATAGAATCGGACAGTAATACCACCCTAAACCCAACAAAAGTACTAAATGCAGAATTTAATGATAATAAAATAATTCGATTATTAAGGAACTCCAAAGTCTAAAAGAATGAGAATATTTGGGTGGGGGGGGGGGGAATGGAAATACCTTGTATATTACTACAAAAAGAGAAAGGACAGGTAATTCAATCCATCGAAACCTCTGTCCATTAGCAGGAAAAAGAGACAATGAGCCATAGTTTTGTACCTGACACTACTATGGCCGCCACCAGAGATAATGACGGTCAGCCTTTCCTTTAAGATTTGGCAATGGAGATTCTATTCAGGTTGTTGGTCTAGTCCTTGTTGCGATTCAAGTGCGTCTGCAAGAACAGGTACGAGATAATCAAGAGTCTTAGCTTTATTAGAGAACACATGAATTGGAGCAGCAAGAACATGTCCCCCGAAATCTTCAGGGTATTACCAAACCGAGCTGAAATGTCATGGTACTACTTTCGGGCTCGGATATCAGTATACATGGCAGGAATATGATGATTGGTCGCCTCCATGGCGTGGACATTATTACTCTCTCGAGCAACCAGTGCCACATCTGGGTCAAATTTTTCACCTAACTGATACAATATATGGAACTGTAGAAGAAGAAGCATTAGCTGGGCTGACGAATCTATTCCTGGAGGACGATGACATGGTGTCACGACCTCGGTTCGCCTTCCGTGAACCATCGTGATGGCACCTAGTCTCTACGATTAGGTAAGCCTAACAATGCGGAATATAAACAATACTTGCAGAAGAAATAATTTAAAAACCGAAATAGTAGAATGAAAAGGTGTTTTAAGGTGTCGCTCGGCACATACAATAATAACTCTCGAAGCTAAAAATAATTCCTAAAACCCGGAAATCTCATGAATCACAAGCTAAGAAAATACATAAGAAGCTCTAACCCCAGAATGTCTAACAAAAGGAAAATTACTGAAGGGCTATACTATTAGATAAAAATAGAAAGGGACTCCTCGGTCTGCGGACGAGCAGATATACCTCGATCTACAGAAGCGCCGCCTCAACTCAAGGATGATAAGACGGAGTAGAAGTACCTAGATCTGCACAACAAAAATGTGCAGAAGAGTAGCATGAGCACACCACAGCGGTGCCCAGTAAGTATCAAGACTAACCTCGGTGGAGTAGTGACGAGGAACAGTCAAGATACCTACTGGTCTAATAAACTGAATAGATATAAGTATATGAATAAAAGAAGTATGATGTCTACACGAAACGGCTAACAATACTACAATCACAATAAGGGAAGAAAATAGCAAGTAACAACGAAAATACCAAGAATAATGATACAGAAGAGCGAGCAAAAACACAACCCAAATACTAAAGTCACAATACATTAAAGGTAAGCAATAACTCAGATCCTACGGCAGTATTCACATCAGGTCTTGTCCAGAAATTTCCACGAAGTACCGAATCTCGAACAAATTACAGCTCACGAGTTCCAGTACCTGAAATCTAACACTTGGTATCGTGTGCCCCCATCAACTTCATGGTCATGCTGACAACTCACTTGCTAACTAGGGCCACTCTCATATATATAATAAGTAAACGAGTGTGTACATTTATACTCAGCAAAAATCAGGAGGACTTCACATCCAATAGGAGTATTCAACTACGTGTATGCTTGTGCAAGTGCTTTAACAAAATTCCTACTAGCTAATAAACGTAAGAAGAAGAACGGACAGCACGTACAATGTTTCCTCACGACTTCCACGAGATAAAGCTCATGCAGGTAAGCGTAGCACAATCACAATATTAAACAAACAGGAATGCCCCCAGGCCATCACAAAACCTCACAATCAATCCCTGACGTAGCCCACCTTTTCTCGCCACGTGTGCAAATAATAACATAATAAGTGTCCGCCTTGTTTTGCCACACGTGCATCATAATGTTCCCACCTTGTCTCGCCACATGTGCAACCCACATATAAGCATATAACCATATCCCGCCTTGTCACGCCGCATGTGCAATATATCAATAGTAACAATATCAGGGCAAAGACCTCGTGCAACCCCTCAACAACAACCGCACGATAGAGACCTCGTGCACAACACAACCACAACCGCACGACAGACACCCCATGCACCAACACAACTCGCACAACAATACCAGTGACAGTAATATAAAATATAGTGAGTGAATCCACTCCAAAACTCCAAATCACAAGGAATTGGAATATCCAGTTCGCAAGAATAGCCACAGTAAGGAAAATGAAAGGCATAAAGGTAACAGTTCAACGAAAGAGGAAATTAACATGTAGTGACAAATCCCAAATACACAATCAGTACAAGGAAGACAACACGAGTCTAGTAGTCCCAAATAAAGGAAGGAGACAAAGATATAGGTAATCTAAACTCCGTTTAAGGTTGGGAAGTTGCGAGAATATTCGATAATTTCAATTAAGGGAAGGTGATCTTAGCTGCACTTAAGACTAGGAGATTATAGGAGGGGTGAAAATAACTCTCAGTCACACGGGCAGTTATGAAAAGGTAGCATGATGGTAATTAGGCAATAAGAGTAAATCATGAAGCAAACAATTCCAACTAAGCATGTAAAGACGAAACTAATAAGCAGGAACTCAGTCATATTGAGAATAACTCCATACATAGTGAATATAAGAACCTAAGAACCCTAAAATTCCAGTTCTCCACAAATAAGTCTGAGTACGCACTCGTCACCTCACGTACACGAACTACAATCAACACAAAGACTCAAATCCTAAGGGGAAGTCCCCACACAAGGTTAGGCAAGATACTTACCTCGCTTTGCAACCAATTCAAGATTCCAACAAGCCCTTGCCTCGCGAATTTGTGCCCGAAATTCTCAAATCTAGTCATAAACAATTCAAAATACTCAACACAAATCGTAGGAACTAATTCCATATGAGTTTACACATTTTCCGAACTAAAATCGAAATTTAGCTCAAAATTGCCCACGTCTCGGAATCTGACGAAACTCATAAAATCTGACAACCCATTCCGATACGAGTTACAATCATACAAAAATTATCGAATTCCGAGGTCAAATGGACCTTCAAATCCTAATTTTTTATTTTTGGAAAGTTTTACAAAAACTACAATTTCTTTCATGCAAATCCAAAATAAACGATGAATAATGATATAGATTTATGAAAAGTAATCACATATGGATATAGAACACTTACCCAAGTCGAAATCGTAAAAAACCCCTTTGAAATCGCCCAAATCCAAGCTTGAATGACCAAAAATGGAAGAAATTTCGGACCCCTTCAGTTTTTACACTGCCCAGGGGTATTATACTGATTTTACGTGCCTTGCCGCACTCCCACCGCGCTCACAGGCAGAAAACTTTCAAATCGGCGCGGCCGCACGCCTGGGCACGCTTATGATACAGTTCCGGTGAAATGGTCATAACTTTCTGTATACACCTCCAAATGACAAACGGTTTGATGCGTTGGAAACTAGACCCAAAGAGCTTTAATTTGATAGGTTGTGCATCACAAAAATCTTTATATACATGTGGATATGCTCGTCCAAAGTGAGGTCTTGTGCGTACTCATTTGCAACTTTAGGATATTGTGAATATTTCCAACTTGGCTTAGACTTAGGACTTTCCTTAGACCCCATATATCTTATAGTACGCCTCGTACACTTTCTATCATATCCAATTGGTATTCATAATAGTAATAGACCTCTTCCACATATAAAATAATATTATTAGAACACGTCAACTTTCTTATTTCACCAAAATGCGCCGAATTGTCCTATGGATTTCCAAATCCAAATTCGGACACGCGTCTAAATCCGAAATCACCATACGAAGCTATTAACATCATAAAAATTTTGTTCCGGGGTCGTTTACTCAACAGTCCAATTCTGGTCAAATTCTCACCGTTCAAACTTCCAAAACCATATTACTTCTTCCCATTTGACTCTGCATCATCCATTAACTGAATTCAACCATGCACGTAAGTCGATACTTATATTATGAAGCTGTTCAAGATCGTGCGCCGCCGAACGGAGCTTAAATTCTCAAAATGACTGGTTGGGTCGTTACATCCTCCCCCTCTTAAAACTAACGTTCATCCTCGAATGTACCAAGATTCGCCTCGAGTCGTCAAGTCACTGAATGCACACTTCCAACATACACCTGAGGGTGATCCCACGTTACCCTAATCCACATAAGCCTGACGATACCATCTCAACTGAAATTTGGCCTTTCTAGCAATGCCAATAAACCTTAGAACCAAAATTCTCATCTTCCATCTATTTCCAAATG
Organism: Nicotiana tabacum; assembly: GCF_000715075.1. NCBI lineage: Eukaryota > Viridiplantae > Streptophyta > Magnoliopsida > Solanales > Solanaceae > Nicotiana > Nicotiana tabacum. The sequence goes on along the minus strand of NC_134080.1, from coordinate 112,300,498 downwards.
ACCCGATTCTAAATCCATACCCGGTATCAGTCTCAACCAACTGCATCAATTCAGACCAACGCCCATATAGTACAACCTTACAACACGACACATCACATATAGGACCACAGTAATATTTCTTATCACAATATTCGCCCGAAAACAAATTTAGCACCAGCCATAAGCCTCATATTCAATAGGAACCCGTTTCAAACCTCCCCAACACTGGCGATGATACAATAACCACGAAAGCCACATAACTGAACACCTAAATTATCAAATCTCAGCTAATACCAACGGCACACACCCCATTAGCTAAAACTCAAGAAGCATAGAACGAAAATGACTGAATATGGAAAAGGAAAACACATAAGGGAACTATCAAACAAGCCAGACAAACACAACTTTTCTATCAAACAAGACAGACAAGCACAAATTTTCTATCAACACCAATCTACCAAACAATCTAACAAGAAAGAACTAAGGCATATAAAAGAATCACAAGGATCTCATACTGATATAACTCCCACCACGGTACACATCCCGGTCTCAACACATCAAAACACATGAAATCACGAGGGTCCCGCCATCCACTCTAAATCATAAGTATGGTACACATCAAATCAGCTAGAAACTCTCACTAGATCAATTCCGTCATAATTTACAACAAGCACTGGCTCCCACACCGGTGGAGCATAAAAATCACAACTCGTAGCCAAAAATACTCAGAAATCACATCAAACCTACCGAAATGGACAATAGGAATTTACTACAAGTCTCATAACTCCCGACAATGGCTAGAAACAGATGATAGACACGGCTATCACTCATAGAACCTCCCAACAGGGTAATCATATAAACAGGGTGCTAATCATGAAACGCACCCATAAATGGAGCAACAAATAGGGGAACTTACCCCAATAAGCAGAACTGTAATGAACTACAGATGATGCTCCTTTATAACAACCGAAATCATACCTGAATGACATTCAGCTGGCGTGGCGGCCTCAAGCCTACTATACGAAACTCATCAACAAGTCGGGCCTCCCCCTTTTGGGCGCCCTCTACTCGCCTGAATACCTCGCTGTGACTAATCGGCTAGAAGTCTAGGACAATCTCTCTCCATATGGCTAGTATATCCACACTCAAAGCACCCTCTCTGTAGACGAGGTTGTGGGAACTGTGCGATACGGGTACCCCGAGACCCATGAAAACCTAAGTCACTATGCAAATCTTGAAGTACGAACTGAACTGGCTGACCTATAAAACCTCTACCATGCCGCACCCTGCCTCTAAAATAAGGACCAGCAGATCTCCCTGGTCTACACGGCATCCTCGCCTGCTCAAACTCTCTCATCTGACCTCGTCTACCCTCTCTCTCATGGCCCTGCCTGTCCTCTCTCCCTAGCATGCATACCTTGTATCATCCTAGCAATTCTCACTACCTGCTGATAAGAAATATCCATCTCCAACTCACGAGCCATGCTAGACCTGATGCTGGGAATAAGCCCCTCAATAAACCGGCGAACCCTCTCGCGAATAATAGAAACCAAGGCTGGGGCATGTCTAGCCAAGCTGGTGTAACAGACAGCATACTCCGAGATAGTCATAGTACCCTGGCGCAAATGCTCAAACTCTGCGTGCCATGCATCCCTAAGGCTCTGAGGGACAAACTCTCTCAGGAACATATCTGAAAACTGGGTCCAAGTCAGTGAACTGCCTCATCCGGACTGTCTAACTCATAGGTGCGCCACCACTCATAGGCGGCTCCTCGAAGCTGGAAGGTAGTGAAAGAAACTCCACTCGATCCTGTTATACCCATAGTGCGGAGGATACGGTGACACTCCTCCAAAAATCCCAAGTCATTATCTGCTGCTAACCCACTGAATATAGGAGGATCATACTTCTTGAACCTCTCGAGTCTCCACTGCTCATCCTCTGAAGCCGCTGCCCTGTCCTCGGCCGACCTGGAACTACCGGTTGTACAGGAATAATCTCTAGGACCTGATCAACCTGCACTTACTACTCAGGAGTACGGGCGGCGGGAGTCTGTGCTTTTCCCCTGGCCTGAGATGTGGCTATAGCAAGGGGAAGCAACCCTGCCTGAGCCAAACTGTTGTACATGCTCATGAACTGTGCAAGAGTCTCCTGAAGAGCTGAAGTAGTAGTAGCAGTAGTCATATCAGGTGCCTGGACTCCGGTCGGGACTGCTGGTGGTACCTCGGTGGCAGCTCGTGCGGGTGCTCTTGCTGCGTCACGTGTGCGTCCTCGACCTCTACCCCGGCCCCGACCTCTGACGGCTGTAGTAGGGGGCGCGGGTGCCTGATCATCTCGGGTAGCATGTGTCCTCACCATCTGTGAGAGAATAGAAGACAGAGGTTTAGGGTTGTGATTTCAAAAAAAATCTCGCACGACAGGGAAATTAAATGAAGTAGAATTTCCTAACGGTTACATAGCCTCTCGCAGATAAGTACAGACATCTCCGTACCGATTCGCGAGACTCTAATAAACCAGCTTGTGATTCATGACTCCTATGAACCTAGAGCTCTGATACCAACTTGTCACGACCCCGGTTCTCCCTTTGTGAACCATCGTGACGTCACATAGTCTCTACGACTAGGTAAGCCTAACAATGCGGAATATAAACAATACTTGTAGAAGAAATAATTTAAAAACTGAAATAGTAGAATGATAAGGTGTTTTAAGGTGCCGCTCGGCACATACAATAATAATCTCGAAGCTAACAACAATTACCAAAACCTGAAAATCTCATGAACCACAAGCTAAAAGAATACATAAGAAGCTCTAACTCCAGAATGTCTAACAAAAGGAAAACTACTGAAGGGCTATATTATTACATAAAGATAGAAAAGGACTCCTCGGTGTGCGGACGCGGAAGATATACCTCGAAGTCTCTACATAAGCACTGCCTCGCCTCAAGTATGATAAGACGGAGTGGAAGTACCTGGATCTGCACAACAAAAATGTGCAAAATAGTAGCATGAGCACACCACAGTGGTGCCCAGTAAGTATCTAGACTAACCTCGGTGAGTAGTGACGAGGAATAGTCAAGACACCTACCAGTCCAATAAACAGTACAAATATAGGAACAATGGAACATGATGTATATATAAAGACTACACGAAACTGCTAACAATACTACAATCACAATAAGGGAAGAAAACAGAAAGTAACAACGAAAATACCAAGAATAATGATACAGAAGAGCGAGCAAAAATACAACCCAAATCCTAAAGTTACAATACAGTAAAGGTAAGCAATAACTCAGATCCTACGACAGTGTTCACATCGGGTCTTATCCAATAATTTCCACGAAGTACCGAATCTCGAACAAATTACAGCTTACGATTCCCAGTAGCTGAAATCAAACACTTGGCATCATGTGCCCCCATCAACCTCATGGTCATGCTGACAACTCACTTGCTAACTAGGGCCACTCTCACATATATAATAAGTAAACGAGGGTGTACATCTATACTCAGCAAAAATTAGGAGGACTTCACATCCAATAGGAGTGTTCAACTACGTGTATGCTTGTGCAAGTGCTTTAACAAAATTCCTTCCATCTAATAAACGTAAGAAGAAGAACGGACAACATGTACGATGTTTCCTCACAATCACAATATTAAACAAACAGGAATGCCCCCAGGCCATCACAAAACCTTACAATCAATCCCTGACATAGCTCACATTGTCTCGCCACGTGTGCAAATAATAACATAATAATTGCCCGCCTTGTTTCGCCACATGTGCATCATAATGTTCCGACCTTATCTCGCCACATGCGCAACCCACATATAAGCATAACCATATCCCGCCTTGTCACGCCGCATGTACAATATATCAATAGTTAAAATAGCACGACAAAGACCTCATGCAACCCCTCAACAACAACCACACGGTAGAGACCTCGTGCACAACACAACCACAACCGCACAGCAGAGACCTCGTGCACCAACACAACCCGCCCAACAATAACAGTGATAGTAATATAAAATATAGCGAGTGAATCCACTCCAAAACTCCAAATCACAATGAATCGGTATAACCAATTCGCAAGAATAGCCACAATAAGGAAAATGAAAGGCATAAAGGGAACAGTTCAACGAAAGAGAAAATTAACATGTAGTGACAAATCCCAATTACACAATCAGTACAAGGAAGACAACATGAGTCTAGTAGTCCCAAATAAAGGCAAGTCGACAAAGATATAGGTCATCTAAACTCCGTTTAAGGTTGGAAGTTACGAGAATATTCTATAATTTCAATTAAGGAAAGGTGATCTTAGCTGCACTTAAGACTAGGCGATTATAGGAGGGGTGACAATAACTCTCAGTAACACAGGCAGTTATGAAAAGGTAGCATGATGATAATTAGGCAATAAGAGTAAATCATGAAGCAAACAATTCCAACTAAGCATGTAGAGACGAAATTAATAAGCAGAAACTCAGTCATATCGAGAATAACTCCATACATCGTGAATATAAGAACCTAAGAACCCTAAAATTCCAATTCTCCACGAATAAGTCCAAGTACGCACTCGTTACCTCGCGTACACGAACTACAATCAACACAAGACTCAAATCCTAAGGGGAAGTCCCCCACACAAGGTTAGGCAAGATACTTACCTTGCTTTGCAACCAATTCAAGATTCCAACAAGCCCTTGCCTCACGAATTCGTGCCCGAAATTCTCAAATCTAGTCATAAACAATTCAAAATACTCAACACGGACGTAGGAACTAATTCCATATGAATTTACACATTTTCCGAATTATAAACCGAAATTTAGCTCAAAATTGCCCGTGGGGCCCACGTCTCGAAATCCGACGAAACTCATAAAATCCGACAACCCATTCCATACGAGTTCAACCATACAAAAATTATCGAATTCCGAGGTCAAATGGACCTTCAAATCCTAATTTTTCATTTTTGGAAAGTTTTACAAAAACTACAATTTCTTTCATCCAAATCCGAAATAAACGATGAATAATGATATAGATTTATGAAATGTAATCACATCCGGATATAGAACACTTACCCAAGTCGAAATCATGAAAAACCCCTTTGAAATCGCCCAAATCCGAGCTTGAATGACCAAAAATGGAAGATATTTCGGACCCCTTCTATTTTTACACTGCCCAGGGGTATTATAGGAATTTTACGTGCCTTGCCACGCTCCCACCGTGCTCACAGGCAGAAAACTTTCGAATCGGCGCGGCCGTGCATCTGGGCGCGCTTATGATACAAGTCTGGTGAAATGGTCATAACTTTCTTTATACACCTCCAAATGACAAACGGTTTGATGCGATGGAAACTAGACTCAAAGAGCTTTAATTTGATAGGTTGTGAATCACACAAATACTTATATACATGTAGATATGCTCGTCCAAATTGAGGTCTTGTGCGTGCTCATTTGCAACTTTAGGATATTGTGAATATTTCCAACTTGGCTTAGACTTAGGACTTTCCTTAGACACCATATATCTTATAGTACGCCTCATATACTTGCTATCATATCCAATTGGTATTCATAATGGTAATAGACCTCTTCCACATATAAAATAATATAATTAGGACACGATAACTTTCTTATTTCGCCAAAATGCACCGAATTGTCCTGTGGATTTTCAAATCCAAATTTGGACACACATCTAAATCAAAAATCACCATACAAAGCTATTGACATCATCAAAAATTTGTTCTGGGGCCGTTTACTCAACAGTCCAATTTCGGTCAAATTCTCACCGTTCAAACTTCCAAAACGAGATTCATTCTTCCAATTTGACTTTACATTATCCATTAACTAAATTCAACCATGCACGCAAGTCGATACTCATATTATGAAGCTGTTCAAGATCGTGCGCCACAGAACGGAGCTTGAATTCTCAAAACGGTCGGTCGGGTCGTTGCACATGGATTGTAGTGCAATAATTGAGGAGGTAGAGGAGGAAGAAGGCCTCACTATTCAAACTGTGGAGAAGGGAGCTGTTCTCAGGAATTGGACTGCCACACTATCCCGAGCCCGCCGAGTCCCTGGCGTTTTTATTACTTTTCCTGATGAACCGGTGACTTTGACATGTAATGAGGCAACGCAATATGAGGATAGTTATTCGGATGAAGAAGATGAAATACCCGAGGAAGTTGTCAGGGAGGTTGAAAACTTTGAGAATAAGCCTAAGTTCAACCTGGACGAAACCGAAGCAGTAAATTTGGGGGACACCGAGACAGTCAAGGAGACTCGCATCAGCATTCACTTATCACCAACAGAGAAATAAGAGTACATTCATTTCTTAAATGAATATGAGGACATCTTCGCATGGTCGTGTGATGACATAACCGGTTTGAGCACGTCCATAGTGGCTCACAAGTTGCCTACTAATCCCACGTGTCCGCTAGTAAAGCAGAAACTCAAAAAATTCAAATCAGATATGAGCCTGAAAATCAAGGAGGAAGTTACTAAGTAGATCAAAGCCAAAGTCCTCAGAGTGGCTGAGTACCCAACCTGGTAAGCCAATATTGTACCAGTTCCGAAGAAAGATGGGAAAGTCAAAGTATGTGTTGACTATCGAGACTTAAATAGATCAAATCCCAAGGACGACTTTCCACTGCCAAATATACACATCCTGATCGACAATTGCACCAAGAACGAACTCCAATCCTTTGTAGATTGCTTCGCGGGTTATCACTAGATCTGGATGGATGAAGAAGACGCGGAGAAATAGCTTTTATTACACCATGGGGGGGTATACTGCTACAAGATGATGTCATTCAGTCTAAAGAATGTTGGGACTACATACATGAGAGCCATGACAACTATCTTCCATGATATGATACACAAACAAATAGAGGTGTATGTGGACGACATCATTATCAAATCCAAGAGGGTTGCGGATCACATAGCGGACTTAAGAAAGTTCTTTGACATGTTAAGGAGGTACAACTTAAAACTGAACCCCGCAAAGTGTGCATTCGGGGTTCCCACAGGAAAGTTACTAGGATTCATTGTCAGTCGTCCAGGGATCGAGCTAGACCCATCTAAGGTTAAGGCTATTCAGGAGTTACCGCCGCCTAGGAGCAAAAAGGACATGATGAGCTTCCTAAGATGTCTCAATTATATCAGTCGGTTCATAGCACAGTCCATAGTTATATGTGAACCCATCTTCAAGATGCTGAGGAAATATGCCGAAACAAGATGGACCGAGGTTTGTCAGAAAGCTTTTGACAAAATCAAGGAGTACTTGTCCATACCACCGGTCTTGGTCTCACCAGAGCCAGGACAGCCTTTGCTACTCTATCTATCTGTATTGGATGGAGCCTTTGGATGTGTTCTACGACAAAATGACAAGACAGGAGAAAAGAGCAAGCCTTATACTACCTAAGTAAGAAATTCACACCCTATAAAGCACGATACTCTCTGCTAGAACGGATTTGTTGTGCTTTGACCTGGACAGCCCAAACATTGAGGCATTACTTTTGTGCCTATACCACATACCTCATATCTAGAATGGACCCTCTGAAGTACATATTTTAGAAACCCATGCCAACTGGGAAGTTAGCCAAATGGCAGATACTGTTAAGTGAGTTCGATATTGTCTATGTAACTCAAAAGGCGGTCAAAGGACAAGTATTAGTAGACCATCTTGCTGAAAATCCGGTGGGAGGATAATACGAACCCTTAAAAACGTATTTTCCTGATGAAGAAGTGTCATTCGTAGGAGAAGACATTACTGAAGTATACAGCGGCTGGAGGATGTTTTTTGATGGAGCTACAAATTTCAAAGGAGTGGGCATTAGAGCGGTTTTAGTATCAGAAACAAGTCAACATTATCCGGTATGTGCTAAACTCAGATTTCTCTACACCAACAACATGGCAGAGTATGAAGCCTGCATACTATGGCTCAACATGGCAATCGACATGAATATTCAGGACCTGCTAGTAATTGGTGATTTAGATTTGCTCGTGCACCAGGTACAAGGAGAGTGGGCCACCAATAATTCCAAGATATTGCCATATATGCACCATGTGTAGGAATTGAGGAAAAGGTTCACGAAGATAGAGTTTCGGCATGTTCCCAGAATTCAGAATGAGTTTGTTGATGCTTTGGCCACCTTGTCATCCATGATACAGCATCCAGATAAGAATTTCAGTGATCCCATCCCAGTGAGAATCCATAATCAACTGGCTTACTATACTCATGTCGAGGAAGAGACGGATGGAAAACTTTGGTTCCATGACATCAAAGAGTATTTGGTAAAAGGAGAATATCCAGAGCATTCGAACCATACTCAGAAAAGCATACTTCGGAGATTGTCCAATCACTTTTTCCACAGCAGAGGAAATATGTACAGAAGAACTCCTGATTTGGGATTGCTAAGAAGTGTCAACACAAAAGAGGCTTCTAAACTACTTGAGGAGATACATGCTGGGACCTGCGGCCACATATGAATGGTTTTGTCTTGGCCAAGAAGACACTTAGGGCCGGTTACTTTTGGATGATTATACAGACGGATTGCATCTAGTATGTTCGTAAATGCTACCAATGTCAAGTGCATGGCGATATGATAAAATTGTCGCTGAATGAGCTCAATGCAACAAGCTCACCTTGGACATTCGCCGCTTGGTGAATGGATTTCATCATTCCTATCGAGCCCACCGCTTCAAACGGGCAGAGGTTTATTATAGTAGCCATTGACTACTTTACCAAATTGGTAGAGGCTTCATCCTACAAAGCTGTGACCAAGAAAGTCGTCGTAGACTTTGTCAAGGATCGTATTGTTTGCCGATTCGGAGTTCTCAAGTCTATTTTCACTGATAATGCCTCCAATCTCAACAGTGATCTGATTAAATCCATGTGTGAAACTTTCAAAATCAAGCACAAGAACTCCACAACATACAAACCTCATATGAATAGAGTCGTAGAAGCCGCCAACAAAAACATCACGAAGATATTAAGGAAGATGGTAGAAAACCACAAACAATGGCATGAGAATCTGCCCTTTGCTTTTTTGGAAACCGCACTACAGTTCGCACATCGACTAGGGCAACTCCGTACATGCTAGTTTATGGTACCAAAGCTGTCATTCCAATCGAGGTAAAGATCCATTCTTTAAGAATCATACAGGAAGCCAAACTCAGCGATGCAAAATGGATAATGAGCCGCTATGAGCAATTGGCTCTTATAGATGGAAAAAAAATGAACGCAGTATGTCACGGTCAGCTTTATCAGAACAGAATGTCTAGAGCTTTCAACAAGAGGGTCAAACCAAGACAGTTTGCACTAGGACAACTGGTACTGAAGAAGATATTCCCACATCAATATGAAGCCAAAGGGAAATTCTCTCCCAACTGGCAAGGTCCTTACATGGTTCATAGGGTGCTAACGGGAGGAGCACTCATACTTGCGGAAATGGACGGAGAAGTTTGGTTGAAACCAATCAATTCAGATGCAGTCAAGAGATACTATGTTTAGACTGTTTACATTCTTTCATCTGATGTAATTGAACTACGCTTGACCTAATTCCCATTTAAGAGGGGATACGTAGGCAACCCTATGGGTTATGTCATATCATAATAAAATTTTCATTTCCCCCTAAACCAGAAACTAGGGCAGAATTTTGAGGAGGACCCTCAAAATTCCAGAGCAAGTCCAACCGGCGCCAACATATGCCAGACAATCAGAAATTGGTTAAGAAACTGGGGCAGAATTTTGAGAAGGATTCTCAAAATTCCGAAAAAGGTTCAACAAGTTTTGTTACTCGCAAACGACCGAAGGATCATCAACCAAACTGGGGCAGAATTTTGAGGAGGACCCTCAAAATTCTAACACGAGAAAGCTGCAATGTCTCTGAAATGCGTTACAACCACTAGTTTATCTAAAATTAAATACTTGATATTTCACTATATTTCTAAAATGACTCTATTTTTATCAATAATTGCATATTTTTGAAAGCTCTATTTCTATAACAGTCAGGTGTTACCCAGGGAAACTCAAACAAGGCCTCCAAAATGGAACAGAGCAAGGCCAGTGGACAAAGGCATGAACCAACCTCCCCTTACGAAACATACATTTTTCTTTGAGCGCATGCACATCTGACGTAGAGATAGCATTTGCAAATATATATACATGAAGCAAAATCACTATCAAACGGGCCACCAGACACTAAACGTATCCCCAACTAAGAAACATTCTACCCTTATTTATTCTTTGCATGGGACTAAGCCCTATACCGCATCTTGCATGAGGCTAAGCCCTACCTCCATATTTGCATAAAGCTAAGCACTGACTTACATTTGCATGGGACTAAGCCCTGTCCAGCATCTTGCATAAGGCTAAGCCCTACCTCTATATTTGCATAAGTCTAAGCACTGCCTTCCATTTGCATGGCACTAAGCCATGTCCCGCATCGTGCATGAGTCTAAGCCCCACCTCCATATTTGCATAAGGCTAAGCACTGCCTTCCATTTGCATGGGACTAAGCCCTGTCCAGCATCTTGCATAAGGCTAAGCCCTACCTCTATATTTGCATAAGTCTAAGCACTGTCTTCCATTTGCATGAGACTAAGCTCTGTCTTCATCTGCATAAGTCTAAGCACCACCTTCTCTTGCATGAGGCTAAGCCCTGCCTCCATATCTGCATAAGGCTAAGCACTACTTCTCTTTGCATGAGACTAAGCTCTGTCTCCCAATCTTGCATAAGGCTAAGCTCTGCCTCCATATCTGCATGAGGCTAAGCCCTACCTCCATATCTGCATGAGGCTAAGCCCTACCTCTATATTTGCATAAGGCTAAGCACTGCCTTCCATTGGCATGGGACTAAGCCATGTCTCGCATCTTGCATGAGGCTAAGCCCTGCCTCCATATTTGCATAAGGCTAAGAACTACCTTCCATTTGCATGGGACTAAGCCCTGTCCTGCATCTTGCATGAGGCTAAGCCCTGCCTCCATATTTGCATAAGGCTAAGCACTGCCTTCCATTTGTATGGGACTAAGCCATGTCCCACATCTTGCATGAGGCTAAGCCCTGCCTCCATATTTGCATAAAGCTAAGTTTTGTCTTCCATTTGCATAGGACTAAGCCCTGTCCCGCATCTTGCATTAGGCTAAGCCTTGCCTCCATATTTGCACAAGGCTAAGCACTGCCTTTCATTTGTATGGGACTAAGCCCTATCCCGCATCTTACATGAGGCTAAGCCCTGCCTCCATATTTGCACAAGGCTAAGCATTGCCTTCCATTTGCATGAGACTAAGCCCTGTCCCCCATCTTGCATGAGGCTAAGCCATGCCTCCATATTTGCATAACGCTAAGCACTGCCTTCCGTTTGCATTGGACTAAGCTATGTCTTGCATCTTGCATGAGGCTAAGCCCTGCCTCCGTATTTGCATAAGGCTACGCATTGTCTTCCATTGGCATGGGACTAAGCCCTGTCCCGAATCTTGCATGAGGTTAAGCCCTGCCTCCATATTTGCATAAGGCTAAGCACTGTCTTCCATTTGCATGGGACTAAGCCCTGTCCCACATCTTTCTTGAAGCTAAGCCCTGCCTCCAATTTGCATAAGGCTAAGCACTGCCTTCTCTTTGCATGCGGCTAATCCGCATCAATATTTGCATAAGGCTAAGCACTGCCTTCTGTTTGCATTGGACTAAGCTCTGTTCCGTATCTTGCATGAGGCTAGGCTCTGTCTCCAATTTTGCATGAGGCAAAGCACTACCTTCTCATGGGACTAAGCATTGTCCCTCTTTGCATAAATGTTTCTCTATTCCGGCACTATCTATTTGCTCTTCTGTCGGGCTAAGCTCTACCCTCCATTTCACAAGACTAAGCCTTGTCTTGTTAACATCATATTATTGCATCTCATGGTTGAAATATTGCCAATCTGTCCAAAGGAATCATAGTCTAAAGGCACCATCCTCATAGCTGGAAGACACCATGCCATGGCCTGAGGATCTCTCAAATTTGCAAATCATTATTCAAAGGCATCATGGTTCGGAGGCACCATCTTCATGGTGCGAGAACATCATTTCATAGCCTGCGAATCCTTGACTAAACAATTCATGGCCCAGGACATCATGGTCTGAGGACGTCATCCTTAACCGTCCGAAGGCAACTTTTATGGTCCAAAGGGAATCCGCATCATGTTTAAATTTTTGCACAAATATATGTTCGTAGCATCTCTTTATTTGCAGGTGACCAGTAAGCAACCGCTATCCCAGCAGAAGCGACCTCACTCTAGTTCCTTCAACTATCTCAAACCTGATCGTTCACCATAACCACTCTTTCATCCATTACGAAATTTCGTGTTTGTTCCTGTAATGACTTCATCGGTACATTCTGTCAATGGACCTGGAATTATACATGGTCTAATTCCTGTAAAACCAGGGATATGTAGGCACCTCGAAGACCAGAGTCCGACCTCTATTTTTTTTTTAAAAAAACATCCAATTTCATTAAAATTGGCCACCATTTCTTTACCCAAAAACTCATTCATCTCTCCCGGGTAAAGTGGGGCAACTGTTGATATCCAATTTTTCCTTCATATATATTTAAATATGCCTACATACTTTCAAAATATTGTATACGCATTTACAAACATGCACAAGTGTTTTATAATTTTTCTATAATCTTAAAGGCCTTAAATCAATTTATTTCTGTATTTTTATTTATACAAATATACAATAATTATTTCTCATATTATTTTTTATAATGATCTAATCATCTAAATTCATCATTTATGCCCATATTATGTTTAAATATTTTAATTGTATTTTTTACGATCACATTTGCATTTTTAGGCTAGAAGTGCATATTTTTGCAACAATAGCCTATATATATATGCACAATTATATTATCTATACAGAAAATGACTTTTCATATTTTTACAATATTAAGTAAGTATTTTAAAGCATTTTCATACACAAATCACATTTTTATCATTTGTAAATTATTTTATAAATTTTTTTTATCAAATTAGTTAGGTATTTAAAATCTAGCCCCTAGAAAATACTCAATTTCGGACCTAGCCTAGCCCAATACCCACACTCGTCCAATTCATACCCAAACCCAAATACCCGAACTCGCCTTGCCTTAATCTAATATTGGCAGTTGATCTCAGAAGATCAACAACCCTAAATCAACCGACCCATTTTAATGTACCAAACCCCCAAACCCTACCCTCATAATCCTAATCCGCCGACCCCTGAATCCCTATCTTCTCTCTTCTCTCTGAGACCACCCAAACCCTAGGGCGTCGTCACTCAAAAATCCCCCAAAACCCCTTCGATTCCCAACTGGGTATGGGATCCCCTGGAGATTCGTCATCTTATCTGGCCTCTTATCTCTTCTGGTTGTTTGATTTTGTTGGTTTATGAAGAAATTTCGAATAAGATCCAACCCGATCTGTTCGAAACTATTTTTGAATTTACCTACGGTCATCTCCGTTTGTGAGTAGTGTTATCTCGTGATTATGGCTCGAATCTCTGGTTTCATGCTAAGTTTTCTTTATCTCTGTCATTCTCTTGAAACTCTAGTCTCTTGCTGCTCAAATTCATTCAAATCTTTGTGGATATGAGATATTTTTTAGTTTATCTTGTTATTTTTCTTAAAAAATTTCTATGTTTCTTATTGTTAACCGATTTCTCTCTCCTTCTCAAAACTAGGGTTTCGCCCTTTTTTATGTTTCTAAGAAAAACAACTTCTTTTAAAGTGTTTAAACTCAATTTCTTTGTCTGTTCCATTGACTCACATGACTATGTTCCACACTCTAGGGTTTTGACCCCTAACGTTTTCTATAAAAGGGCTCAGACATTTAAGTGCCTTCAACAATGGCTTTCTTCTTTGTTGTTTCGACTAATCCTTTTTGAGTTTTATCTCTTTGTCTTTGGCATACCCTAGGGTTCTGATTCTCTGGCAATTTATCCTACTGTTTTGACGGTCACCTTTATTTCTGTCAATTAAGTTGTTAATTAATTTACTTACCTAAATAAGGGCTTGAATTTAGTATCCATATTTGCTTATTTAAGTTTTACTTATTCTTACCCTATTTATATGTTTGTATTTGTGGGGCGATTGTGTGATTGATTCTCGGAATTATTTCTTACCTTATTAACCTTGCTCTGATCTACTGATGGAATCCGTGTGAGATTTTCTTAAATTAAGTATCACTTATGTGATTTTGTCCCCTTAATTGAGTTATGATTGATTGTTAATTGATTTCTCATACCTTATGTGCATGTGATTGGCTCATTACCTTATGTGTCCTACTCTGTTGCATACTATAACCCCCCTCCCCCATTGTTTTGGTTCTCGGACAGACATTAGCTCACAATACACATACACACTCAAACTATTCTCCTGCTACTTGTGCTATTTGTGCTATTGTGGGTCTAGCCGGCTGAAAGCCAAGGCTAGATAGTGGGACTATACTTGCTCTATATTCTACACTCTTTTGTTTTTCCTCAACTGGTATATCTCTAGTTAAATTTGAAACCCAAACTCTATGTGTTTTATTCCTGCATTAGCTCATTGATTATGAATTTGACCTATCCTCTCAGTTACTTCTTTGTTGGCATGCCTAAATTCTGTCCTGTTCAATGAACAACTAGTATGTCTATACTTCACATGTCTATCTAATGTTTGAACAACCTGTTTGAGTTTTGCTTAGTTGTGTGATCATGTTGGTTACTTATGCATGTAGTTAATCCTACTGGTGTGTCTGATTCTGCCCTCTACATCTTTGCTTCATGTTTTAGTTGTCTGATATCCTGGTTAATTTGTTAAAGCTATGAAGCTCCTAAATGTTCTATGTTGTCTACATGCCTCCCTGCCCCTATTCATGTACCCTCAATGAGATTCCTACATGTTCCCAATCCCTTTCACCCTTGTGCAAACATGCCAGTTAAAGTGCCTGTGAATCTGAACCTTCTATGATTGACTGGCTGCTTAATGAATTTTGCTATCTTCTGAACTGTTTTCAAAAAAATGTTATATGTATTCTTCTAAAAACTAGCTTTCATTCCTAGTATTTTTCCTAAAACTTGTCTATTCCAGAAAATCTTTTTTACTACTAAGAAGTTATCTCCACATTATTTTCACTAAGTCTTTTCAAACACTTTCACTTATTCTTAGGTTATTAAGTTCTGTCCCTCTGGTATGTGTACTGCTTAGGTATCTTTGAGATCTATCTGAACTCTTGCATATCAGGCTGGCTTTTCCACACTGCACACAAACAGTCCCTACTTGAGAAAAGTCTTGGTGTGAGCACTGCACGGGATTCTTGAGGTCCTTAGGGAACTCTGACACACCTAGACACTTGTTGGGTATGAGATTTCTGAGCATTTGAGACTACATTTAAGGCCTGGTACTCCCATATGTATTATTGGGCCTGCTTCAGGCTCCCTATAGTATTACTTTACATTTCCTTTGTGTAATTTATGCAATTCTAGTCTGTAATAATTATTTTTAAATAGATATTTGGGTAAATAATAAAAGGGAGGGTAGTTGTATGATATTGTGGGTAAAATTGGGTAGAAAATATGCTATAGGCTTTATATTCTGCAAATCTGTATTAGAAACCGTGTTCTAGGATTGATTTGTTCATTTACATTTAAACCATGTTAAACCTGTGCATTAGATCATGCTTTAGGGCCTTCACATTTACTGCTTCAGCATGTTGCATGCCTAATTCCTAATTCTTCGCAAGTACTGTCTCATAGACATCTTGCTATTAAGTAATCTTAATAAAAACCGTCATTCTTGTATGTATTAAATACCATGTTCTTAGGAACTCTGTTTGCATTTGTTTGAACCACATCTATTTCGATTAAATCAATAGTTGTCCATGAAAGGTTTAAAACAGACTCACGCCTAGGTATCATGTCTCTAAACATAAGTTGATAAATCACCGGTTATAATCTGTATCACTTACATCCAGCAAGCCTATTGAATAATCTCAAATTGATTAAACAGCTCCTGCAACTGTGATTGTGTAGAATCCCACGCCTAGGCAAGCTTTAGGTAATTAATCTCCTTGTAAAACTAAAATTGTGTTCTGATTGTGTTTAAACTGCTTAAGTCTCACATATTTTGAAAAACCAGTAGGCAAACTGGTTAGGATTCAGCCACTTCCCTTAAAAGAAACGCTGCATGTTCTGTTCTGTGATGTTCATCTAGATATCATGTTCTTAGGCTTTCTAAACTTCTTCAAAATCAACTGTTTGAGACGTGTTGTTTATTTGCCTATGTATGTGTGGAGGTAAACATGAGCCTTTTACCTGCTTCTTTAATTGACAGTCCTATATGTTATTCATCGTCGCCTAGACTTTTCCCTTTTAAACACCTTAGGATTGTCTAGAACTGCCCAAGTCTAAAGGTCATAAATTCCTCCGGGGCCATAAGGAAGGGACGGGTAGCAGCACGCTTAGAGGACGTTAATCAAACTCTCTTATATAACCATTAAGGGGGTAATGGATAGTAAAAGGATATGATGACATGCATGATAATATCACGTGTAGCCCCTCTAGTTGAAGAGAATTATCGGGCATTGCACAGATTGATCCTGTAGGCTAATCAACCTAGGACTTCCCTTTCCCAATTCCTATATATGATTAAATTATCTAAACTTCTTTCATAAGTGTGCATTGGACCATCTTAGCTTCTTTTGATCATATATGTATTTAGACTGTCAAAACTACCTTTATTTGTAAATACGTGCTAAGACTACTTACTTGTTAATTGACTAATTCACATAGTTTAAGTTCGACCGGGACCCACCATTGTGGACCGCGAGGGGTGCCTAACACTTTTCCCTCAAGGTTATTTCAAGCTCTTACCCTAATCTCTATTAATGTAAACTAGTTATATGAGTTAATTACTCTAGGTGCCCTAACGCACCTTAATCTGTTAGGTGACGACTCTTCAAATACCCAATTCCCAAAAGGAAATGAGTTGTTCCCCATGAATGTCGAAACCCGGACTTCCCCGCAAAAAGGGAAAAAAGGGGGTGCGACACCTATCTAAAGAAGAAAACTCGCCATACCAGCCCAGCTTGGAGACTCTATAATAACACAAACTCCATCTGGGCTAGAGTGCTTATGGGAAAGCACTGCAATGGACGGGGAATCAGGGTTAAGGCTAAAATAAGAACATTGTAGTGTGTCCATGAGTGTTGGAAAATATGCATAAAAGGATCTAGATGGTTGGTTTACAAAGGGATAGGGTTAGATTCCTTACTGACACATGGCTTCCCAACATACAACCTTTAGATACAATTCTTAGAGGTCCATGGCACCAGAATGACATGAACACCAATATAAATGCAATATACTCCAATGGGGTTTGGGATTTCACCTCCATCCATTACCAAATCTTTTATGACATGAACATCATAATCCAAAACACCTTCCTCCCCAACTCTACCACAGTTGAGAACAAACTCATTTGGAACCTTAACTCCAAAGGTTTGTTTAATGCTAAATCTGCCTACTCTTTCAGTGATGCACACATGCATAATGACACTACATATGAAGATCACTTCAGTTGGATTTGGAAACTAAAGACCCCTAATAAGATTAAGTTTTTTATATGGCTCATGCAGCAGAACAGACTGCCTACAGGGAACCACCTATACCACATAAGCTTGAGAATAAATCCTAACAAGATTCAAATGATGATTTCAATGCTTGCATCAGTTGGAAACAACTATTGGCATTCTACCTATGGGCCATTTGGCTCACCAGAAACTCTAATATTTTTGAGAAGAAGAAGAATCACATTAATATCAACCAAACAATTGCTAAAGTTGTTGAATACCATCAAGTTGTTGTCTCACATAGGCATGCCACAAACACTAATGCTTAAAATAGCACTCGAACAAGGCTTGTCACCCCTTTTGATAGACTCTAACTCGGAAATGGTGCTGAAAATGTTGAAATATGGTAATTTGACTCATAATCCCATAATTTCTGGATGCAGTTATCTGATAGAGCATCTGGGGAACCTAGACATAGGCCATAACTACAGGGAGCAGAACCAAGTGACGGACCTCCTCGCAAAGGAAGGAGCTGGGAAGGGAGTTTTTGACAGGACCCAATTTTTGACAGTTCCTCCGGTGTTTGCAAATAATACAATATGGGTAGACATCTTAGGAACTGCATTTGAAAAAAACTAATGTTTGTAATATCAAATCAATGCTAGACATTGATGACAATCCCCAAGGGAGACCATCCCTTCCCTATAATGATGTAAAGTTTATGAATGTATATATTGAAATAGAAATATAACCAAAAAAAATGAAATAGTGAAATTCTCGGGACATCTCATTAAATCATTATATTTATATTCATATTTTAAATGTAATAACAAAAAAAGAAAAATAGATTTTCGTATACATAAATAAAAATAAAGTTGTGGTATACATTTTGATGAACCCATTATTATTGTGTTATACACAGTGATATTACAATTATTTTTATGTTATATACTTGAATATACATACAGTAATAAATTATAGATTATTATATTTATAATTTTATATTTTAGATCTTGCTCTAAATCTTATATATATTGATATAGTGAAAAACTGCAAACAGAGATTAATAGAGATTGGTTTCAAAAAATATTGGTTGACATTGGTAGGAGAGAGATAGAGAGACTAAATAGTTTTTGCTATTTTAAGGAGGATAAAAGAGAACAACGAACTGATTGGCTAGAAGAATAAGTTAATTCTAGCCAACTAGTAGGCTGAGTTGATATAATATCAAATTCCTATTTTTCTTCTATATCAATTTTTTTCCCAAACTCAAAGCCTTAATACATTTGCCACTAAACCTGGCAAGTGGGCCGGTCCAGGACCGATACCGGCCCAAGATCGCGGCCCATATGGGCTCTGGACCTAAACGGTCATGGACCGTATAAGACCGGGAGCGGGGGAAGGTGGGATGGGTAGTGGACCGGTATTGGGCATGAGGCCTACGAGACTGGGACCGTTTGGGACCAAGATCGGCTGGGAGTGGGTCGGTTCAAACGGTCCTAAATAGTCATAAATGGGCCCAACGACTCCAAATTTTTTAAAAAAAATCGTCCAGTTAGGGAATTTAAAAAGTAGCCGTTGGCTATCTACAAAATAGCCATTTAACCCCCCTCCCCAACTTTGTTTTAACTTCAAACTTTTTATAATTGCACGTTTTCCCTATTTTCAACTATAAATTCCCCCTCACTCTTTTATTTTTCTCACTAAATCATCAATCTCTCTCTAATTTTCTTCTATAATTGCTTACTTTATTGTTGCAATTTGTGAAAAATTATGAAGTTGGTGAATTGAAGTCTTCAACGATAATTAATTTTCAACAAGTTGTTCGTCAATTCAATAAACTCGTTCCAACTCTTAAGTTTTAAGATTATAGTTTTATTTGTTTTAGTTACTTTAAATTGTTTGATTAATTAAGATGAATTTTTAGTTAAAAATATATTTAGTAAAAATAAGGAAAAATCCAAGAGTGGTGAATTTAGTGGCCAATCTATTCCTCCTCCACTTTCCCGAGCTCCTCGGCAAAAACCTCATACCCGTCCTACACCTGATGTTATTCTTGATAGTGATAATACTTTATTATAATTTACTAAGAGTCAATATGTGCATAATGTTGGAGCTAGTGAACAATTAAACCATGAATATATGAATGTTCTTTATGGTAATCAACTATTGATGAAAATGATGATGAAGAATAGATTTTGATGAAACACAACCGAATGATGATACACACACTAGTGATGCTCCTAAAGTTAACCCAACTAATGATAATCTAAATGAATATATGACGACCCGGCCGGTCGTCTTAAGAATTTTCGCCCCGATCCCCTATTAACTGCTTTTCCCGAATTTAATTCTGCTATTTTGATTTGCGGGATGTTTGGTTTTAAGTTTCGGAGAGTTTTGGGGCACTTAGTCCCTAAATGAGAGCTTAAGTGTTGGAAAGCTGACCATAGTCGGAAAAGTGTGAAGATGGCCTCGGAATAGAATTTCGATGGTTCCGTTAGCTCCGTTGGGTGATTTCGGGTTTAGGAGCATGTTCCGATTGTATTTTGGAGGTCTGTAGCTAATTTACACTTGAAATACCGAAAGTTAAATTTTGAAGTTTCCGGTTCAATAGTGAGATTTTGATCCGAAGGTCGGAATGGAATTCCGGAAGTTGGAGTAGCTCTGTAGTATTGAATGTGACGTGTGTGCAAAATTTCTGGTCATTCGGACGGGGTTTGATAGACTTTTTGATAGAAAGCGTATTTTAAGAGTTTTAAAATATTTAGGCTTGAATCCGTGGTTGATTTGTCATTTCGATGTTGTTTTAGGTATTTTAAGGATTGGTATAAGTTTGGACAGTGGTATTAGACTTGTTAGTGCCTTTGGTTGAGGTCCCGGGGGCCTCGGGATGATTTCGGATGGTTGATGGAAGGATTTTGGAGTTTGGAGTTGCAGCTTCAGCTGCTGGTTTTCTATCATAACCGCACCTGTGAGTGTGGGACCGCAGGTGCGGCACCGTAGAAGTGGCTATGTGGTAGCAGAAGTGAGATTGGCCCAAAACTCCAGGCTCCGTAGGTGCGGCTAGGTTTTCGCAAATGCGCTGCCGCAGATGCGGCCAAGCGACCGCAGATGCAAACCCAGCCCGTTAAGTGACTTTTCACACCTGCTATGCATTCTTCCGTAGGTGCAGGACCACAGGTGCGTTCCCTTGACCGCAGATGCAGTAATCGCTGGGCAGAAACATATAAATATTTGCCTTTGCGAAATTTAGCCATTTTTTATCTTTTTCAAACGGGAAGAAGCCTGGGAGCATTTTTCAAGAGGGATATTTCAAAGGAGTTCATTGGGGTAAGGTCTTTGGTCCCTAAACTCGTTATTGGAATGATATTTATCAATTTAAGCATGAAAAATTAAGGAAAATCAGTGGTAAATTGGGAGTTAGGGCTTGACTAATTAGAGACCTTTGAGTGATCCTTTGAGGTCCGATTTTGGTACTTTTGGTATGACTGAACTCGTGAGAGTGTGAGGATTCTGGAAATATAAATTTTACCCGATTCCAAGACGTGGGCCAGAGGGGCATTTTGGTCATTTTACCTAATTTCACATATTAGCTTAGAATTTCTTTGTAGAATCAGTTACTTGAAGTGTTATTTACATTATGAAATTGAATTGAATAGATTTGGGTCATTTGGAGTCGAGTACTCGTGGCAAGAGCATGGTTTCAGATTGATTTGAGCTGGTTCGAGGTAAGTGGCTTGCCTAACCTTGGGTGGGGGACCTTCCCCTTAGGATTTGGTATATTTGGTAATTGAAATGCCCTGTATGTGAGGTGACGAGTGTGTACTTGAGCTAATTGTTGAAAATTCGGTTTTCTTTAAGTAATTTCAATTGTGTTCTTTTTTCTTGTTTCATTTTACTTGCAATTTAAACCTACTGTTAGCTTAGAAAAAGCATGTCTAATTGACTTAACTATTTATTTGCTTAAATTGCCTTAATTGAATTATGTGAAGCATGTTAAACTAGATTTACCTATTTTACTTGGTAAAAAATTGAGCTTAATTGAGTATTCTTGTATTGTTGCTGTGTGTTTTACTTTGGGACTACGAGACGGTATCCCGGGGAGATGCCCTGTACGTATTTATGATTTGAACTGAGGTGCGGGATACCAAGAGATCCCTAGCATATATTGAGGATACCAAGACATCATCGGGATATCAAGAGATCCCTTGTATATATTTAGGGTACCAAGAGATCCTCGGGATACCAAGAGATCCCCAGCATATATATTGAGGATACTGAAAGATCCCCGGTTATCATCATTGTTATGAGTGGTATTTCCTTGTGATTGTCTTTATCTCTATTTCAGTTATTGTATTCCTTATTATCCTGTATTAAATTCTTACTATAGATTCTCAATTGTATTGCTTATCTTATTCTGTCATCTCTATATTTATTTAATCTCAGTAGGGCCCTGACCTTCCTCATTAATACCCGACCGAGGTTAGGCTTGGCACTTACTGAGTACCACTGTGGTGTACTCATGCCCTTTCTGCGCATGCTTTTCATTTGCAGATCCAGGTACTTCGACTCAGGCTTACCATTCTTGATCATGGGTACATTCGACGGAGATGTAGAGCAGTTCTTTTCAGGCCCATCTACCGCAGCTGAGGATTGGCCGACCCGAGATGTGGATGGAGGGCGCATGCTGAGTTTTGGCTCATCCCCGACGGTTGATACGGATCTATCACAGGCGCAGGTATGTTTGTATTACTGTTAAATTTTAATTTGTTCTTTTCCTTAATGATTTACCATAAATTAATTTTTAGTTTTCTTATTAAGGCTTCGTCCTAGCCCATCACGGAGCCCACTGTATGCGATGATGAGGACACCACAGATGCTTATACTTAGGAGCCCGACGAGACCATGATGAGAAAATGTTTTTGACTTAACACGTACATTACTAATATACATTTCCATATGCTAAGCTTAGTAATTATTTTGTAGGTTGCTGACGGACCAGCGACCCCTTCTACCGATCCTGCCAGCTATACTGGCGATCGTGTTGTTGTGCATCCTCACATAAAGAGACGACTTGATAAGGATGATCCTGATAGTGTACCCGAGCGACAGGGGATGCGCATCAGGCCAGCGGAGGCATTGAAGCACGCAGGCTGTGGGACTCATTGATTTCTTTCTGTTTGTATTTTGTGTAAATACTTCATTATGTAAATAATGGCAAGAATTGTATTTTAACACAATTTGAACAATAATTTTATTTTAACAATACAACTGTCACACCTCTTTTTTCCGCCCCCGCGGGGGCGTAGGGAGTTTTTTCCAATTAAAGGACAATCGAAACGGGATTTGTTTATTTATTTCAGAGTCGCCATTTGGGAGATTTTAGGGTGTCCCAAGTCACCGATTTAATCCCGAATCGAGGAAAAGAATGACTTCATATTACAGTCTGCGTACCAGGAATCCGGATAAGGAATTCTGTTAACCCGGGAGAAGGTGTTAGGCATTCCCGAGTTCCGTGGTTCTAGCACGGTCGCTCAACTGTCATATTTGGCTTGATTATCTGATTTAATACATGTTGAACCTATGTGCAAAATTTAACTTTTAACCGCTTTTATTATTTACTGTTATTTTATCAAGAATTGCAATATCGTGAAAACACATCTCGAACCACGTCACAATCAATGTACCCATGGTTAGAGCTACATTTCAACTCTATTGAGATTGGGATTTGGGTCACATAAATGTGCACCCGAGTTTAGGAAGATAACATTATTAAATACGCGCCTAAAGTGAATAGCGTATCATTTACTTTGGGTAGGGCCGTGGAATTTTACTAAACGGTCCATCCCGAAGTCTAAGCAATTTTAAAGCAAATTTTTACTGAGGGCCCCGCAATTTTGTATTTTTATTTGGCGAGGCTCATCTCATTCTTATTTTTTGAAAGGAATTTGCAACGTCATGGACACGCATCTCGAACCACGTCACAATCAATGTACCCGTGATTAGAGACGCATTTCGATTCTATTGAGATTTGGATTTGGGTCACATAAATGTGCGCCCGAGTTTAAGAAGGTAAGATTTATTAGAGCGCGTCCTAGAGAGACTAACGTATTGGTATTTTGGGAAAACCGTAAAATTTGCTAAACGGCTCGTCCCGAAGGCTAAATAATTAAAGCCATACATTTTGTGAGGGCCCCGCAATCTACGCGTTTTATTTGGCGAGGCTCGTCTCATTTTTATTTTAAAAGGATATCCTAAAATGACTACATTTTCTCTATTAAATCCGTCTCTGGAATAAAACAATCGGGAAGTACTTTTCAATTACCTACTCGCAAAATGTGATAACCAGTTGATTGGATCGGAAAAGTAGACATGCATATGGCAACCTTGTTTATCGATGGGCATACGTATGAGGTTCAGTTAATTATTCCATACACGCTCAACACTTAAAGGCGAAAAGACTGAAACTGGCCCTATCTAACTTAGGTGATACCACTACATGTTTCAGGAGACATTTATCCAATAACATGACCTATGCGATTTTTATCTTTTGCGATAATCCAAACTGCCTAGCATGCCTTTGAAATATATATTATCTACTGAAGAACCAAGGTGAAACAAACGCGATTACTGCATTGTCATTCTTAACCGACCCTATGTGAAACCATTGTTGGCCGAACATCACTACTACACCATTAGTTTCTTCTTGATTAACATACACCGACAAATTACTAGACCAAACTCTTATAGACTGAAAACTATTCCATTACACAGTTTGGAGGTCAAACTTTACATGTCGGGTATACAGAATGTTCTAAACTGCAAACAGCAAAAAGATAAAAATCACTACACTAAATTCAGACTGCAATTCTTCTTATACTCTTATTCATGCTCCAAGTTCATCATTACACCAGTGAAATTAGAATGTGTACCTGGATGTTGGACAATAAGAACGAGAAGAAGAAGAATGATATCAGCAGCAATCAAACAGACAGCAATAATACAGCAGTAACACAGCAGCAACAAACAGCAACAGTATGACCACTAGTTCACGAACAACCAACAGTAGTTTCAACAACGATAAACCCACAGGTGGTCGAACCCCAACCAACAATCCCAGAACAGAGTAGTAAACCAACGAAAAAACCCAGAATATTCAAATGCAATAGTAACAGCAGTCAATAATCACAGCAACTCGATGAATAACCAACAACAGCTTCAATAGCAATAAGACCAGAATCAATCAGCAGCATACAGAAGCCCAGAATACAGTAGTAATCCCACAGAGAAATCAGAATACCCTAATAAAATAGTAACAGCCCAAACCCTTTAAAACTAACAGCTTTATTTCTTTCTGAACACTTAATAATTTTCCAGCCTATGCTCTCAATACTCACTGACTTCTCCCAGTTCCAAGACCCTTTTCTTGTTCTAAATAAGCCTATTTATAGGCAGAAATGGCAGGCTCCAGGCTGCCTTTGATCCCTCAGCCTTTTCCTACCCATAATTCCTTAAAACTAATCAAAACTCCCCAAAGCCCATCTTCTTGACAGCCTACCAGCATGTGTTTTCTGCCCAAAGGTATGGGCAGGCTATAATATTTAATCACTCCCATGCTACCAAGTTTGGTTCCCCACTATTGCATTAGTTTAATCCTATTTCAGTACCCTATTGCCATTAAAATAAGCTTAATGAGTGACCCTCTAAGCAGACCCCATCCTTAATAGCCTGTTAGTATGTTACTAAATTCCCAGGATTACCTCTTAGACCTGGCATATTACTGTTTTAACCTGAGCTTTGGCAGTCTGAGTTTAAACTTTCTGAAAGTCCAAACTTAAACCACCCTCACTGAGTTCCAGCTAGTGCATTGCAACTATGAATCATTCACAGTTAGTGTGAAACACCAGCTAAGCGACAATGGTTCGAAACAATCATATATAGCTATACAAATCAGAATGTTTGATCATTCAATCCTATAAAGCTAATCGACGACGTTTATCTAATCGACTATACTAATCATGACGTAGAATAATCAATCGATCAAACAAATGACCTGAACGGGGCATCAACTGCCTTCAACCATTTTGCACGACATAGGGAATCTATAAGACTGACGACATTAATTAACTCGAGCATGTATATCACAAAACGTATTCAAACACAAGCAAAATAACAATCGACCACATAGAGGAGCTTATGGGGACAGAACAGAATTAAAGGAAAAATGACAGAAAAATCAAACAAATTAAACTAGCATGTAAACAAATACAAATAGCACACAAACAGAAGGAAAGAAAGGGAAATTTACCTCTTGAAACTTAAAAACAAAATGAACCCATGCTCGAACTGGACTCGACCCTTTTCAAGGTCGAATGGACTTTAATCGGAGTGTTCTCGACTGAGGACACTTCGATTAAGGTCTATTAGACCCCAACCTGCTATTGATTTGGACGGACCCCCATGGATTCGATTTTTTAGGTTTCTTGAGCTTAGATCTGTGGTTCGAAGAGTTCTACCTAGATTCGAACGAAACTAAAGTTGATTAGGGTATGAGGGATGTCAGGGGAGTGACTGGGGTGATTTTGGGACTCATCAGGTGAATTAGGGTTTTGGCTCGAATCTTTGATCAAAGATTCGAGCACCCTGGAGGTGATTCGAAGTTAAATGGCCGGGGTTTTGTGTTCAGGGTGGCGTGTAGCTCCAGTGGTGTAGCTATGGTAGTCACCGGCGTCCTTGCCGCCGGGTTTACGTTGAAAGGGAACCAGGGCGGCTGCTAGGGTTTCGAGGGGTTTGGGATCTTTTCTGAGAGAGACGAAGGAACAGGGTGGGGTGCTTGGATAGGGGGCGGGGTAAAAGGGTTAGGTTTATATATGAATTAGGGGTTTAGATCCTAATCGTTGGATCAGGTGAGATTGATGGCCAGGATCTATTCATAGGAGGGGGACGACGTCACTTAGGTGAAGTGGTGGGTGATACCGGGTGTGGGAATGGATCGGGTCAGGTTAACGGGTCTAGGGGAGGGCCTGGATCCGTTGGATCAATGGGGTTGGACGGCTCAGATCAGATTGCCTGAAACGGCGTCGTTGAGGTTTAATGAGTGGCCTGATCGGGACTGTTCATTTGAATCAGATCAACGGCTCAAACGAGGACGCTAATACGGCGTCGTTTGGGACCGTGCCTGGGCAGTCTGGGCTTGGACTGGGTTGGGGTAATTGATTTGGGCCTGACTTCCATTTATATTTCGGCCCTATCCGAGTTCTTTTCATTTTTTCACAACTCTTTTCTTTTTCTTTAATTATCAAAATTAAACAAAACTCCTAAATAAATTGTAAAAATCAAAAAATAAAATTACATACATATTATTTAAAACCTATAATAATTAACACACAAATTAACAAAAAAAAATAAAAATCACTCAATGTCCAGAAATACATTGACACATATAGAGCCAAAATCACAGCATACAAGAATGAATCCTGTTGACACATTGACACATTGACACATACAAAAATCACATTGACACATCGTGATTTTTGCAGTAACTCGGATAAGTCTCGCCCTAATAAATCCTGTTGCTGACATCGTATGCAACTCTGTTGGCGGAGAATGAATCGGATCTCCATGTATCTGACACTGATGGCATTTCCTCACGAAAGTGATACAGTCATGCTCCATGGTGAGCCAATAGTACCCTGCTCGAAGGATCTTCTTTGCCAATACATATCCGCTCATATGTGGCCCGCAAACTCCAGCATGTACTTCTGCCATAACCGTCGTGGCTTGACCGGCGTCTATACATCTTAACAATCCCAATTCCGGGGTTCTTCTGTACAACACTCCTCCGCTGAGGAAGAAACCATTCGACAAACGCCGGAGGGCTCTTTTTTGGTCTCCAGTGGCCTGTTCCGGATATATCCCCATTTTGAGGTACTCCTTTATATCATGAAACCAAGGCTCGCCATCTGCTTCCTCTTCTACCGCGTTGCAATAAGCATTCTGATCACGAACCTGAATGTGCAACGGGTCAACATACATTTTGTCGGGGTGGTGTAACATTGATGCTAAGGTGGCCAATGCATCGGCAACCTCGTTATGGACTCTTGGGATATGTTTGAATTCCACTGATCGAAATCGCTTGCTCAGATCGTGCAAACATTGTCGATAGGGTATGAGTTTCAAATCTCGTGTTTCCCACTCACCCTGAATCTGATGTACCAAGAGGTCCGAGTCTCCCAAGACCAGGACGTCTTGGACATCCATGTCAGCAGCTAATCGCAGACCCAAAATGCAGGCTTCGTACTCGGCCATATTATTGGTGCAATAGAAGCGTAGTTGAGCTGTAACAGGATAGTGACGTCCTGTTTCAGAAATGAGTACTGCTCCTATTCTAACCCCTTTCGCGTTCGCGGCTCCATCGAAGAAAAGCTTCCAACCCGGTTCCCCGGGTAACTCCAACTCACCTGTATGCATTACTTCTTCGTCGGGAAAATACATTCTTAAAAGGCTCGTATTTTTCATCAACGGGATTCTCTGCCAAATGGTTGGCCAGCGCTTGGGCTTTCATGGCCGTCCTCGTCACATAGACGATATCAAACTCTGTGAGCAAGATTTGCCATTTTGCTAACCTCCCTGTAGGTATGGGTTTCTGGAAGATGTACTTTAATGGGTCCAAACGGGAGATGAGATAAGTAGTATACGAGGAAAAGTAGTGTTTCAACTTCTGAGCCACCCAAGTTAGGGCACAACATGTCTTCTCGAGTTGAGTGTACTTGACCTCATACACTGTGAACTTCTTGCTAAGATAATAAATGGCATGCTCCTTCCTTCCTGTGACATCGTGTTGCCCCAGTACACAACCAAATGAATTCTCTAGGACTGTCAGATAAAGAATTAATGGCCTCCCTGGCTCAGGTGGAACCAACCCAGGGGGATTGGATAGATGCCCTTTGATTTGGTAGAAAGCCTCTTGACACTCCGCTGTCCAGACTACCGCAGTATCTTTTTTCAGCAGCCGAAATATGGGTTCACAAGTTGCCGTGAGTTGGGCGATGAACCTGCTGATATAATTTAGCCTCCCCAATAGACTCATTACCTCCATTTTGTTCTTTGGCGGTGGCAAATCTCGGATGGATTTGATCTTGGATGGGTCTAACTCAATACCCCATCGACTGACGATGAATCCTAACAGTTTTCCTGATGGAACCCCGAACGCGCATTTGGCCGGGTTGAGCTTGATATCATACCTTCGGAGTCTTTGAAATAATCTCCTTAGGTCTGCTACATGGTCTCCCTGTCGCCAAGACTTTATGATCACATCATCTACGTACACCTTTTACTAGGGCGATTAAGCAAAGACCCAGACTCCTTTGATTCGAATACAAAATTGACACATTTTACTTTCCTTAAAAATCGACATTCGGTTGTTTCTAAAAAGAACGACGTCACCCTAACTATTTCAAAAATTTTTGTTCTTTTGGATTATTTTTGAAAAAAAGAAAGTTGGACCCGACGGGGGTTGCCTACGTATCTCACACCCTGTGAGAATCAAACCGGCGTAGTTCGGCAGAGAACATAAACCAAATTTTGGAAACAATATATTTTCTTCATTTTCTATGACGCGACAAACTATTTTTATCTTCTATTTTGAAAACAAGATAAACAAAGACTCTTATTTTTATTTTTTTTATTTTACAAACAATGACCGACCTATTTTCCAAACCAACAATACAAGACTCTTTGCTTCTTTGAGTGAAAATAAAAAATAAGCATTTTTCCTCTTCTTTTTTTTTAAAAAAAAAAAATTCGGCAGAACTTCGACCGTATTTGGGCACTGGTTTTTCTAGAATAGGCAATTAACCCTCTACAATGTTACTTCGCTCTTTTTCACAATTTTCCAGTATTCCAGATTTTCGAAACCGGTCAGCATGCAAGTCTGAAGCAAATGAATACATAAAGCAAACAGGATGTAGCAGGATAGTCTTTTCACTTTAGGTTGCTAGTCCTAGACGGACTCAACCCCTGTGTTGAGTCCCCTAAGTCAAATGCACATGATGCAGATAAGCGTTCCTACCAGGGATCCGGCATGAGGCTTTGTTATACTAAGTTTTAAAACCTAGGTGTTTGTTCTAGACCTGGCTTACCCAAGCGGACAACTCGAGCCGAGGATGGGAGCTGTGTACCGGTAACCAAAAGGCCATCCGGTTTTGCAACTCCTCCGAATCCTCGTTCTATTTTGGTATATGATACTATCAGAAAGAAGTCACGACCAGCGTGCACTCCTCAAGAGAGAGAAGAGAGGGGTTTCGGCGCAGTTTATATATACAGTCCAAGTAATATCAAAGCGGTAAGAGCGACATTTTGCACATTTAGGCTAAAACATGAAATAAAATCAGATAACAAATAAGGCTAAATAACAACAATTATTCTAAGCTCGAATTCTTAACCCTGAACCAGTGGTTCTGGGTCCTACGCATCCCCAACAGAGTCGCCAGAGCTATCACACCTCCTTTTTCCGCCCCCGCGAGGGGCGTAGGGAGTTTTTTCCAATTAAAGGACAATCGAAACGGGATTTGTTTATTTATTTCAGAGTCTCCACTTGGGAGATTTTAGGGTGTCCTAAGTCACCGATTTAATCCCGAATCGAGGAAAAGAATGACTCCATATTACAGTCTGCGTACCAGGAATCCGGATAAGGAATTTTGTTAACCCGGGAGAAGGTGTTAGGCATTCCCGAGTTCCGTGGTTCTAGCATGGTCGCTCAACTGTCATATTTGGCTTGATTATCTGATTTAATACATGTTGAACCTAAGTGCAAAATTTAACTTTTAACCGCTTTTATCATTTACTGTTATTTTATCAAGAATTGCAATATCGTGGAAACACATCTTGAACCACGTCACAATCAATGTACCCGTGGTTAGAGCTACATTTCAACTCTGTTGAGATTGGGATTTGGGTCACATAAATGTGCACCCGAGTTTAGGAAGATAACATTATTAAATACGCGCCTAAAGTGAATAGCGTATCATTTACTTTGGGTAGGGCCGTGGAATTTTACTAAACGGTCCATCCCGAAGTCTAAGCAATTTTAAAGCAAACTTTTACTGAGGGCCCCGCAATTTTGTATTTTTATTTGGCGAGGCTCATCTCATTCTTATTTTTTGAAAGGAATTTGCAACGTCATGGACACGCATCTCGAACCACGTCACAATCAATGTACCCATGATTAGAGACGCATTTCGATTCTGTTAAGATTTGGATTTGGGTCACATAAATGTGCACCCGAGTTTAAGAAGGTAAGATTTATTAGAGCACGTCCTAGAGAGACTAACGTATTGGTATTTTGGGAAAATCGTGAAATTTGCTAAACGGCTCGTCCCGAAGGCTAAATAATTAAAGCCATACATTTTGTGAGGGCCCCGCAATCGAACCAACACAGGGGGATTGGACAGATAACTTTTGATTTGGTCGAAAGCCTCTTGACACTCCGCTGTCCAGTCTACCGCAACATCTTTTTTCAGCAGCCGAAATATGGGTTCACAAGTTGCCGTGAGTTGGGCGATGAACCTGCTGATATAATTTAGCCTCCCCAATAGACTCATTACCTCCGTTTTGTTCTTTGGCGGTGGCAAATCTCGGATGGATTTGATCTTGGATGGGTCTAACTCAATACCCCGTCGACTGACGATGAATCCTAACAGCTTTCCTGATGGAACCCCGAACGCGCATTTGGCCGGGTTGAGCTTGATATCATACCTTCGGAGTCTTTGAAAAAATCTCCTTAGGTCTGCTACATGGTCTCCCTGTCGCCGAGACTTTATGATCACATCATCTTTGTACACCTCAATTTCTTTGTGTATCATGTCGTGAAACACAGTAGTCATTGCTCGCATGTACGTTACCTCAGCATTCTTCAGTCCGAATGGCATGACCCAGTAGCAGTAAGTTCTCTATGGTGTAATGAAAGCTGTCTTTTCCGCATCTTTTTCGTCCATTAAGATCTGATGATATCCTGCATAGCAGTCCACAAAGGATCCGATCTCGCGCCCGGCGCAATTATCGATCAGGATATGGATGTTGGGCAACGGAAAGTTATCCTTGGGACTTGCTTTGTTGAGATTGCGGTAGTTGACGCACACCCTGATTTTCCCGTCCTTCTTCGGCACTGGTACCACATTGGCCAACCATTCGGGATATCGAGTGACCCGAATGACCTTTGCCTGCAGCTGCTTAATCACCTCTTCTTTGATCTTTACACTCATCTCTATTTTCAATTTCCTTATCTTTTGCTTGACCGGAGGGTATGCCGGGTCAGTGGGCAATTTGTGAACCACTAGATTGGTGCTTAAACCCGGCATATCACCATACGACCATGCAAAAACGTCTTTGAATTCCATGAGGGTTTTGATCAATTCCTCCCTGACGTTTGGCTCAATGTGGATGCTGATTTTGGTTTCTCTGACATTATCCGCATCCCCTAGGTTCACAGCCTCAGTGTCATTTAGGTTAGGCTTGGGTTTCTCTTCAAATTGGCACAGTTCTCGGTTTATCTCTTCGAAGGCTTCATCCTCGTCATATTCAGACTCATTGTCACAAACGTCCTCTCGTATCATTGAGTCAGAGTCGGATTGATTTATTAGACTAGGTCGAAGATCCGCTGTGCATGTCATGTCATTAGAACCAGTAAAAAGAGAACTGTTCAGAAAGAAAAAGAACAAAACAAAATTAAAATGAGACAAAAGAACGGAATTTTATTAAACTTGCGGGATAACAGGGTTCACACTTTTACAAAACAAAAATAAAATTTGGATTACACCCTGGAATAATCCGAACAAGAAAAGCAAAAATCAAAGCCTACTACCAGGACTCCCCCCCGGATAGGAAGAGGAGTAACCGTCCAATTGTCGGTTTTGGCCTCAGGCCCCACAAATTGTATATCCGCTCTGCTGGAACTCTCTCCAACTTCTACCATATTGACATCAGCGAATAACCTCTCGAAACTCTGATTCAGGTCCCCGTCCATCCCAATCAATGGTCCGAGAATTTTTGGGACCGGTGACCCCTTGGCACTTGCTCTAACAAAAGATCTTGAGAGACGTGGCACAGGTTTGGGAAGAAACCAGACTTTCCTCTTCATTTTCCATGCTCGCTTTACATCTGTTGCAGTTGGTTTGAACCCCAACCCAAAAGTTTCCAAATTCTTGGGCAGGGAGACAGGTTGGACAATCCCCTGAAGCTCAACCCCCAGGCCTTTTCCCGGCACAAACCCATTACCCAGCATTTCTGAGGCCATCATGATCGTTGCAGAAGCTACCCTAGGGTGCTGAATGATCTCACCCTCAGAAATCTTGTTTGCCGACATTGCATCGAAAATCTGGTAGACCCAGGGACCCTTGTCATCATTGGTCTCTATGAAGGGCACAATGGCGCCACCCATGGTGCACGCAGTGTCCTCGCCATGCAGTACGACCTCTTGTCTATCCCACTCGAACTTGACCACTTGATGCAAGGTGGAAGGCACTGCTTTAGCTGCGTGGATCCACGGTCGTCCTAACAGAAGGTTATAAGATACCGCGGCATCTAATACCTGGAACTCCATGGTGAACTGGACTGGACCGATGGTCAATTCGAGTACAATATCCCCCATGGTGGCTGTTCCATTTCCGTCAAATCCTCAGAAGCAAATGCTATTCTTGTGGATTCTTCCGTGGTCGATCCTTAACTGGTTCAGGGTGGATAATGGACAAATATTGGCACTTGAGCCGTTATCCACCAATGCCCGAGTAACTGCCGAATCTTCACATTTGACAGTTAGGTAGAGAGCTTTATTATACTCTGTGCCTTCCACTGGCAGATTGTCATCTGAGAATGTTACCCTGTTCACCTCGAAAATTTTGTTGGCAATCGTTTCCAGGTGATTTACAGAAATCTCGTTGGGCACATGAGCCTCATTCAGTATCTTCATCAAGGCCCGACGATGTTCATCAGAATGGATTAGTAATGATAGCAGCGAGATCTGGGCCGTTGTTTTCTTCAACTGTTCGACCACGGAATAATCCTGCACTTTTATCTTCCTCAAGAATTCCTCAGCTTCTTCTTCGGACACAGGTTTCTTTGTTGCAGCTGGGTTGGGTCTTCTCAACTCCACCGGAGCAAAACACCGTCCTGATCGAGTCAGCCCTTGCGCTTCACAACTATCTTCCTACACTTGTTTTCCTTTGTACATCACCACTGCTTTCTCATATTTCCAAGGCACGGCCTTGCTATCAATCATCGGCAATTGGACCACAGGCTTTATGGTGACCAGTTCCCTGTATACCCCTTTCAACACAACTGCGGGTGTGGGTGGAGTCCCTGATATTACCAACTTGGCTGGCTCGGGTTTCTTTGTTACGGTGGATAGACTCTTTCCCAATATCACTACTGGCTTGACGCCTTCTCCCTGCTCTTGTACCCATGGTCTTCCACCGGTCGATTCCTCTTTCGGAGCGGCTTGGATTGTCATCACTGTCTGCGATGGTCTCATTGGCTCTCCTCCCTCGTATACCAACTCGATCATGTGAGCTTCGCGGTGTACTGGCAATGGGTTTTGGTTGATGTTGGGCGCCTCCGGCGCCTGAACCTCGATTTTGTTGGCATCAATAAGATCTTGTATTGCCTGCCTCAGCCTCCAACATTTTTCAGTATCATGCCCCAGCATTTCTGAGCAGTACTCGCAGCTTATCGATCTGTCCAAATTTTGGGGTGGGGGGTTTTGCTCTCTAGGTTCGACAGGACTCACCAAACCCAACCGTCTCAATTTGTGGAATACGGCGGTATAGGTCTCTCCCAACTCACTAAAGGCTCTATGTTTCTGCAGCCTATCATTTCTAGCAGCTTGACTCCCTCGAAAGCCTGCTCCCGGAGGATTCCTGTACGTTCTTGGTTGAGGATAGGTGTTTTGTGGTGGGGCATATGTGTTCTGGGGAGCCAGCGCGTGCCATTGTGGGTGAACCGGAGGCTGAGTGTAGGTTTGGGCTTGGTGTACGGAGAAGTGTGGTTCTTGAGGTGGATAGTAGTGTTGTGGTGGGCTGTACGGGTAGTTTGGCCTATGGGGTCTGGGTTGGTTGTAGTATGGTTTGCCGGACCTGGACCAACTGCTTGCCTCAATCGTGGAAATTTCTTCTTTCTTCCTCCTTCCCAGCGCACCTCCCGTGCCGCTCTGAATAGCCTGGGT
The DNA here is from genome assembly GCF_000715075.1 of Nicotiana tabacum. Classification (NCBI taxonomy): domain Eukaryota; kingdom Viridiplantae; phylum Streptophyta; class Magnoliopsida; order Solanales; family Solanaceae; genus Nicotiana; species Nicotiana tabacum. Next base: position 112,265,754 of record NC_134080.1, on the reverse strand, counting down.
TGTTGCCTTGAGTGCCGAGTAATTCAGGATTTTGTCAGACCTCAGACCCTCTTCTATCATGACCCCTATCTTCACTACTTCATTGAAGGATTTTCCAACCGTCATCACCAAGTGACCAAAGTAAGTTGGATCCAGTGTTTGCAAGAAGTAGTCCACCACTTCTCCCTCTCTCATGGGAGGATCAACTGTCCATTCGACCTCGAAAAGGGTCGAGTACAGTTCGAGCATGGGTTCATTTTGTTTTTAAGTTTTAAGAGGTAAATTTCCCTTTCTTTCCTTTTGTTTGTATGCTATTTGTATTTGTTTACATGCTAGTTTAATTTGTTTGATTTTTCTGTCATTTTTCCTTTAATTCTGTTCTGTCCCCATAAGCTCCTCTATGTGGTCGATTGTTATTTTACTTGTGTTTGAATACGTTTTGTGATATACATGCTCGAGTTAATTAATGTCGTCAGTCATATAGATTCCCTATGTCGTGCAAAATGGTTGAAGGCAGTTGATGCCCCGTTCAGGTCATTTGTTTGATCGATTGATTATTCTACGTCATGATTAGTATAGTCGATTAGATAAACGTCGTCGATTAGCTTTATAGGATTGAATGATCAAACATTCTGATTTGTATAGCTATATATGATTGTTCGGAACCATTGTCGCTTAGCTGGTGTTTCACACTAACTGTGAATGATTCATAGTTGCAATGCACTAGCTGGAACTCAGTGAGGGTGGTTTAAGTTTGGACTTTCAGAAAGTTTAAACTCAGACTGCCAAAGCTCAGGTTAAAACAGTAATATGCCAGGTCTAAGGGGTAATCCTGGGAATTTAGTAACATACTAACAGGCTTTTAAGGATGGGGTCTGCTTAGAGGGTCACTCATTAAGTTTATTTTAATGGCAATAGTGTACTGAAATAGGATTAAACTAATGCAATAGTGGGGAACCAAACTTGGTAGCATGGGAGTGATTAAATATTATAGCCTGCCCATACCTTTGGGCAGAAAACACATGCTGGTAGGCTGTCAAGAAGATGGGCTTTGGGGAGTTTTGATTAGTTTTAAGGAATTATGGGCAGGAAAAGGCTGAGGGATCAAAGGCATCCTGGAGCCTGCCATTTCTGCCTATAAATAGGCTTATTTAGAACAAGAAAAGGGTCTTGGAACTGGGAGAAGTCAGTGAGTATTGAGAGCATAGGCTGGAAAATTATTAAGTGTTCAGAAAGAAATAAAGTTGTTAGTTTTAAAGGGTTTGGGTTGTTACTATTTCATTAGGGTATTCTGATTTCTCTGTGGGATTACTACTGTATTCTGGGCTTCTGTATGCTGCTGATTGATTCTGGTCTTATTGCTATTGAAACTGTTGTTGGTTATTCATCGAGTTGCTATGATTATTGAACTGCTGTTACTATTGCATTTGAATATTCTGGGTTTTTCCATTGGTTTACTACTCTGTTCTGGGATTGTTGGTTGGGGCTCGACCACCTGTGGGTTTATCGTTGTTGAAACTGCTGTTGGTTGTTCGTGAACTAGTGGTCATACTGTTGCTGTTTGTTGCTGCTGTGTTACTGTTGTATTACTGCTGTCTGTTTGATTGTTGCTGATATCATTCTTCTTCTTCTCATCTTATTGTCCAACATCCAGGTACACATTCTAATTTCACTGGTGTAATGATGAACTTGGAGCATGAATAAGAGTATAAGAAGAATTGCAGTCTGAATTTAGTGTAGTGATTTTTATCTTTTTGCTGTTTGCAGTTTAGAACATTCTGTATACCCGACATGTAAAGTTTGACTTCCAAACTGTGTAATGGAATAGTTTTCAGTCTATAAGAGTTTGGTCTAGTAATTTGTCGGTGTATGTTAATCAAGAAGAAACTAATGGTGTAGTAGTGATGTTCGGCCAACAATGGTTTCACATAGGGTCGGTTAAGAATGACAATGCAGTAATCGCGTTTGTTTCACCTTGGTTCCTCAGTAGATAATATATATTTCAAAGGCATGCTAGGCAGTTTGGATTATCGCAAAAGATAAAAATTGCATAGGTCATGTTATCGGATAAATGTCGCCTGAAACATGTAGTGGTATCACCTAAGTTAGATAGGGCCAGTTTTAGTCTTTTCGCCTTTAAGTGTTGAGCGTGTATGGAATAATTAACTGAACCTCATACGTATGCCCATCGATGAACAAGGTTGCCATATGCATGTCTACTTTTCCGATCCAATCAACTGGTTATCACATTTTGCGAGTAGGTAATTGAAAAGTACTTCTCGATTGTTTTATTCCAGAGACGGATTTAATAGAGAAAATGTAGTCATTTTAGGATATCCTTTTAAAATAAAAATGAGACGAGCCTCTCCAAATAAAACGCGTAGATTGCGGGGCCCTCACAAAATGTATGGCTTTAATTATTTAGCCTTCGGGACGAGCCGATTAGCAAATTTCACGGTTTTCCCAAAATACCAATACGTTAGTCTCTCTAGGACACGCTCTAATAAATCTTACCTTCTTAAACTCGGGCGCACATTTATGTGACCTAAATCCAAATCTCAACAGAATCGAAATGCGTCTCTAATCACGGGTACATTGATTGTGACGTGGTTCGAGATGTGTGTCCATGACGTTGAAAATTCCTTTCAAAAAATAAGAATGAGATGAGCCTCGCCAAATAAAAATACAAAATTGCGGGGCCCTCAGTAAAAATTTGCTTTAAAATTACTTAGACTTCGGGATGGACCGTTTAGTAAAATTCCACGGCCCTACCCAAAGTAAATGATACACTAGTCACTTTAGGCGCGTATTTAATAATGTTATCTTCCTAAACTCGGGTGCACATTTACGTGACCCAAATCCCAATCTCAACAGAGTTGAAATGTAGCTCTAACCACGGGTACATTGATTGTGACGTGGTTCGAGATGTGTTTCCACGATATTGCAATTCTTGATAAAATAACAATAAATGATAAAAGCGGTTAAAAGTTAAATTTTGCACATAGGTTCAACATGTATTAAATCAGATAATCAAGCCAAATATGACAGTTGAGCGACCGTGCTAGAACCACGAAACTCGGGAATGCCTAACACCTTCTCCCGGGTTAACAGAATTCCTTATCCGGATTTCTGGTACGTAGACTGTAATATGGAGTCATTCTTTTCCTCGATTCGGGATTAAATCGGTGACTTGGGACACCCTAAAATCTCCCAAGTGGCGACTCTGAAATAAATAAACAAATCCCATTTCGATTGTCCTTTAATTGGAAAAAACTCCGGGCGGCTGCTAGGGTTTCGAGGGGTTTGGGACCCTTTCTGAGAGAGACGAAGGAACAGGGTGGGGTGGTTGGATAGGGGGCGGGGTAAAAGGGTTAGGTTTATATATGAATTAGGGGTTTAGATCCTGGCCGTTGGATCAGGTGAGATTGATGGCCAGGATCTATTCACAGGAGGGGGACGACGTCGTTTGGGTGAAGTGGTGGGTGAGACCGGGTGTGGTAATGGATCGGGTCAGGTTAATGGGTCTAGGGGAGGGCCTGGATCCGTTGGATCAATGGGGTTGGACGGCTCAGATCAGATTGCCTGAAACGGCGTCGTTGAGGTTTAATGAGTGGCCTGATCGGGATCGTTCATTTGAATCAGATCAACGGCTCAAACGGGGACGCTGATACGGCGTCGTTTGGGACCGTGCCTGGGCAGCCTGGGCTTGGACTGGGTTGGGGTAATTGATTTGGGCCTGACTTCCATTTATATTTCGGCCCTATCCTAGTTCTTTTCATTTTTTCACAACTCTTTTCTTTTTCTTTAATTATCAAAATTAAACAAAACTCCTAAATAAATTGTAAAAATCAAAAAATAAAATTACACACATATTATTTAAAACCTATAATAATTAACACACAAATTAACAAAAAAAAATAAAAATCACTCAATGTCCAGAAATACACATGCATATATTTTTTGATTTTCTTTTAACCGATTTATGGTTAATTAATTTCTAAATGTACCATTAATTCCTAAATGCATGCAACATGTATTTTTGTATTTTTGTTTACGGACAGAACAATTATCAAAATGTCACGCATATTCTCAAAATTGTACACCAAGGAAAATCATTTTATTTTGAATTTTTTGGGAGTAATTCTCATATAGAGCAAAAATCACGTGCTTACAGCTGCCCCTCTTTGCCCGAAGACACGAAGGGTTTTCGTGCAAAGATAAAGTGAGCAATTTTTGCTCATCCGAGTACTCCATGTGAAGCATTAATTTTTTTTTTGGAAAAGATTTTGACCGAACCTTTGCTTCAGAGGTTTCCTACATATCCTGGGCTAAACAGGAATCAGGTCAATGTAGTTCGGGAAGTTTCGGTAGCTGGGACTACCATGTGACTGTAATGTTCGCTGCTGCTGTATGTTATTACTGTTGTTGTATGATGTTACTGCTGCTGTATGCTGTTATTTCTGTTCTACCGATCTCCTTATTACATCGTGCTAAAAAGAAAACAAGAAGCTAGGCTAGACTGCAACTTGTTCTTGTTGCCTTGTTTTCTTGTCGGCTTGTGTTTCCTCCGGTGCTTTTCTTCCGTGAATTTGGGGATGACACTGGCCCTTTGCTTTTTTGAATACCAGTTTTCATCATTTTGTTCGGTCCGCTGGGGACATGGCTTTCTTCATTAAGCTTTTTGGAGGTTCCTCTGGGGATACGACTTTCTTCATCAGATTTGTTATGTTGGGCATAATTTAATGTTCACAAGCCGCTTCTTTCAAGACGCGTCTTTTCTTCCTTTTGACTCAGGTGCTTGAATTTGTGCTGGGACCTCTTGTTGAAACCTTCTGCTTCCTGGTGCTGGGATTTTTATTACTTCCTGCTGGGGATTCCTGTTGTAACCTTCTGCCTTCCGGTGAGGTTACTGATTTCAAAATCTGCAGTATGACTCAAAAGTATTCCTCTTGTTATACAGGTGGGCGCCTATCTAAACTAAGACATAAAATATTCCTCTTGTTATACAGGTGGGCGCCTATCTAAACTAAGACATAAAATATTCCTCTCCTATACATGTGGGCGCCTATTTAAACTAAGACATGAAAATATTCTTCTCGTTATACAGGTGGGCGCCTATTTAAACTAAGACATAAAATATTCCTCTCCTTATACAGGTGGGCACCTATTTAAACTAAGACATGAAAATATTCCTCTCGTTATATAGGTAGGCGCCTATTTAAACTAAGACATAAAAATATTCCTCTCGTTATACAGGTGGGCGCCTATTTAAACCAAGACATAAAAATATTCCTCCCGTTATACAGGTGGGCGCCTATTTAAACTAAGACATAAAATATTCCTCTCATTATACAGGTGGGCGCCTATTTAAACTAAGACATGAAAATATTCCTCTCGTTATACAGGTGGGCGCCTATTTAAACTAAGACATAAAAATATTCCTCTCGTTATACAGGTGGGCGCCTATTTAAACTAAGACATAAAAATATTCCTCTCGTTATACAGGTGGGCGCCTATTTAAACTAAGACATGCAAATATTCCTCTCGTTATACAGGTGGGCGCCTATTTAAACTAAGACATGAAAATATTCCTCTCGTTATACAGGTGGGGGCCTATTTAAACTAAGACATAAAATATTCCTCTCATTATACAGGTGGGCGCCTATTTAAACTAAGACATGAAAAGATTCCTCTCGTTATACAGGTGGGCGCCTATTTAAACTAAGACATAAATTATTCCTCTTGTTATATAGGTGGGCGCCTATTTAAACTAAGACATGAAAATATTCCTCTCGTTATACAGGTGGGCGCCTATTTAAACTAAGACATAAAAATATTCCTCTCGTTATACAGGTGGGCGCCTATTTAAACTAAGACATAAAATATTCCTCTCATTATACAGGTGGGCGCCTATTTGAACTAAGACATGAAAATATTCCTCTCGTTATACAGGTGGGCGCCTATTTAAACTAAGACATAAAAATATTCCTCTCGTTATACAGGTGGGCGCCTATTTAAACCAAGACATAAAAATATTTCTCTCGTTATACAGGTGGGCGCCTATTTAAGCTAAGACATAAAATGTATTCCCTTGTTATACAGGTGGGCGCCTATTGGTAAAAAACATGAAAATGTTTGAGTCTGTTTCCTCGTTCCTCCGGGAAAAATGTTGAAAACGGCAGAAAATTTTCTTCCCCAGTTTTGGTGACCTTTCTTGCATCGTGTCCTTCTGACATCATCCATCTTTATTTTCCTGTAGCAGACAAAGAGAATTTTGTTAGTTTTAATCATGGTGAGCAGTCGTGTCATTCCTGCTGGGGGATGATTTTTCCTTTTCCCCTTCTTTGCTCTCAAAACTGGTTGGGGATAAAGCTGTTTGCTGGGGATGGTATGTCTGCTGGGGATGGCTTTTCATTTATCTCTTCCTTGCCTTCTTGTTTCAAAACAAGCTGTGGGAGTCCTCTTTAATTCCAACACTATTTTCTTAGAAGTTTTATTCCCTCCCAGAACTGCAGGGCATAGAATGTTATCACCTGGGGATAACCTTTAGGACTGTTAGGGTTATCTTGCAGTGGATTAATTTTCCTTTCCCGTGGTGTCTGACCACCTCGGACCTGGGTCCGTGATTTATCGACATTATGCGGGGGAACCTTCTTGGAACTTGGTCCACAAGTCCCTCACCCGTCGTTTTCCGCTTTCTTCACGTCACATTTAACTTTCTAAACAATTCGTCCTTTGGTTTTGCAACAAACGCCTTTTGTCTTATCGCCTCGGAATTTGGCCTGTCCCATTCGTATTTTGCTTTTGTACCACTTTGGCTTCTGGTAGTAAACTCTGAGAAATCCTTTTCAAAACGAATTTTTTAGAAAGAAATGAAAAAGATACAAAAAGGAGAAAAATCTTTCTGAACAAATACTGGTGGGAAAGAAGACAAGAAAAGAACTTATCTGGATGATATGACTGGTCCTTATGGTCATGTCGTGCACTATGGATTCCCGACCCAGTCTATTTGTACCAATCAACCTGCCTGATGGCCTTACTTGCTAGGGATAAATAGATGTCCATTTCTTCGCAAATGTGGATCCTTTTGCCAATCTGTCTTGTCGCCTTACAGTGCCCTTCGAGGGGTTTTCACTAATAAGACTTTCTTTTTTCTCTCAGCTCCCGGCGCCTTACGGTGCCTGTGAAGTTTTTCACCAATAAGACTCTCTCTTTTTATATCTCTCATCTTTCGTCGCCTTATGGTGCCTGCGAAGGTTTTCACCGATAAGACTCTCTCATTTTGCCCTTCAACGGGGAATTGGGGTGTTGCCGACATGACTCTCTCTTTCGGAGATTCTTTCTGGCTATCAGTTCATTTCTCATTTATGATCCCCCTCTTTGCTGGAGATCAGCGTATTATCCTCGGCTTCCATTGTCCTAACTTGGCACTTCTCGGACATTGATTGGGAGGTCTTTTTGGGCATCGATGTTGGTTTTGTGTGTCAAATTTTAACTTAACTCCGATGGGTGAAGTGTTACAACTCTTGGAATCAACCCTTTTGGATATTCAAAACATAATTCCTGCCCCAGTTTTCTTGCTTGGGGAATTTTATATTTACACTATGTTGAGCTATGCGCATTACACACACTATGACCGAGCCGTGAGGCGCCTACGTATCCTCTTTGAGGAATCAGGTCAAACGTAGTTCCTAACTCTCTTGTTTTTCTTGTGATTTTTATCTTTCTCTTTTTTTTTTAATTTCTTCTCTTTTTTTTCATTTTTCTTCTTTTTCATATCTTTTCCCATTTAGTGATTCCAAAAGAGGGGTATGAAAGAACAACTTAAGGCTCAAAAAGGGGGAAGCAAGGGTTAAAAGTGTTTGGATAGAAGAAAGAATTGCCTCCGTCATTTCATTATCCAATAAGTACCAAATACAAACAAACGAACCAATAACTATCGTAATCGAAGAAATTATGCATAATATCTTTTGACTGCATCAGAATTGATAGCCATGTCGACACATATTCCCTCGACATCTGTTAGGCACAAAGCACCGTTGGACAACACTCTGGTCACGATATAAGGCCCTTGCCAATTTGGGGCGAACTTGCCTTTTGCTTCGACCTGATGCGGGAGGATCCGTTTCAATACCTGCTGCCCTACTTCAAATTTTCTGGGGCGTACCTTCTTATTGTACGCCCTTGCCATTCTCTTCTGATACAACTGACCATGGCACACTGCTGCCAACCTTTTTTCGTCTATCAAACTCAACTGTTCCAATCGAGCTTTGACCCAATCGTCATCACCAATCTCGGCTTCAGCGACAATCCGGAGGGACGGAATTTCGACCTCCGCTGGTATTACTGCCTCAGTTCCGTACACCAACAAATAAGGATATGGAAGTCCGGACTGTAGTGCGATAACCCAACAAGGCAAAGGGTAATTTCTCGTGCCATTGTCTAGATCCTTCCACCATCTTCCGCAGTATCTTCTTGATGTTCTTATTGGCTGCTTCGACCGCTCCATTCGCCTTGGGACGATATGGGGTGGAATTGCGGTGTGTAATCTTGAATTGTTGGCATACCTCTCTCATCAGGCTGCTGTTAAGATTTGCACCATTATCCGTGATGATCACTTTTGGGATCCCAAATCTGCAGATGATATGGGAGTGAACGAAATCCACCACTGCCTTTTCAGTTACCGACTTGAAGGTTTTAGCCTCGACCCATTTGGTGAAGTAGTCGATGGTCACCAGAATGAACCTATGGCCGTTGGATGCTGCCGGCTCGATAGGTCCAATGACGTCCATGCCCCATGCGACAAATGGTCAGGGCACTGACATCGTATGCAACTCTATTGGCGGAGAATGAATCAGATCTCCATGTATCTGACAGTGATGGCATTTCCTCACGAAAGTGATACAATCATGCTCCATGGTGAGGCAATAGTACCTTGCTCGAAGGATCTTCTTTGCCAATACATATCCGCTCATATGTGGCCCGCAAACTCCAGCATGTACTTCTGCCATAACCGTCGTGGCTTGATCGGCGTCTATACATCTTAACAATCCCAAGTCCGGGTTTCTTCTGTACAACACTCCTCCGCTGAGGAAGAAACCATTCGACAAACGCCGGAGGGCTCTTTTTTGGTCTCTAGTGGCCTGTTCCGGGACGCTGATACGGCGTCGTTTGGGACCGTGCCTGGGCAGCCTGGGCTTGGACTGGGTTGGGGTAATTGATTTGGGCCTGACTTCCATTTATATTTCGGCCCTATCCGAGTTCTTTTCATTTTTTCACAACTCTTTTCTTTTTCTTTAATTATCAAAATTAAACAAAACTCCTAAATAAATTGTAAAAATCAAAAAATAAAATTACACACATATTATTTAAAATCTATAATAATTAACACACAAATTAACAAAAAAAAAATCACTCAATGTCCAGAAATACACATGCATATATTTTTTGATTTTCTTTTAACCGATTTATGGTTAATTAATTTCTAAATGTACCATTAATTCCTAAATGCATGCAACATGTGTTTTTGTATTTTTGTTTACGGACAGAACAATTATCAAAATGTCACGCATATTCTCAAAATTGTACACCAAGGAAAATCATTTTATTTTGAATTTTTTGGGAGTAATTCTCATATAGAGCAAAAATCACGTGCTTACAACAACACAAACACAACATAGCAAACCTAACATAACATAAATTCAATACAACTAATGAAAACACATGACAGGGAAGCATAAAGATACACTACTATGCTCAACACGTACATGTCATTGTTTAGTCACGACCGCCTAGCATTCTCTGCTCCAACCACTTGAGTTGGTCTTCCAGCCTTTTTTTTTCTTCCACCTCCTTGAGTTTCGCCTTCAACTCCGTAACTTCTTGTTTGGATTGTCGCTCTCTTTCCTACTGCTTCAAACACAAACTATGAAGAGAATACAACTTGTCTTTGTAGTATTCCTACTCACAGGGTTCATCAATCCATACCTCAAAATTGCAAACAGGTTCGTCGGGTTGCCTATAAAACTTGTTCATACACACCCAGTAACGACGTCCAGCTTCTTCCCAACAATCGTGCATCATGCATCTTTTGCCGCACTCGCACCTTGGGATATAAAGGGGTTGTTGAGACATTTGTTAAAGCGTAAAGAGAAACCTTGGTTTTATGGAAATATTTGCTATTGGTTATTGTTAAGCGCAGAAAATAACTAGAATGCATCTGTTATTTATAAGGAAGATTTCACACAAAACGTAGTATTATACCGCGCTATACATATTAAATTTTTCTGAAACGAAACAGCTTTTGCGCAGTCGGTTCAACTTTTTTCAAACCTAAAGGACAACACGCAAAACGTAGTATTGTACCGCGCTATACATATTAAATTTTTTTGAGATGAAACAGCTTTTGCGTAGTCGGTTCAGCTTTTTTCAAACCGACAAGACAACACACAAAACGTAGTATTGTACCGTGCTATACATATTAAATTTTTTTGAGATGAAACAGCTTTTGCGCAGTCGGTTCAACTTTTTTCAGACCGACAAGACAACACACAAAACGTAGTATTGTACCACACTATACATATTAAATTTTTCCTATTGGTTATTATCCTTTATTTTCTTGTATGTTGCTTTAGTTATTTTCTTCGATTCTTTTTTTAAGACAGCGGCCATTTGAAGAAGCAAATTTTCAAGAAGGATAATAAAGGATGTCTTGATTTTATAGGTTTTTTTTAAAATTTTCATATATGTTGCTTTAGTTATGGTTGTTGTGCTTTTATCTCTTCGAATATTATGTTATGAAATTTCAATCTTCAGATTGGTCTTCTTTACTAACAACAATAAGTTGAATGTTTGAACTACCATATCATCATCCCAATTCAAAAGGTCATGTTAAAAATTAAGATGTAACAAGATTGTGGAACATAATTTTATTTGATAGATACTGCAACATACACAAGTACAGACACTTTTTACAAAAACATTACGAAAACAAAAGAGTAGGTGTATCCTTAATAGTTGGGTACATTCGACGAACTTGCACCAGGAGCTGGATTACCACCGCCACCCACACCAGCTGAATGACATTTACGACGGTCGTGTCCTGTTTGCGAGTATATGCCATATTTACGCGCATAAACGGTGTCACCAACGTCTATTTGGTTCCGTATACGCGTTCTTTTTTGCACTTGCAGCTTGTGCAAATAGTCATTGTTACACACCATTTTAAAAGGTTCCGGCGGCCAATAATTCTCAGCACCCAATGGCTGCAACTACCTACTATATGTGTCTACGTATGCAGCAACACTATATTGCCTATCAATATAGTTGGTTGCCCCTAAACTAACTTGTTGAAAGCACTTCAAGGCATGTGCGCACGGCATGTGGTAGATGGTCCATTTCCCATATGAATGCAACCTGCTGGCTTCATTCACCATCTGTATATTATTCCCCCGGTGTCCACGGATAGCAGTGTGAACTTCAAAAATACCCCGATCGTGATCATACTGTAAAAATGAATGCCAATATGCTTGCCTTCTATACTTCTCAAATCTTCTCATCGGTATTGGTATAAATTAAACACTCATTTCCATCAATACCGATGCAGATCTATGCCTTTCAACAAACCTCTTCGCAATCTGTTTGAATGTCATTCGGACCATGACAGTGACAGGCAAAGCACGTGCAGACTTCAACAAGCCGTTGAATGACTCCGACACATTTGTAGTCAGGGCTCCCCATCGTCTGCCACCATCAGCATGCAATGTCCACATGTGAAGCTCATGTCCCATCAGCTAAGTATAGGCTCGTGGATCTAACTGCCGGATCGCTTCCATGCTCCTCATGAATTTGCACTGCTGGTGCTGAGTTGCAGCCATCCACATTAAATCATGCAAGGCCTTGTCGTGATATTTCTTCTGGAAATTGGCTTTCAGGTGCCTCACACAGTAACGGTGGTATGCATAGGGTTCCTGCCATTCAGGCAAATGCCGTAAAGAACTTAAAATACCACCATGTCGATCAGATATTAGACAAATACCTAAACGTTGTTTGACAACGTGCTGCTTCAAGTGGTTCAAAAAAAGCATCCACGTCTCTTTGCTTTCATTGGCACAAATGGCAAAAGCTAGTGGAAATATTTGTCCGTTGGAATCTACTGCAACTGCAATCAAAAGCTTAATATCATACTTTTTATAGACATGAGTACTGTCTATGGAAATTACAGGACGATAATGCACAAAACCATCAATTGCTGGTTTAAATTACCAGAACACATAGTTGAAAATATATCCGGGTATGTCCGGACTCCGCTCACGCTTCCATTCAACAACAGACCCGGGGTTAAAGTGTTGCAATGCGCCCATGTACTTGGGCAGAGATGAAAATGACTTATCCCAGTCACCGTAAATATTTTCAAAGGCACGTTTGTGCCCGAGATATGCCTTTCTTTTGGTTATAGTACACCCATACTCCTGGTGGACGTCTGTAATACACTCTTTAATCTTGAACCTAATGGACACTTCCAAGTATGGAATCAAGACAAGAGAAATCAAGTCTACATCCAGGTTGAAGTGAATCTCATTGAATGTGTCCATTTCACTCTGTGGGTGCTAATATATTTACCCACTTTTCACAAGCCTGATTTCTTCTTGCTGGCCCGCAACATCCAGTGACAACCCATAAAGTCTCTACGGCATACAGCCTTGTATACCTCTATATTTGACTCCCTTACCGTCATCTCACGGCACTCTCTTACGCTGTAGATTTTTATAGTCATAATTAAGCGAGCTTTATTAGGAAAATATATGCCACTTGCCAGCACCGCTGGTCTAGACTGATCTCACATTGCTGACCGAAATTCGTCAGCATCCCTTGTGAGGGCATCCACATCCGGCATACTTGGCAAATTATCAAGGTAGGGAATATTCCGCTCATGAAATGGTATATGGGACTCATACACTCTTGGTCTAATGGGAGGTGGAGGAGCATGCTCCCTCGTCAGCTCAGGTTCGACATTCACTTCCTCCTCATCATCACCCTCATCAAGGAAGGGTGTGTCATCTCCAGACTCATCGGCATTGTTGTCATAATCACTATCATCTTTCTGACTCTGCACATCTGCCAAATCACGAGTCAATACGTCGTCTATGGGCAACTGTGTAAGGTCAGAAACATCAAGTTGCTCGTTTTCACTACACAAAAAGAACAAAATGATAAGTTACTCGACTAGATAAATACTTTACATCTAGCTATATCACTTTACTTACAAGTCGTACTATCTTGACGTTCCATGATGGACATTTTCTTGTTGGTGATGACTCCCGGATGGACTACAGCCGGCCAAGACGCTAGAACTACGCATATTCCAACTAGGAGCGGGGTCATAACTTGTAAAATTCATATCCGGACGGTACCCCCTATGAAAAAAATGAGTATTAATACAAATCCAATTCAAACATAAAATAAACATCGCTAAAGCGTAGAAAAATTGAAGTTTACCAGTCGTCTTATGGATTATATAAAGTCAAAAAATTATTTTGTCGCTGCTCATTCGCCGGTGGTGACAAGTTTAAATCAAGGCAAACTCTTTCATCAGGAATCTGTCCGGCAAAAACTGCTCCAGTATAACCATCCGATGACTGGGGGTTATCCCTACTATGCACACCCTCATTATTGGGAACGTCTTCAACCTTGACGTACATTTCCAATAATTTTATTACAATAAATTCCCTGTATTTATCCGGAATCCGCAAAAAATCTCTAAGAGTTTCATCATCTTCGATGTTAAACTCAGAATAATAAGCAAACTCCTACGGAGTCACAAAATACGGAAATCTACCGGTTACTTTAAGGTTCACCGAACGTTTTCTCACACTCATTTTTTTACATAACAACTATACTAATTTATCATACTCCATTGTAAGCAGCAATTTAACATGACACTATGGAGGTGAATTATACCTCATAGAGTTATTCTCCATTACAATCTCACCCCTCACCCCAATATAATGAAACCTTTATTTTTGGTTCTTCATACATTACAAAAAAAAATGCTTGATAATAAGAAGAGAAGTATGAAAGGAAGTTTGAAGGAAAGTTTTGAATGGATTTTCATAGAATCCTAAAGCCTTCAAATAAAGCAAGTCCTAGCTTGAGCTGCAGAATTTTTTTTATGTAAAATGCAGTATGATACAACGCTTTATGTATTTGAATTATTGTTATGTCAGTTATCCGCAGAACACTTATTGGTGGGCCCGAAAATGAAGTAAAACGCATACACAAAAAAACGAAATATTTATGTCAGTTATCCGCAGAACACTTATTGGTGGGCCCAAAAATGAAGTAAAACGCAGTACAATATTGCGCTTTAGTAAAACGTAGTATTATACTGCATTTTACATTAAAAAACGAATTATTAAGTAAAATACAATATAATACTGCGTTTTCCTTTAACGGCTACAATTCTGTTAAACTAAAATGCAATATAATACTGCGTTTTAGTTAGAAAGGTAACTTTCTTTTAGCTGTATAAAGGTATTTTGAGTCCAAAAATTCATTATTTTGGTTTCGGACCGTGATTAATCAAGTATGTAGTGGGATTTAACTACTTACCAACAATTCAAGTATGTAGTGGGATTTAACTACTTACCAATTGATCTGAGGACAATAAATATCCCTTAGAAGTACTTCCCAATCTAATGTAATAGCAGATTTGGCATTTAATGAATTTTGAGAAAATAATTTTATTTATATATGATGACTAATGTGTAATAATTGAACTTTGAGGCTGGGTCAGAACTTCCCACTACATACTTGATTAATCACAGTCACCCATTAATATTAATTAATGAAAAAAGTTACGTCTATAATAATTAAAACTTGAAGGTTGCCAAATCAAGTTATAAAAAAATATTGCCCAACTCACCCAAGTCTCTATATAATAGGTGGGGATTTAATTTTATTTTATTTAACCTATTTTGTATGTATAATACTAGATCCAGTACTAGTAGAAAACCAAAAAGAATTTCTTGGTGACAGGTGCAATGACGTGGTGGGATTATAGCCGCTTCTGGGTGCTTGGCTGTTCTCTGTCTTATTATGGCAACTACGAATAAGAAATTACCAAATATAGTATTGAAACTAGCTGTGCTTAAAATAAAGAAAAATTAATAATAATTGTGCCTAAGCTTAATGGCAAATGCATGATTCAATGACTTTGGACCAACTCTTGCCCTTCACGAAACCTACTATTACTTGTTCCCCAAGATGTACTTTTTCCAAAGAAAAAGAGAAGCAAAACACGAAAATTGACCAAAAAGCTACTTGCGTAACCTTTTGCCATTAATTTCCAGAAAAGCCCTTGGAGTTTTGTATTATTTGATTTGACCACCATACTATGCATTTATTAAGTTTTCATCAGCACTTACATTTTATTTGACACATTAATTTTTGTAAGGTGCATGCAGTTTTAGTCAAAATCATTCACCTCAACAATGTAACTAAGTAAAACCAAACTATGGGTTATCACCTTTGATCACATGGATTTAATTTCAACCGATTCATCCTTTAAAGTGCTTAGCATTAAACTCATTGTACATTTAAAATTACTGGTTTAGAAGTTACTCAATTAAAGTTTAGTTATTATTACATAGTACATACTAATATTGTGTGTCAAAAGTATTTTGTTTAGCTGAAGATAAAGTTATACTCCATACATTCATATCACAACTGAATTAGATGCGCAATTTTGTTCACAAATATAATTGTAGGCTCGCATTCGGTGTCTTATGTGATAAGATTGTGTCACTAAAACTTAAAAGTAACTTCTACAAAATGATGATTAGACCAACTATATTGTATGGAGTAGAGTGTTGGCCAGTTAAGAACCCTCATATCCAGAAGATGAAAGTAGTTGAAATAAGGATCTTGAGATGGATGTGCGGGCATACCAAGTTAGATAAGATTAGGAATAAAGATATTCGAGAAAAAGTGGAAATGACCCCCGTAGAGAATAAGATATGGGAGGCGAGACTGAGATGGTTGGGACATATGAAGAGGAGAAACATATATGCCTCAGTTTGGAGGCACGAGAGGTTGGTCTTGGTGGATATGAGGAGAGGTAGAAGTAGGCCAAAGAAGCATTGGGGAGAGGTGATTAGGCAGGACATGACGCATCGCTTAAGCTTACGGGAATATGACCCTTGATAGGAGGGTATAGAGGTCGAGAATTAGGAAGGTTAGTAGCTAGTCGATCATTTTTTCCCCATACCGATAGTATTAATGTTAGAGTAGCATTTTTTTTATTCTTAGATTGATATTACTACCTATTGTTTGATTGTTATCTTTTGCTTCGATTTTTTTAAGATCTTGTTGTTGTTACTACTTGTTGCCATAGCTTATTTTTATTTTTTTTAGCCGAGGGTCTATCGAAAATAACAGTTCTATTCTTCCAGGGTAGGGGTACGTCTGTGCACACACCATCCTTCCCAAATCTCACTTGTGGGAATTCACTAGTTTGTTGTTTTTGTTGTAATTTTAGTTACAAATTCTATTTCATACATGAAGTAAATATCAATGCATGTCAATCAGATATTACACGTATAATAATGGTACAAGGAACTCATACTTCGAGCAAACATACACCGCAAAAATTTATTGTTAATATTCAATCTATGACTTGACTTTCTAGTCATATTCAATATACTTGATTTGACTTAAACAAAATCACTAAACTTTAGATTTTCAAGTTCAAATTGTGGCACGGGTCATTTTAGCCATTTCAGGCTTCTCCAGAATTTACGGAACCACACGTCTCAAAAATATCTCAAACGCTAAAAGAAATGGCCGCCATAAAATTAATAAAATATACGTAACTGTCGGTCCCACACAGTCTTCACGCGAAGCTTGATCGAACCAACCGTATAACAAAAACTAAAAATAAAATAAATTAAAATTAAGCGAGAATATAAAAATGTCACCCTATATAAAAGGAGCATGTTTCGTAAACCCTTCACACCAACAAAAAAAAAAAAAGGAAGACAGGAATATTACAAAAAGAAAACCTCTTGCCTTCTTCCCCAAGATTCTTTCCAAACTTCCTGCAACTCTTCAATTTTGATCGGAGTTATCAAAGATGATGACACGTGGAGCGACAAGGATGACCCGAACTGTGATGGGTCACATGGGTCCACGTTACTTCTCCACGGCAATTCTTCGAAATGATGCCGGAACCGGAATTATGAGTGGCGCCGCCGGTTTCATGCATGGGGTTCCGGCTATTCCGTCGGAGAAAGCGGTGGTGATGTGGGTTAGGCATTTTCCAGTGATGGGTTCACGCAGCGCTAGTACTGTGGCTTTGAATGATAAGCAGCACGATAAGAAAGTGGAAAACGGCGGCGCCGCCGCATCTGGCGGCGGTGATGGCGGTGATGAGAAATCAGTAGTGAGTTATTGGGGTGTTCCGCCTTCAAAGGTTACTAAAGAGGACGGTACTGAATGGAAATGGAATTGCTTTAGGGTAAATTTAATTTAGCTTTTCACATATTTTCTGATATTTTCTTTTTGAAAGTTGTCGAGATTTTAGAGAATTTAATTTTTCTTTTTTGTGACTAATGGTGGATTTATTTTGTGGGACGTAGCCATGGGAGACGTACAAGGCTGATTTGTCAATAGATCTGACGAAACACCATGCGCCAACCACTTTCTTGGACAAATTTGCTTATTGGACCGTCAAGGCTCTCCGATACCCCACTGATATATTCTTTCAGGTATTTAAGTTATTCTTTTTCTTGTATTTGTATTTCTGGTTGTTTGAATATGACGTTATTTGTCCGAACAAATTTGGTACTCCTATATTGTCTCACCCGATTTAGAAGAGAAAAAAGTTCAGTTACCTTTCCCAGAATTTTGGAATATTGCTTAGACCTTAATAATAATAATAATACTAATAATACTAATACTAATAATAATAATAATAACATTATTATTATTATTTATTATTATTATTATTATTATTATTATTATTATTATTATTATTTCAGGCTGTGATACTCTATTTTTTACCTTTTATTTTGGATCTTGCTCTTACAAGAAATGCTTTTAATCTCGTTTCTGAAGAATTTTAGATTGCTTTCTTATAGTTTGTAGTAATAAAAATAGTACTAGTTGCTTCTGTGGTAGATTTTAATTGAAAGCAACTAAGAAGAAATAAACAAATGAAGGGATGGCTAAAGTTTTAAGTAATTTTACTCCGTTATAGATCCAGATTCAAGAATAACTCTTCTTTATGCTATCAACATAAAGAAATGTGGTCAACTTGAATATTAAAACTAATTATCATTGAAAATCAAGCATGGGATGGGCGAGAATGATATTCTGGATGTGGAATTAATTATTACCACAAATTCTTTTATACCTACTGAAGTTCAATTCAATGCAATTCTATTGGAGATTAATTTGTGTGGGTTATAATTAATGTGGTGCAGAGGAGATATGGTTGTAGAGCAATGATGTTGGAAACAGTGGCTGCAGTGCCTGGAATGGTGGGAGGAATGTTGTTGCACTGCAAATCACTGAGGCGATTCGAACAGAGTGGAGGATGGATCAAAGCACTGTTAGAAGAAGCTGAAAATGAGAGGATGCACCTCATGACTTTCATGGAAGTAGCCAAGCCTAATTGGTACGAGCGTGCACTAGTCTTTGCAGTGCAAGGCGTCTTCTTCAACGCCTACTTTGTCACTTACCTTCTTTCACCAAAGTTGGCTCATCGTATCGTGGGTTACTTGGAAGAAGAGGCAATTCATTCCTACACTGAGTTCCTAAAGGAATTGGACAAGGGCAACATTGAGAACGTTCCTGCTCCTGCTATTGCCATCGATTACTGGCGTCTCCCTAAAGACTCCACTCTCCGTGATGTTGTCTTGGTTGTTAGGGCTGACGAGGCTCATCACCGTGATGTCAACCACTTTGCATCTGTAAGTGGAGCAACACAAAACAGTTATAGACTGTTTATATAGCAAACTCTAATTAATTATGGTTGATTTTTGTTCTTAAGTCCTGACTAACTAATTTCTATGCTTTTGATTGCAGGACATTCATTATCAGGGACAACAGCTGAAGGACTCTCCAGCACCAATTGGGTATCACTAAGCCACTAATACACAGATTGATCAAGTTAAATGTCGCTGTTATGTTCTTTTTTGTACTGGTATAGAGCTAATGTAGTACCTACTACTATTTTGAATGTTGATGTACATATTTTTTTTCTGTGGATTTGGTTGGTTGTTTACTACTGCCTTCATGAATCTCTGAGATGGCAGTAGAGCACAATGAGCTCTGTATGATTGGAGCATATACCTTTTTGATAAAATTTGCCATCTTGGTTGACCTTTTGCTTTTTTTTTTTTTTTTTTTGTGTGTGTGTGTTTTATTCGTTGAATTTTATTAGTAGAAGTTAGATTGATTGATCGCCCTTTAAACATGTTGAATTTGAGTGAGTGTTTGAATTGTTTCAAACCGCTACGTCGTACCTAAAACAAACAACCAAAATGGGTTCGTTATGGCCTTTGAACAAATTAAAAAGTGGATTGAACTTTTAGAAATTATATTCTCAACAGGATATCAGGTTTTTCTGAACTTGGCGAAGCTCCAACTCCAGAAATATGCAGAATGCTCAGGACAATTGATCAATAAAGACAAGAGTTGCTTTTAACCAAACATCCTAATGATATAGCAAGGATTAATTAAGCATATCACTGGCTACAAACACAGAATTTCCTCATATATATATTGGTTGTCCTCTTATGTTGGGAGGAAGTTGATTTCGACTTTCAATGACTCTGTATCTAAGATACGAGGAAAATAGAAGGGTGGCATGGGAAATTGTTATCGGTCGGAGGCAGGGTAGTCCTTATTAAGCATGTTTTACAATCACAACCAGTTTACTTATTGGCTGCTATGGAACTTCCATAGTCTAATTTGCTACAAATAGAGAGCTACATGTCTAGATTCTTCTGGGGTACAAGTGAAGGGAAACAGAGATACCACTGGAGCTTATGGAGTAAGATGTGTTTTCCTACTGAAGAGGGAGGCACCGACTGTAGAAGATTGAAAGATATTAGTGAAGCACTTCCAATGAAAAGGTGGTGGCGATTTAGAACATGTAATTCCATCTGGGTGGAGTTTCTAAAGTCCAAATTTTGCAGACTCTCACACCCAGTTGATAGGAAGTGGCGAGCAGGGCTATCACATGGGTGGAAGAAATTGATGGAAGTAAAAGACAAAGGAGAAAAGCATCTACTATGGAAGGTTAATTCTGATTCATCTAGTCTGTGGTAGGATAATTGGACAGGCTTGGGAGCAATGGCATTGGTCATTTCATATGACATTACCCCTAGGGACTAGCTTGTCCATGATGTCATTAGAGATGGCGTTTGGAATATAGAACACTTGCATCTACCAAAGTATTTAGCTGAACATATCCTCAACAAACCTATTGGAACCCTTCTAGTCCAGACTCGCCTATCTGGATGTCTAGTACCGATAGCCATTTCAACATCTTCTGCCTGGAAACTTACTAGACAGAAACAGGGGAGAGGATAGTAACTTCACTTCAGAATTTGTGGCATAAACACCTCCCTTTTTAAGATGTATTTCCTTTTATGGAGGTTGTTCAAGAATAAACTACCTTTTGATCGACGAAGTGTTAGTTAAGTTTGGCCAGAATTTTGTTTCTACTTGTTGTTGTTGTACAATGGCTCAAGGGGAGACTATACAACATACATTTATGGAAGGATAACCAGCCCAAAATGCTTGGAAGGTTTTTGGAAGTCCTATGAGGATTTCATGGGAAGCAGTCTCTGTTAAAGTAATGTTCACGAAATGATGGTCAGTGAAACCTTTAAATGGATTGCATAAGGAGATTCTCAAAATTACTTTTATATTCATTTGTTGGGAAATATGGAAGGCTAGGTGTGCATTAAGATATGGGAATGCAAAACTATCTAAGAATAGACTTATCTATCAAGCTATTTATCACTTGAGGTGGGTGATGACAAAGTCTTAGAGCAAAATAGTATGGCTATAGCACTGGCGAGGCATTTGACAATAGTGTTTAGCTCTTTTTCACAAGATTGAATTCATTATTGTTAAATGGGAAAGACCTCCGGTAGATTGGATTAAAATCAGCACAGTTGACTCTCACAATGGAGAAGGTCTTGTGAGAGCTGGAGGTATAGTAAGGGATGTTTCAGGGTGCTTGATCATGATGTTTGCGCAATTCTTAGGCAGAGGTAGTAGTAATCTAGCTGAAGTAAATTAAAGGCTGCTAAAATAGGAGTACAATGGTGTATCTCTCAGGGATTTCAAAATTTTATACTGGAGTGTGACTCTTTGTTGCTTATTAATATGCTCAAGGGCACCACCAACATAGCTTGGCAATTAAAGGATGCTATTCTTGAAACTACAAAGCTACTTGCTCAGGCCAATTGTGTCATTTGTCATTGATATTGAGAAGCAAATCATGTAGCGGATGCATTAGCTAAGTATACTATTGAGGAACAAGATGGTTTTTCTATGATGTGAGAGACCTTCCTTGTGAAGTTGTTGGGACATATTGTATACGGCTAAAATCGGAGAGTCCGATTTTGGGGTCATCATGGCATTCCGTAGCTCGTTGCCAGAAGGCTCGAGGCATAGCTCGAGGTTTGATGAACCAGAAGGCTCGAGGCACAGCTCAACCTTGGGGCAGTACGAATCGGTGGCTATGATGAATGAGTGGGAGATTCCCAAGGCGAGTGATTAGAGCTGACCAAGTCCATAAGAATAGTACAAGCCCGGTACAGTGGCATTAAATGATTGTACCAGCCGCATATCTTTGTAATAAACGCATCTGTACTATGTTGGGTTCCCCCTCCTATATAAAGGGGACCCTTGTTATTTTTTTGCACGGATGATATTGAATACAACAACAAGAACATTCTATGCTCTCTAACTTAAACACTCTCTATTGTCTTTCCTTAGATTTATTCCTTACATTTATTGTGTTTCATTAATTATTCTTCATTTATTACTCATCATTGATCATAAAGAACCCTTATTAAAGCTCTTAGAACTGTTAGTTCTTCATCGGCCATCCACAGCTCAATGCTTGGCTCGACCCCGAGGCCCTGTATAACCTAGCTAGAGACCCCGATTCTTGGCCACTCGGTTTGCATAACACTCTATCTTTAAGCTCTTATCTCATTTTCCTAGCTCACACTTAGTATCTATTGCCTAACAACTACCATAAGAATAAATCACATATTTTTAGAACCACATAATCAAATTAATTGTTATTACCATTTTTCAGGTAAACAGTTTGGTGCCTACCGCGGGGCTAAAAATAATAGTGATTGTTTTCGTGCTGGTTTACTAAATAACGCAAGTTATTCTTCACACTTTTTCTTGCCCAAGAATCTTTGATTTCAGGTCAAAATGTCTAACTCAGTGAATGCACATGAAAACAACGGTCTTGAAGACCATGGAGAGAATGGTGTAGCTGTTCCAGGCGTCGGTATACCACCACAAAAGACTGGGGACGCACCGGAACCAATTCATGTGGACGTGGTCTCGCGCAACGCCCAACATGTTGATATAAGCTCCCACACTAACAAGAGTATACGCCAAGAAAACCCCAGCTCGGGAGGAACAAGAGGTTAGCCTTCACATTATTCTTGAGATGTTGCAGGTACAACAACTGGCGATTGCTCAACTGCAAAGCCACTAAAAAACTTCAAGCACATCAGCACCGGAAACGATCCCTCGAGCCGAACAGGTGCCGGAAAGACCGAGCAACAGCGGGTCAGCAACCGACCCCGCTATTATGAAGATGTTTGAGGACCTTACAAAGAGGATTGAATCGGGTGAAAAGAAAATAAAAGCCAATGACAAAAAGGTAGAGACCTACAATTTAAGGGTCGGGCGTACCCCCGATCCTGAAGGGTGTTGATTCAAAGAAATTCGTACAAAAGCCATTCCCATCGAGTGCGGCTCCGAAGCCCATCCCGAAGAAGTTCAGAATGCCTGATCTCCCAAAATACAACAGAACCTCGGATCCCAACGAGCACGTCACTACTTAGACTTGTGCCGTAAAGAGAAATGACCTGAGGGACGACGAGATTGAATCCGTCCTATTGAAGAAATTCGGGGAAACACTTTCAAAAGGAGCCATGATGTGGTATCACAACCTATCCCCAAATTCAATACACTCATTCGCCATGCTGGCGGATTCTTTTATAAAGGCACATGTCGATGCCATCAAGGTCGCTACAAGGAAGTCTGACGTCTTCAAGATCAAACAAAGAGAAAACGAGATGGTGCGAGGGTTTGTATCTCGCTTTCAAATGGAACGAATGGAGTTAGCATCAGTCTTCGACGACTGGGTAGTACAGGCCTTCACCCAAGGCTTGAATGAGGTAGCTTCAAAGTAGCTGAAGAAAATTTGGTGGAGTATCCCGTCGTGACTTGGTCGGATGTACACAATCGATATCAATCGAAGATTAGGGTCGAGGATGACTAACTGGGAGCCCCCTCGGGCTTAGTATATACTAGCAGGCTCCTGGCAAAGGAGCCAAAGCCAAACAAGGAAAGGTACCAACAATATACTGAAGATCGAAGAAACGCCCCAAGGCATAACATACCCCGAAATGACCGAAGGACAGATCGAGGTCAGAATCCTCGGGGACTCGTAAATAGAGATGGATTCGACAGATACACAGGGCCGACTGAGGCACCCCGGTTATCTGAGTACAACTTCAACATCGACATTTCAGACATCGTATCAACCATAGGTAAAATTAAGGACACCAGGTGGCCAAGGCCCGTACAATCAAATCCATCGCAGAGGAACCTTAACCTGGTGTGCGAATTCCATGGCTCACATGGTCATAGGACCGAAGATTGTAGACAGCTCCGAGAAGAAGTAGCCCGACTACTTAGCAAAGGGCACCTCCGAGAGTTCCTCAGTGATCGAGCCAAAAATCAATTTCAGGAAAGAGGGGCGAACAGGAAAATGAAACAGAAGAACCACAACATGTCATCCACATGATTGTTGGGGGAGTGGACATCCCACAGGAACCCACTATCAAAAGAACAAAAATATCCATCATCAGGGAAAAGAGAACTCGTGGTTACATACCCGAGGATGCTCTCACGTTCAGCGACGAGGGCATCGAGACCCTGTCTCAGCCTCATAACGACGCATTGATAATTTCTTTTCTTGTGAATACATTTAAAATTAAACGTGTACTTGTGGATCCAGGTAGCTCGGCCAACATTATCAGTTCGAGGGTGGTGGAGCAGCTTAGACTGCTCGACCAGATAGTGTTTGCATCTCGACTCCTCAACGGATTCAACATGGAGAGCGAGACAACCAAAGGGGAAATCACCTACCCGGTCAACGTGGCCGGAACAATCCAAAATGCCAAGTTTCATGTCATTGAAAGAGATATGAGATACAATGCCTTACTTGGAAGGCCATGGATACATTGCATGAGAGCAGTACCATCAACCTTTTATCAAATGATGAAGTTTCCAACAAAGGACGGAATAAAAACGGTATACGAGGAGCAACATACTGCAAGAGAGATGTTTGCATTGCACGATGTGGCACCGGCATCGACACCTTCAATATCAAAGGAGCCAAAGGATAAGCAAACAACGAAGTAGCAATCACAAGATTCATCCTCGGATGCACCCAAGTGAACTAAGAAGGGACTGTACCGCGTCCCCGGAGCAAGCAGTGGAAGCATATCAAGGCTCGAAACGCCATCACAACTAAGGTATAACCACCTCCCTTTTTATTTACGTATTACACTAACCTGTGTGTAAGCGTCCTGTTAGAAGAATCGAAGTACCTTCCAGCTTGAAGACCTTAGGTTTTAAAGCATGCGTTGCACTATTTTCCTTCGATCAAGTTTTTGTCCCAAGAAGGGTTTTACCGACAAGGTTTTTAACGAGGCAACATTTATATGCTACCTAAGGAGAACTTAACAAGTATTCAAAGCTTCCCTTCAATCAACCTCGAATACTGGGGGGCATCCCGCCGGGAGGTCATCTCCCCGGAGAAATCAAGATGAGCCAAAGAGGGTCTCAATAGAAAAATGATGTATCGAGCCAAACAGTCGAAGGAACCGTGTCCGCATAGAACAATCGAACCCTCAATGACGGAAACTATGTAATACTTGTGACAAGTGATCAAGGAATACATTTTGACTTTTACCATCAGAACGCTTTGCGCTCCGAACGAAGATTGCTATTTTTACAAGCAATAGCCCCAGGGCCAGAAAATTCCCAAACTCTCAAGGACTGGCATCAAAAGTTTGAAGCCGTAAAACCTCCAGGCCAGGAACTTCGAACTCATAAGCCCTCAATAAGGCAACGTCAAAGAACGGCTCCAGAGCCAAGAACTCTCAATGTCTCGGGGACTGCTGCCCATCAAACTATCGAAAACGCGAGGCCATAAGACCCCAAGAGGGCAACCTCGAGCTCGAAAGACCTCTATGAGGAAAATTCAACAATGTAAGACCTCCACGAGGCATTATCTACAACGTAAGTCCTCCATGAGGCATCTTCAATACTATAAGACCTCCGAGCATGCCCATATCTGTAAGACCTCCGGGCATGCCCATATCTGTAAGACCTCAAGCTAGGCATGAATTATACTTGTACCAAGTAACTTATCTGTAAGACCTCAAGCAAGGCAAATTTAAATTTATAAGACCTTACAAAAGGCATTATCCCGATCTTAAAGTTAAGGCTATATATTCGAACTTGTAAGACTCATAAAAAGGCATACCCTCGATATAGACGCCGAAGCTACTTCACTCGGGGACTAAAAGGTTACGGCCAAATACAATGACTACAGGTCACAAGGCTGCATCAGCCAAACTAACGTGACTCGGGGACGCCCGACCATCGCCATAAAATCACAGGCCTTCAATTACTTCGAAATACTTCGCAAAGAGCCAATTAATCAGGCTACCCTAAACATAAGCAAAAGAGCTTCGATAGTATCACCTCCAAACAACAAAAAGGCTTCGAAACAATTCAACCATCGAGCGAAACCTCCCGAGGTGCTCATCTATCGTCACATAACGGCTCACAATTGAGGTTCTAACCAAACCGTCGAAGAGTCGGACGAACATAATAACTTCAACAAGGGAAAAATAAAGCCTATACTAGAGGTCGTACCAACCCTACGCATAAGAGCCACTGTATCCAGCCTAAATTAAAAAGGTCGAATCGATCCTACGCGTAAGAGCCACTATCGCCAGCTTAAATTAAAAAGGTCGTGCCGACCCAATGCATAAGAGCCACTGTCGCCAGCTTAAATTAAAAGGTCGTGCCAAACCAACGTGTAAGAGCCTGAGAGCCAGCCTAAAATTCAAAAACCCAAGGGCCGATGAGCTCGAGTCGAAACCCGACTCGAAAACCGAGCCCGAAAGCGATTAACTAAAAAATGCCTAAGGGCAAATGCGTAAGAGCCCATGGGCTAGCCTAACAACTCTCAGGGCCAATTTGTAAACCTAAGGGTTTTACCTCGAAGGCTAAATCCATCTGGCTAATCATTAACTCAAGACAAAGAAAGACATACACGAGCAGAAGGAAAGGAATGAAAAATTAAACCGAAAGGCTTCCTTATATGTATATGTGAAATAATGCAAGGCAGCATTTGTAATGCTCTCTGAGAGCCCTATACACAGAATCAGAAAAGAATAGCCTGTTCTACTTTCTATTCGGGGGCTGCGACCCTGTCGGCCAGAAACGAGGAACTTGGTATCGTATTCATCCGCCTTGTCCTGCTCTATCTCTTCCGAGAGATCAAAGCCCCTAGTGTGGATCTCCTCGAGGGTTTCCCTCTGAGATTTGCACCGGGCATATTCATTACTTCTTCTCTCCTGATCGAAAGCCCCTCTCAAATCAGCCCGAGCATCGGCAACATCTTTTAAATAAACGACAACTTTCTTGTCAACCTTAGCTCGAATCTCTTCATCTTAGGCCCAGGCATCCACAACCTCGGCCTTCATCTTCAAAAGGTAGGACTCGAGACTTGCAATCCTGCTTGTCTGGACCAAGCTATTTTTACGAGCGTTCCGGAGCTACACTTTGAGGGCAGAAGCCTTCCCCAGAGCATTCTTCTTGGCCGCAATATGAGCATCTATCTAAGCCCTTAGCTCGTTACACTCATACTTGGCCTAGCCAACCTCGCCCCAAAGGCGTTCCAGATCATCTGTCTTGCTCTGCAACTGAAGTATCAAAATATTAATCACTGAGGGTAGAAAAAGAAGCATGCATTCCCTCGGAGCAAAGGTTACCTGTTTCTCGAAGTGGCTTTTATAGTTCAGGCTTCGAGTCTGTCACGACCCAAACTGGAGGGCCATGACTAGCACCCGACCACACTTGCTGAGCACCAACGTACATTTCATCTAACCTTCATTATTATCTTTTAGGGCTGACGAGATCAATATAAATGGTAGACCTAGATCATGGACAACCAGCAATAAAATATGACGGCATGAACATACATAGCAAGGGATGACCAGACAATCAAGAAACTACATATAAGGTATGAGCTACCACGCTACTATGAAAGACTATACAACAAAAACTAGCCGACAAGGCATACCAAACTATACATGAGTCGACACCTGTCTATGATCCTCTTAAGGAACATAAGGGCTGCAACATAGCCGGAACAGGGCCCTGACATACCCATAATGTCTATAACAAAAATGCATACCAAG
Source organism: Nicotiana tabacum (assembly GCF_000715075.1). Classification (NCBI taxonomy): domain Eukaryota; kingdom Viridiplantae; phylum Streptophyta; class Magnoliopsida; order Solanales; family Solanaceae; genus Nicotiana; species Nicotiana tabacum. The sequence continues at coordinate 112,237,996 of NC_134080.1, read as the reverse complement.
ACCAAGGCAAGTCTGGAGAAGGGATCTCGCCAATCACCGCTGAACTGGATAGCCTACTGTGGTGGGGGAGCTGCACCTGCCTGTCTATCAGGACCTGCATCACGACATGCAGCGTCCACAAATAAAAGGACGTCAGTACGAATAAAGTACTGAGTATGTAAGGCAGGGAACCATAAATACGATCAGTAATGTAAGCAAGGATAGAGAATATACAACCTGTAACATCTTAGTACCTCTGAGGGCTACTTACATGAAATGCATGATACATATGTATAAATACATAAACCCTTAAAACATTCGCCTCTATGGGCATCATCATATCGTACCCGGCCATAATAGGCTCGGTAAAAAAACATACCCGGCCATCATAAGGCTTGGTAGAATCGTACCCGGCCACGTGGAGCTCGGTAAAACCCAACAAATTAGTGGTTGCACAATAGGTGTCGTACCCAGCCAACTATAGCGTGGCTCGGTAGAGTAAAATAGATACATATATATAATGCATGCTCGACTCATGGAATCACATTCTAAACCTTTTGGAGTGATGTAAGGTCGGTATCCTCTGTACACGTTATTAGGACTAACTCTTCACTATGAACCTTATAATAATCAGGAAGTACCAACAACATTGATAACATAAGAATAAGAGAAGCAACATTAACATCAATCGTTCCATAAGAGGGAAAACAATGTAAGTACTGCTAGCTTCTAAGAGTAGAGTATCTTGGAAGCTCGTTCATTACATTATGTACAATCGGAGTCGTGCAAAAGAAGGAAAAGGATAGCCTCACATACCTTGTATATACTGCCCCAATCTCAAGCTATGCAATTGTCAAAACTCCTTAGTCTACAATAAGAGAAACGATACTATCGTTATCATTTAAGTGTCATAACTATTATGTATCGACCACAACCTATTTTACGATGAAACGGACAGCACCTCCCCTATATATATGACCTCACACCATTCAAAACAGCCACCAAACAGCCCAAACAACATCAATAATAAACATATTGAGCCTCCCAAAATAGTCCACACACAGCCTAATCACTCCATACATACGACGACCACCGTAGTCGTGTCAAAAAACCTGGAAATGTTACGAATAACTATCAGCCCATGACCCTACATATATATGGTGTTTCTCCACACCCTTCCTCCTCCAAAACTCCACAAAACAGTAGTAAAATACGCAGCCCAACAGCAACGCAAAACAGTCCACAAAACAATAACATTACTACCAAGTCTTTCGATATATATTTCACAAGTTCTAGCTTCAATGGCTTAGACGCAACTTGGATAATCTTAAATACATATAGAGTAAGAGGTTCCTTACCTTTATACAGAAATAAAAACTCCAATTTGACCTTAAATTTCCATGAAATATCCCTCCAATGCTGCCACAACAACAAAAAAGCGAAACTAGCGATCAATTAGTGTTTTTCGGCACTAGAATCACTTTAGAAGGCTTAAAATCACCTAGGATTGATATTAAGAACATGAGGGAGTATTTATAGAATATAAACCCTTTAAAACAACCTCCTACACGAGCTGGAACGACACAAAAATGAGCAACAACAAGAAGAACAAGAGACTTACTAGCGCCACGGAATTCCCGACACTTGATTTGTGTTGTTTGCCCCTTTTTTGGGTCTTGAATCTTGAGAGAACCTTGAGAGGATGTTCCTAGGGTTCTAAGGTCTGAAATAGTGAGAAGAAATGACTTAAAACGGGTTGGAGGCATCCTATATAGGTCCAAATATCTTAAACCGCCTTAGTGGGCCCCATAGAGAGGTGCTTGGCGCAGTCTCGCGAAAACGCGAATATCTCTCTACTCCGACTCCAAGATCGTATCGATGAACGGTTTAATGCATTGGAAACTAGACTCATAGATCTTTAATTTGGTTGGTAGATCACCTCGTAATTCCTTGTAAATTAGGAGAAAAGATTAGAAACATTTGACCTAATATTTAAGTAAAATTATGAACCTAAGTTGCGACAACTTTTGTCGACTTTTGTTTCATAACTCGTTTGACTTCAAGACTTATGATACGGATATTATATGATTAAAATACCTTAATAAATGAACTCTTGAGTGTATTAAGCACCGCTAGATTACTTGAAAATACGAGTTACAACATCCTTGATTCATTTAACTTCTAATACTTGTTAATCACCCTTATACACTCTTGTATCACTTAAGACCAATAGGATTGACTTCTTATCATCTCAAAGATAATTCCTTCTTGGATTTATGTTAACTAATATATGGCATGAACTAACACATGTGGATATGGGTTGTAACAGATTCGCCTCGTACCGAAGGTGCCTCAAATCCTTTCCCCTTTTATCACAAAAAAGCTTGAGGAATTTCTACTCGTTCAAGGCTTTTTGCAGCATGGCTTCACGATGGAGCAACTCGGACTTGAGCTTGTTAAAGGCCTATGAAAAAGAAGCTCAATGAGGAAATGAAAATGTAAAATTGAAAAACCAACAAATTCAACCAAAGCTCACCATAGAACAAAGTCGATGAGCCTCCTCAAAGGTTGAGCGTTCATCTACGGGCCTGGTCTCACCTACCCCAATTGAATCGAACTCGGTGGGGACATGGTCGCTCAAGACATCGCCTGATTTAGGCAGCCCCTGTCCTCAAACATCCATCGAAGTACCTTCGACAGGAGATGAAGATGACGACAAATCATCCCTCAAAGTACCTTTGACGAGAAAAGAAGATGATGGCAAAGCACCTATATCCCCCGAAGTACCTTCGACGGGAAAAGAAGACGACGACAAAGGAGGAGCCACTCTTCCGAGGCTAGAAGCCTCTAGCCTCGGATGCTGCAAGTTCAGCCAATACATCTCCTTTGAGCCTCCGAGAGGGGTTTGCCTCGCTATAAGCATCTTCTTTATTCGAAGATTCCTTCCGTTTGCTATCATTACTCGGCCTCGAAGCCGACGATCCTTCCTCCTCTCCAAGGGGACACAGTCTTATCTCAGAAAATTCTCCAATACTTGCAATGACAGAGTTAATACACATAAAAGAAAATACCTTTCGAAGGAAATGGGCCACATAGCATGTACCGTGATGTTTGGCCTCCCATCTACCTTTGGACAGTTCTCACCACTTACGCTCATCGTAAGTTGAGCAAGCTGCCAGTTTCTGAGTCCAATCCGCCAGGTGAGGGACCTCATATGGCAACGATGGGATTGCTGCAGAAAAGGAAAGGAAGACATCTTTTATGGAGTCTGCCTCCACCATGAACAAAACAATAACAACACAAGTGTACCACTTACGTGTGAAATTCCATTTCTCAGGAAATGGCAAGAACTCTGCAGGGATAATGTCAACGGTCCATACTCAAACTAATCGACTCATCCACCCTCGGTCCTTGTCTTCTTTAGTGCTGGAAATAAAGGGACAGGTGGATCGATGTCATAGAGCAATCATGCCTCAATAATGTAAGCGCCAGTACAATCTAACGAGGTAGCTAAGGGTAAACTCGAGCCCAGCTTTATCCGCAAAGTACCTTATCATCAACACTATCCTCCAAAATGACAAGTGAACATGTGCCAGGGTAACCCGATATTTTCTGCAAAACTTGAGCACGACTCTGTCAAGAGGACCCAACATAAAAGGGTACGTGTATACGGTCAAAAACCCCTCTACATGAGTTATGATGCTCTCTTCCATGGAAGGTGCCTGCAATACCACCTTTTCTCCCATCCCCAGTCTCTCCTAATCGCCTCAAGGTGTTCCTCTCCTATTGATGAGATAAACCTCGATGCATGTTCTCGATGAACGTTGGGCGGTCTCTCTAACAAAAAATCCCTCCTCGAGACAAAGCACCTCGAGGTTAGCTCACTGGATACCGGTGGTGTACCACCGACCGAGAGGGAAATAGAGGTGGAAATCTCCTCCTCTGGGTGGACAAATTTGGGCATAGCAGACATAACTACGGTGAAACAAGATGAAGGAGATGAAAACTTAAATGGAAGCTTTGAACTAAAGAGATGGAAGCACTGATGCAAGGAGGAAAAGCTCTACAAAAATAGCAAAGTCCTCAAACAAGAGGAGAGTAAGCTCATACATAGAGCAAGCAGCAACTGCTCGCCTACTCTAAAGGCCAATTAATTCTGACCATGTCATTTCCACTTTTGGGGAAGTGTACCGGTAGGACCACCCCGATCACTTTGCAATCGTGCCATATGAATGACGCCATCATACGGCATTCGATGGGTCAAGATTCCCGTATCGATCTAGCCTCGAGATGGTGCCCAATCTCGAGGATCTCTGTTGTTATAACTATAGACTCTATGGGGCCATCAATATCAATCTAAACCTCGAGATGGTGCCCGATCTCGAGGAACTCTGTCAAAATGAAAATAAGCTTTAAGGGGCTATCAACATCAGTCTAGCCTCGAGATGGTGCCCGATCTCGAGGATCTCTGCCACTACAAAATAGGCCCCGGAAGAGCTAACGGTCTAGCCTCGAGATGGTGCCCGATCCCGAGGATCTTAGTTACCCTGAGTATGGGCTCTAAAAGAGCCGACATCAAGATTCAACAGACTAGCTTTACATAAGTACTAGAAAATAAATTGGAAGACTTAGAATAAAAGGATCTCTTTGCATTCTCAAAAATTCATTTACAGAATATGTTTTTACAAAACTCCCCCGAGGAGCCCATACACAAAAGAAAGAAAAGAAGAAGCAGAAAGGACAGTGTGAGACTATTCCTCACCCTCACCACCATTTGAATCACTTTCAGAGTCCTTATCTGAAGTATTTGAAGGCGCTGATCTCTCCTCCAAGATTCTGGCTTTCTCGATCTCAGCAGGGAGATCGATACCTTCGGTGTTTGCTTCATTGAGGGCCTGCCTCCGAGCTCACAGACGAGCATAAGTAACGGCCCGAGCCAACTTTTGCTTGGCCTTCTCAGATATCTCCCTGGCTCGAGCGTTTGCAGTAGCAACATCCTTATTGTATGAGGACGCAATCCTCAGGTTTGGCTACACATATTGCAGTGACCTCCTTTTGAGCATTTCGAAGAAGTTCCTGGGTCAAGGTTAACTCACCACGTAGAAGGTCCTTTTCCGAGGTCACAATCCTATTCTGCCTCTTCAGCTCGAGGATCTCCGCATCCTTGGCCGCGACCTCTTCCCGAAGTTGCCCCACCAGGTCATCCTTTTGCCTAATCTGCAAAGGCGAAATAAGATCATGAATATCAAGTTATGAGAATGAAAGAACGAGCACATGAATGTCGTGCTACCTGCTCGGCAAAGCTGGTCCTTTCTTGGTGCACCCCCTTCAGGCTTGCCCGAAACTCACCCAACTCCTCTTCCGTTCGGGCGGAGGAAGCCTCCGACTTATTTAGATCCGAGGTGAGCTTCTCAAGTTCCTTATCACGGAATGAAAGCTCATCTTGTAGCTTAGAGAAAGCATGGTCATACAACTTCTTGACCTACAACAAAAGCAGGAAATTTGAGAAGGCAAGGTAAAAACTTGAAAAGCAAATGGTATGTCGAGAATATTACCTGCTGTTGAAGCTTCTCAGCCTCATCGAGAGCGACGGGGGCATCGGGGTCTATGTCCAAGTCGATGCCGACGAAGTAGTCCCCGAGCATATCTTTCTCTCCATGAGAGGCCCCCATATCGGCGGTACCCGTATCCTGGGCATCCCTAATTTCCCCCATGAAAATGAAGGGCCCAATTTAAAGCCACCCAGGGCATCAATTTTTGTAAGGATCTCTTCTTGACCCCGAGAAGCTTCAGGTTCAGGCCCTCCAGAATCGACAACCAATGTTTCATCAACACGGACTGTGCCATGTCCAACTTGAAGCTCAGGGACTGCTCCCCAACATTCCTCGAGGATCTCCTTAGTACGGGTTAGGTCCACATCGACCATTACCAGCTCGGCGGCCTCGCGCCCAGTGGCCTGCGGAACATCCGCAACCCCGTCTTGCCCTTCATGCCAAAGGGTGATCATCATCATCATCACCTTCATCTTCAGTATGGGGACTTCCCACAGCAGCCGAAGCTGAGACCGTGTCATCGATCTTAATTGAAGACTCGATCGAAGCTTCCTTCTTCCTCTTCTTACCCTTGCCGGGTTTTGAGATTACTTCTTTACCCATGGGAGCCGGTCTCATCGACACACCCTCCCCGAGGCCTGCATAAGCATGATGTATCAAACTCATTACCACGAAGAATACTCATAAAAATTTGGCAACGACAGTAAGAAGTACTTACCATGGTTCTTAGCCTGCCACTGAGTCTGGGCCAAATCACGCCAAGGTTCTGAATCGCGGTGGGGTACCAAACGGTGGCTGCATAGTCAAAAGAAGATCACTTCAGAAGGGGAAAGAAGGGGCAGTAAAATGAACTCGAAGTAAGGATACTTACGCTGCATATTCCATTCCTCCGGGAATGGCATCCTATCAGCCGGGATAATGTCCGATATCCTCACTCTAACAAACTGGCTCATCCACCCCCGGTCCTTATCCTCATCGATGCTCGAAAAGAACGTCTTCACAGATCGAGGATAAAGCTTAATCAAACATCGATAGAAACGAGGACTATACAACCTGACCAGGTGATCGAGGGTGAAGGTCATTCCCTCGACCTGATTAGAAAATTATCGGAGCATGTAAACAATCCTCCAAAAAGAAGGATAGATTTGACCGAGTGTCACTCGGTACTCTCGGCAGAAATAAAGAATCACCGGATCTATCTTCGGGGAAGAAGGATTCATGGGACCTAGAGTGAATGGATATGCATATACGCTGAGGAAACCAGCTTTGTAGTCTATTATGATTTCCTCAGGCTTGAGGATCTCTACTTGAACTGCTGCCCCCCATCGGCAGTATTTCTTCACTCTCTACATATCGATCACCACGATGATGTAGCGAGATACGGGCTCGCATCGGCCTGGGGTAGAAGGGGGATTTTCGATGGCAAAATCAAAAATTGTATCGAAGTGGTCGGGGGTACATTGCTCAACAGTCGGAGGTATTTTTGGTTTGCCCTTGGAGGGCGTGATGAGGAAGCGACGCCCTCTTTCTGAGGTACCGTTCTAGAGGTTCTATCCATAATTTTAAAAAAGGTTTCTGAGGAAGAGGATAAAGAAGTAAGCACAGGAAGAAGATGGGTGCAGGAAGCAGTTAACTTAGCCCTAAAAACTTGATGTTGTAAAAATGTGAATGGCAAAACAATTTGAAGTATTTATAGAAGCCATTTGGGCGATGTTTTAGGAGCGGAAAGGTCAAACCAATGACGGTTCGTGGGCTTCTTGATAATCTTGTTGATAGCAACCTTTGTGCAGCCTTTGAGTCATGGCATTTAGTGCTCTGATTAACTGACGTCATAATGAGAGTATCAAAGAAGGAAGAATTCAAAACCGTTTCTTATCATTTTACTCTAAGAAACGCGGAGACTATCTATATATGGCTAAAATCAGAGAGTCAGATTTTAGGATCATCATGGCATTCCGTAGCTCATTGCCAGAAGGCTCGAGACATAGCTTGAGGTTTGATGAACCAGAAGTCTCGAGGCACTGCTCGACCTCGGGGCAATACAAATCGCTGGCTATGATGAACAAGTGGGAGATTCCCAAGGTGAGTGATTAGAGATGACCAAGTCCATAAGAATAGTACAAGCCCGTACCGTGGCATTAAATGATTGTACCAGCCGCATATCTTTGTAATAAACGCATCTGTACTATGTTGGGTTCCCCCTCCTATATAAAGGGGACCCTTGTTATTTTTTTGCACGGATGATATTGAATACAACAACAAGAACATTCTCTGCTCTCTAACTTAAACAGTCTCTATTGTCTTTCCTCTCATTTATTACTTACATTTATTGTGTTTCATTAATTGTTCTTCATTTATTACTCATCATTGATCATAAAGAGCCCTCATTAAAGCTCTTAGAACTGTTAGTTTTTCATCGCCCGTCTACAGCTCAACGCTTGGCTCGACCCCGAGGCCTCGTATAGCCTAGCTCTAGACCCTGATTCTCGGCCACTCAGTTTGCAAGGCACTCTATCTTTAAGCTCTTATCTCATTTTCCTAGCTCACACTTAGTATATATTACCTAACAACTAGCATAAAAATAAATTACACATTTTTAGAACCACATAATCAAATTTAATTGTTATTACCATTTTTCCGGTGGGAGATAATATTATGGACAAGGCTAATATAGCATCCATAAGACACAAGCAAAGAAAGAATCAATATGTAAGCTTCTAAACTACTTTTTCTTTTCATTTTTGGAAGGTGAAATAGAAGTACGGTGAGTTTTGGTGAAATATATTTTGTTATGTATTTAGCAAAGAAGTAGGAAAACTATATATATATATATATATATATATATATATATATATATATATATATATATATATATATATATTAAAAGCACGAAGACCCTTAGCGAAATGTCGTTCGTCTTTTTCACCTTTTAAAAATAGAATTTACACTAGACAAAACAGTCATTTATATTAATTTTTTAATATTTAGAAATGATCATTTATTTAATTCCCTAATATTTAGGAATAGCCATTTAATTATAACCTAAATACCTAGGACTTTAATTTTTACTAAAATTTGGTTAATATTTTTTTCCTTATTTGAAACAGGTAAAAATATCTCATATTTAGATATTCAAAAGCAGTATATTTCTAATTACAAATATGGTAGTCAATATTTATGATTTAAAATGATTATGCATGATCAAGACATGCACTTTCAAATACCTATTTCGCTATTCTGAGTTTGTTATTAAACTAAGACACAAAGAAAGGTTGTTAACTTATCAATTTCTAACTCAAACAAGGTTATGATAATAACAAAACTATCAATTTGTTTGACATTGAATGTCTTTTATTCGTAGATAAAATTTTATGCATTAAATTCTTTCTTATGTATTTGTGCAATTATTTTTTTTAAAAATTATGTAACATAATAATTTGTGAAAGACAATTAACACCATAAACTAAATAATCATCAAAGAATAAGTAAAAAGTAGTTATTACTCATTGTATGTTTAAATTAGTCTTTGGCGCATAACTATAACCAATTAATTTTATCTTAGTAAAAAAGAAATTAGAGAAAGACAAAGTTAAAACTATAACGGAAGTTGATAAAGTCGACCGGCACTTCTTCGATTTTTCTTATTCTTAATTCTAGATTTATTATCGAATGTAGAATTCCCATAAATTTTGCATAATTTAATTATCTTAGTAAAAAGAAATATAAAAGCCCTCTACGTGAAAAATTATGATTGATTCTCTAGTATACAATAGGGTATCCATTATCCTTTAACCAAACGCGCCTTCTATAAAATTCATGTTTTAAAATGTAAATATACATTCTAATAAATACGATAATTAGATATAAATAACTTAAATTCTACAATTACGATAGGTTGTTACTCAACATCAAATTTAATAAATACTTCTAAAATGACATATTATAATTGCGTGTGGGATAGACACATAGTTGCATATACTCTAAAATGTACGAAAACGATCTCTTTTCATTTATATATGAAGTCGTATTTCGTAGGACTTTAAAATTTATTAAAAGCAGTTAGAAATGGTTACTTAATTATGTAGAAAGTCCTCTTTCAACCAACATTATCATTTTCATAAACTTATTTTTTTATTTAATTTTATTTTATAACTCAAATATATTGGTAAAAATGTTGATGTATTTTTTAATATTATATATTCATTAATGTAGGTACACGTGTAAAGCGCGTAGCCTAAAACTAGTATATATATATATATATATATATATATATATATATATATATATATATATATATATATTAGGAGTTTCTTTGGGCCTTCGATTTACAAGTAAGAGGACTAAGCAGGAAAAAATCAAAAATAGCCAGATTTATAACTAGTAATTGAAAAATAGCCACAGTTTCAAAAGTAGTCGAAATTTAGCTATTTTTTTACCTAAAGATAAAATCTGAACAAAACACTCGTAAATATTCCAGCATAATATGCTGGAGTTCGAATCTTTTACATATGAGCTTCCAACATAATATGCTGGAATTTCATAGTGTGCTGGAGTTCCAACATAATATACGAGAAGTTTATATGCAGGAGCTCCATAATCCAGCATATTATGCTGGAACTTTCCGTGTGCTGGAGTTCCAACATAATATGCTGGAAGTTTATACGCAGAAGCTCCATAATCCCGTATATTATGCTGGAACTTTCCGTATTTCAGCAAAACAATGATTATTTTTTGATGACTTTGAAAAATGTTGGCTATTTGTCACGACCCTGATTTCCCACCCTCGGGAGTCGTGATGACGCCTACTCGTGAAAGCTAGGCAAGCCGAGTATTATAGATTCACTAACTCTTTTATTTAGCTTTTTTTAACAGTTTAAATCAACATGCGATCAACGGTGAAATATTAACAATAATTAAATACATGCGAAAGACGTAATCTGATAACTTAGCCAAAAACAAGTACGACAATACCAAGTACTTCTCTACCCGGAACCGGTATCACAATATCACGGACCGTCTACGAATACTACAAACAATTGTCTGGAAAGAAAGATACAATCTGTCTCTGAAGTAAATGAAAACAGAATATAAAGATAGAAGGGAACGTCGGGGCCCTGTGGATGCCTGCAGGACTACCTCGGGATCTCTGTCTGGACTGAAGGCAGCCACCCAAAACTATGGTCCAAAAGCTGCCACTCCAGGATCTGCACAAAGTACAGAGTATAGTATCATCACAACTGACCCCATGTGTTGGTAAGTGTCTGGCCTAACCCCGGCGAAGTAGTGACGAGGCTAGGACCAGACTACCAGATAAACCTGTGCAGTTACATAATATACAACAGAAAATAAAACAGTAATAAACAATTAAAGATGGGGGGAGGACATGCTGGGGGAAATATCATCTATCAATAGTAATTAAAGAGAAAAGCATAAAGGCAATTTAGAATCCGCAGCAAAAGAATAAGGGAATTTAACTAACCAATAAAGACTTTTATTATCTACTATTGTGGCGCGCAACCTGATCCAAATTATTATATTGTTTTTGCGGCGTGCAACCCGATCCAATTATATTGTTGTTGCGGCGTGCAACCCGATCCAAATATATTGTTGTTGCGGCGTGCAACCCGATCCAAACATAATATTGTTGCAGCGTGCAATCCGATCCAAATATAATATTATTGCGGCGTGCAACCCGATCCACATATACAGTTCAACACCAATCACAAAAAGAGTCCTGTAGGGATCAATAAAGAACAACACTCTCCCGGAAAGGGAATCGACAGTATGAGTAAATACGTCCCGTCAAGAAAAATCAGCTATAACCAAACTTGTTCCCACATCTAACTTCCTCAACTAGCACCAAAACTCAATCATAAGTAATTTCCACGAGAATAATCATAATCCTTGCTCAACACAGAGAAACAACAACTTAGGCATTCGTAGTATTTATTAAGAACACAACAATTTCAATTTAAGACTCACAGTCATGCTTGACACCAATGTATAGATACTCGTCACCATGCCTATATGTCATACTCAACAAGTAACACGTAGCAAATAGGACACAACTCCTAATCCCTCAAGCTAAGGTTAGACCAAACACTTACCTCGAACTTCCACGGCCAACTCAAGCTTCAAACACCGCTTTTCCTTTAGAATTCGCCTCCAAACAACTCGTATCTAGTCCAAATTGATTTAATAACATCAATAAATGCTAGAGAATTCATACCCAATGCTTAATTATAGATTTTCTATCATTTTTTTCAAAAATTCGAAAATTGACCCCGGGCCCGCTTGGTCGAAACTCGAGGTTCGGACCTAAACTCGATCACTCATTCACCCACGAGCCCAAATATACAATTAGTTTCTAAATCTGACCCCAAAATGAGGTCTAAATCCCAATTAATCAAAAAGTCTCAACTCTACCCAAATTCCTAATTTCTAACATAAAAACCCTAGATTTTAGGATAAAAATTGATGAAATGCAATGGAAAATCGAAAATAAAAGTTTAGAATCATTTACCAATGTTTTGGGGAAGAAATTGTTCTTTGAAAATCGCCTCAATGCTCCCAAATTTCGAAAATATGAAGTAAATGGGTTCTGCCCATTTTTTCTTCTGTTTAAAAATCACTGGGCAGACCTTTATCGCGTTCGCGATGGGTCTGTCGTGTTCGCGATGGGTCAGGCCCAATTGGCCATCACGTTCGCGGAGCTTCAGCCCCCAGAGCCTTCGCGTTCATGGTCAGGTGGCCGCGTTCGTGTAGAGTAAAATTCCTCTTCCCCTGCCCAGGCCCAAAAGCCTTCACGTTCGCGATAGCAGGTCTGCATTCGCGAAGGGAAACACCCCCAAAGCTTCGCATTCGCGTCCTGTGTCTCGTGTTCGGGTAGAAGGAAATTTCCTTCAGCCTGACTTACCCTTCGCGTTCGCGAGAGTCCTTCTGCGAACGCGAAGAACAACACACCAGAACACCAGAACACCAGAAACTGAAAACCTGTAACTTTTTCTAAGTTTAAAACCTTCTGAAACCTATCCGAAACTCACCCGAGCCCTCGGGGCTCCAAACCAAACATGCACACTACCTCAAAACACCCTACGGACTTGCTCGTGCAATCGAATCGCCAAAATAACATCAAAAACTATGAATTTAGCATCAAAATCATGAAATCACTTAAGCACTTCAAATTTTCCAATTTTCTCAAATACGGTCCGATTCACGTCATTTTAAGTCCGTTTCTTACCAAATTTCACAGACTCGACTTAAACCACATATAAGACCTGTACCGGGCTCTGGAACCAGAATACGGTCCCGATACCATAAAATTTTAAACACATTTCATTTTCAAAAACTCATAAATATTCCAAAAAATAATTTTCTTTAAAAATTCATTTCTCAGGCTTGGGACCTCGAAATTCGATTTCGGGCATACGTCCAAATCCTATATTTTTCTACGGACCTTCCGGGATAGTCAAATCATGGGTCGGGTTCGTTTACCAAAATATTGACCGAAGTCAACTTAAATTCATTTTAAAGTCAAAATTCATCATTTTTCATAGATTTTCACATAATGGCTTTCCGTCTACGCGCCCGGAATGCGCATGATAATCGAGGTAATGCTGAAAGAGGTTTAAGGCCTCAAAACACAGAATTTATTTTTAAAACAAGTGATGACCTTTTGGTTCATCACATTCTCCACATCTAAAACAATTGTTTGTCCTCGAACGGACATAAGAAGGAAGTATCTGAGTCGGGAAAAAGATTGGGATAACGGTTCTGCATATCGGACTCGGACTCCCAGGTCGATGCCTCAGCAGGCTGACTTCTCCACTAAACACGAACAGAAGGAAAACTCTTCGATCTCAACTGACGAACATGCCGGTCTAGAATAGCTACCGGATCCTCCTCATAAGACAAGTCTTTGTCCAACTGGACAATGCTGAAATCTAACACGTGGGATGGATCACCATGATACTTCCAAAGCATGGACACATGAAACACTGGATGCACGGCTGATAAGCTCGGCGGTAACGCAAGTCTATAAACCACCTCTCCCACTCGATCAAGGATCTCAAACGGGCCAATGAACCTAGGGCTAAGCTTTCCCTTCTTCCCAAATCTCATCACGCCCTTCATAGGCGACACTCGAAGCAATACCCGCTCACCGACCATGAAATCCAAATCACGAACCTTACAGTCGGCATAACTCTTTTGCCTGGACTGAGCTGTACGAAGCCTATCTTGGATAATCCTGACCTTGTCCAAGGCATCCTATACTAGATCTGTACCCAACAACTGAGCCTCTCCCGGGTTAAACCATCCAACCGGCGACCGACACGTCCTACCATACAAAGCCTCATAAGGATCCATTTGGATACTCGACTGCTAGTTGTTGTTGTAGGCAAACTCTGCTAAAGGCAAAAACTTATCCCACGCGCCTCCAAAGTCAATGACACAAGCTCGGAACATATCCTCCAAAATTTGAATAGTCCGCTCAGACTACCCGTCTATATGATGATGAAACGATATGCTCAACTCAACCCGTATGCCCAACCCTCGCTGAACTGCTCTCCAAAAATGTGAGGTAAACTGCGTACCTCGATCCAAAATGATAGACACGGGCACACCATGACGACGAACAATCTCCCGGATATAGATCTCAACTAACCTCTCGAAAGTATAGGAGACTGCCACATGAATGAAATGTGCTGACTTGGTCAGCCTATCAACAATAACCCAAACTGCATCAAACTTCCTCTGAGTCTGTGGGAGTCCAACAACTAAGTCCATAGTGATACGCTCTCACTTCCACTCAGGAATCTCAATCTTCTGGAACAAACCACCGAGCCTCTGATGCTCGTACTTAACCTGCTGACACTTCAAACACCGAGCCACATGCGCAACAATGTCCTTCTTCATTCTCCGCCACCAATAATGCTGCCGCAAATCCTGATATATCTTAGCGGCGCCCGGATGAATAGAGTACCGGGAACTATGGGCCTCCTCTAAAATCAACTCTCGGAGTCCATCCACATTAGGCACACAAACTCGACCCTGCAATCTCAGAACTCCATCATCTCCTAAGGTAACCTGCTTGGCACCTCCGTGCTGCACCGTGTCCCTAAGGACACACAAATGAGGATTATCATACTGTCGATCTCGGATACGCTCCAATAAAGAAGAACGAGCGACTGTGCAAGATAACACACGGTTAGGATCAGAAACATCCAACCTCACAAATTGATTGGCCAAAACCTGAACATCCAAAGCAAGTGGTCTCTCACTGACCGGAATATAAGCAAGACTGCCCATACTTACTGACTTCCTACTCAAAGCATCAGCCACCATATTGGCCTTTCCCGGATGATATAAGATGGTGATATCATAGTCTTTTAACAGCTCCAACCACCTTCTTTGCCTCGAGTTTAGCTCCTTCTGCTTGAATAAGTACTGCATACTCTTGTGATCCGTGAACACCTCCCATGCCACGCCATATAGATAATGCCTCCAAATCTTCAACGCGTGAACAATGGCTGCTAACTCCAAATCATGAACCAGATAGTTCTTCTCATGAATCTTCAACTGCCGCGAGGCATCGGCAATGACCTTGCCATCCTGCATCAACACCGTACCAAGTCCAATATGAGATGCATCACAATAAACTGTGTAAGGCCTTGAACCTGTGGGAAAAACTAACACTGGTGCCGTAGTCAAAGCTATCTTGAGCTTCTGGAAGCTCGCCTCATACTCGTCCGACCACCTGAACTAGGCACTTTTCTGGGTCAACCTGGTCATCGGGGCTGCAATAGACGAAAACCCCTCCACAAACCGATGATAGTAGCTTGCCAAACCCAAGAAACTACGGATCTATGTAGTTGATATGGGTCTAGGCTAGTTCTTGACTGCCTCTATCTTCTTCGGATCAACCTGAATACCCTCTGCTGATACAACATGACCCAAGAATGCAACTGAACTCAACCAAAACTCACACTTTGAAAACTTGGCATACAACTGACTATCCCTCAAAGTCTGAAGAACCACTCTAAGATGTTGCTCGTGCTCCTCCCGGCTGCGGGAATAGATCAAAATATCATCAATGAAGACTATCACGAACGAATCCAAGTAAGTCCTGAACACTCGGTTCATCAAATCCATAAAATATGTTGGGGAATTTGTCAACCCGAATGACATCACCAAGAACTCATAATGCCTGTACCGACTGCGAAAAGCTGTCTTAAGGACATCGGATGCCCTAATCCTCAAATGATGGTAGTCAGATCTCAAGTCAATCTTCGAAAATACCTTAGCACCCTGAACTGATCAAACAAATCATCAATCCTCGACAATGGATACTTATTTTTTATTGTAACCTTGTTCAACTGCCGGTAATCTATACATATTCGCATCGATCCATCCTTCTTCTTAATAAACAACATTGGCGCACCCTAAGGCGAAACACTAGGTCTAATGAAACCTTTTTCAAGCAAGTCTTGCAACTGCTCTTTCAACTCAGGCGGTGCCATACGATTTGGAAGAATAGAAAAGGGCTGAGTGCCCGGAGCCAAATCAATGCAGAAGTCAATATCCCTGTTGGGTGGCATACCCGGCAAGTCTGAAAGAAATACCTCAAGGAACTCACGAACAACAGGCACAGAATCAATAGAAGGAACCTCAGCACTAGAATCACGAACATATGCCAAATAGGCCAAACACCCTTTTTCGACCATACGTCGAGCCTTCACATAAGAGATAACACTACGGGTAGAATGACCGGGAGTCCCTCTCCACTCTAAACGAAAAAACCCGGCAAGGCTAAGGTCACAGTCTTGGCATGACAGTCCAAGAAAGCGTGGTAAGGTGATAACCAGTCCATCCTCAATATGATATCAAAATCAACCATGTCTAGAAGTAACAGATCTACACGAGTCTCGAGACCCCTAATCAAAACTATACATGAACGATGGACTCGATCTACCACAATAGAATCACCCACCGATGTAGACACATATACAGGGGCACTCAAGGAATCACTAGGCATGACCAGGTACGGTGCAAAATAAGATGACACATAGGAATATGTAGACCCTGGATCAAATAGGACTGAAGCATCTCTAGTACAAACCACAACAGTACCTGTGATAACTGCATCGGAAGCCTCAGCCTCAGGCCTGGCTGAAAGTGTATAACATCGGGGTTGGGCCCCACCACCCTAAACTACATTTTTGGGATGGCCTGCTATTGGTTGGCCTCCGCCTCTAGCTGCCTAACCTCTACCTCTAATACTTCTACCTCCACCTCTAGCACCTCTACCCCCACCCCTAGCTGGCGGAGCGGGCGGTGGAATACCTGGTGCCTAAACCATAGCACAGGAACCCTGCTGCTGCGACTGAGTACCCACCAATCTCGGACAAGCCCTCCGGATATGACAATACTCACCACACTCAAAGCATCCACCTGAGTGCTATAGCTGAGGAAACTAAGACTGACCTTGGCAACCTGAATGACCACCCCAAAAACTTTGGAGCGGCGGCGTACTAATAGTAGCTGGTGGTGCACTGTAGGGCTGCTGATCAGAATACTGCATATGAGAACCATGGCCATCTGAAGCGCCATGAGAAACCTGAAGTGCTGACTGAAAAGGCCTAGGAGGATGGCCCCTACCATATGAATCTCTGCCTCTAGACGAGGCACCACTAAATCTGCCTGGATGATGAGGCCTCTTGTCAGACCCCTGACCACTTCCCTACGACAAAACCATCTCAACTCTCCTGGCCACATTGGCCGCCTCCTGAAAAGAAATCTCACTCCTTGTCTCCTTAGCCATCTGAAGTCGAATCGGCTGAATAAGTCCCTCAATGAACCTCCCCACCCTCTCTCTCTTGGTGGGAAGTATGATAAGAGCATGACGGGCCAAGTTGATGAATCTGGTCTCATACTGAGTAACGGTCATAGAACCCTATTGGAGACGCTCAAACTGCCTCCGATAGATCTCTCTTTGAGTGATAGGGAGAAACTTCTCCAAAAATAGCTGAGTAAACTACTCCCAAGTCAAAGCTGGTGATTCGGTTGTTCTAGCCAAACAATAATCTCTCCACCAAGTCTTGGCGGATCCAGTCAAGTAGAAAGTATCAAAGTCGACCCGACTGGTCTCCACTATCCCCATGTTCCTGAGAACCTCGTGACAGTTGTCTAGATAATCCTGGGGATCCTCAGAATATGCACCGCTGAATGTAGTAGTAAAGAGCTTGGTGAACCTATCGAATCTCCACAAGGCATCGGCAAACATAGTTGCTTCATCCCCAGTCTGAGCTACCACACCCGGCTGAACTGCTCCAACTGGCTGAGCTGCTGGAGTCTGAAACTAGGGATCCATCTGCTCCGGAGTGCGAGTAGCAGGAGTCTGGGCTCCTCCTCCGGCCTGAGAGACGGCTGGTGCTATAAGAAGCAAGCCTGCTCGAGTGACACTCTCCATAAGGCCCACTAGACGAACCAGAGCATCCTGGAGTACTGGGTAGCAATAAACCCCTCTGGGACCTAAGCTAGGCCTACCGGAATTGTCTGGGCTGGAACCTCATCATCAAAGTCAACCTGAAGCTCCGCCGCTGGTGCTGCTGCTCTATGCTGAGCTCTACCCCTACCTCGGCCTCTAGCACAGCCTCGGCCTCGTCCTCTGCCCCTCATGGGAGCTACTGCTGGGGGCTCGGGCTGCTGATCGGTGGATGAGGAAGCGCGTGTTCTCGCCATCTGCGAAAGAATAGAGTAAAAATTCAATTAGCATTGAGAAACAAAACCGCATGACAGAAAGAAAAAATGTGAGGTGTTTTCCTAACTTTGTAGTCTCTGGGGGATAAATACAGACGTCTCCGTACCAATCCCTCAGACTCTACTAAGCTTGTCCATGAATTGTGAAACCTAAGTAACCTAGAGCTTTGATACCAACTTGTCACGACCCGGATTTCCCACCCTCAGGAGTCGTGATGGTGCCTACTCATGAAAGCTAGGCAGGCCGAGTATTATAGATTCACTAACTCTTTTATTTTGCCCTTTTTAATAGTTTAAATCAACATGCGATCAACAGTGAAATATTAACAATAATTAAATACATGCAGAAGACGTAATATGATAACTTAGCCAAACACAAGTACGACAATACCAAGTATATCTCTACTCGGAACCGGTGTCACAATATCACGGACCGTCTACGAATACTACAAACAATTGTCTGGAAAGAAAGATACAATCTAACTTTGAAGTAAATGAAAACAGAATATAAAGATAGAAGAGAACGCGGGGGCCTGCGGACACCTGCAGGACTACCTCGGGATCTTTGTCTAGACTGAAGGCAGCCACCCAAAGCTATGGTCCAAAAGATGTCGCTCCGGGATCTGCACACAGTGCAGAGTGTAGTATCAGCACAACCGATACCATGTGTTGGTAAGTACCTAGCCTAACCCCAGCGAAGTAGTGACGAGACTAGGACCAGACTACCAGATAAACCTGTGCAGTTATATAATATACAACGGAAAATAAAATAGTAATAAACAATTAAAGATGGGGGGGGACATGCTGCGGGGGAATATCATATATCAATAGTAATTCAAGATAAAAGCATAAAGGCAATTTAGAATCCACAGCAAAAGAATAGGGAAATCGTAAGCAACCAATAAATACTTTTATTATCTACTGTTGCGGCGCGCAACCCAATCTAAATCATAAAAACACTATTGCAGTGTGCAACCTGATCCATATCATTTATCACTATTGCAACGTGCAACCCGATCCAATTACATTGTTGTTGCGGCATGCAACCCGATCCAAACATAATATTGTTGCGGCGTGCAACCCGATCCAAATATAATATTTTTACGGCGTCCAACCCGATCCACATACACAGTTCAACACCAATCACAAAGAGAGTTCCGTAAGGGATCAATAAAGAACAACACTCTCTCAGCAAGGGAATCGACAGTATGAGTAAATACGTCCCGGCAAGGGAAAATCAGCTATAACCAAACTTGTTCCCATATCTAACTTCCTCAACTAGCTCCAAAACTCAATCATAAGTAATTTCCACGAGAATAATCATAATCCTTGCTCAACACAGAGAATCAACAACTTAGGCATTCGTAGTATTTATTAAGAACACGACAATTTCAATTTAAGACTCACGGTCATGTTTGACACCAACGTATAGATACTTGTCACCATGTCTATACGTCGTACTCAACAAGTAACACGCAGAAAATAGGACACAACTCCTAATCCCTCAAGTTAAGGTTAGACCAAACACTTACATCGAACTTCCACGGCCAACTCAAGCCTCAAACACCGCTATTCCTTTAGAATTTGCCTCCAAACAACTCGTATCTAGTCCAAATTGATTTAACAACATCAATAAATGCTAGAGAATTCATACACAATGCTTAATTATAGGTTTTCTATCATTTTTTCCAAAAAGTCGAAAATTGACCCGGGCCCGCTTGGTCAAAACTCGAGGTTCGGACCAAAACCTGATCACCCACGAGCTCAAATATATAATTAGTTTCGAAATCCGACCCCAAAACGAGGTCTAAATCCCAATTAATCAAAAAGCCCTAACTCTACCCGAATTTCAAATTTCTACCATAAAAACCCTAGATTTTAGGATGAAAATTGATGAAATGCAATGGGAAATCGAAAGAAAAAGGATTAGAATCATTTACCAATGTTTTGGGGAAGAAATTATTCTTTGAAAATCGCCTCAATGCTCCCAAATTT
Organism: Nicotiana tabacum; assembly: GCF_000715075.1. Taxonomy (NCBI): domain Eukaryota; kingdom Viridiplantae; phylum Streptophyta; class Magnoliopsida; order Solanales; family Solanaceae; genus Nicotiana; species Nicotiana tabacum. The sequence goes on along the minus strand of NC_134080.1, from coordinate 112,217,711 downwards.
CAAAAATATGAAGAAAATGGGTTCTGCCCGCTTTTGCTTTTTTTAAAAAATCACTAGGAAGGCCTTCTTCGCATTCGCGATGGGTCAGGCCCAATTGTCTATCGCGTTTGCGATCACAGGCTCGTGTTCGCGGAGCTTCTGCCCCTAGAGCCTTCGCGTTTGCGGTCGGGTGGCCGCGTTCGCGTAGAGTAAAATCCCTCTCCCTCTACCCAGGACCAAAGGCCTTCGCATTCACGATAGCAGGTCCACGTTCACGAAGGGAAACACCCCCAAAGCTTCATCGTGTGTGCGTGCTCGGCCTCTACCTCGTCCCCGACTTCTGGCGACTCTCGTAGGGGCGGGGGTGCCTGATAATTTCAGGTAGCACGTGTCCTCACCATCGGTGAGAGAATAGAAGATAGAAGTTCAGAATTCGTGATGTCAAAAATCTCGCACGATAGGGAAATCAAATGAAGTGAAATTTTCCTAACGGTTACATAGCCTCTCGTAGATAAGTACAGACATTTTCGTACCGATCAACGAGACTCTAATAAATCGGCTTGTGATCCATGACTCCTATGAACCTAGAGCTCTGATACCAACTTGTCATGACCCCGGTTCGCCCTTCGTCAACCATCATGACGACACCTAGTCTCTACGACTAGGTAAGCCTAAACTTGCGGAAGATAACCAAAACTTGCAGAAGTAAAACAATTTAAAAATAGAAATAAGGCAATAACAGTGTTAAATGTGCCGCTCGGCATACAACATATTTATATATATCTCAAAACCAATATCTAAATCCAAGACCCGGAAACCCAGGAATCACAAGCTAAGAAAAAAAAAGGAAAACTACATAGCTCTAACTTCGGAATTTTCTCTAATAAGAACAGAAGTACAAAGGGCTAAATACTAAAAGAATGAATATAAATGAACTTCTCGGTCTGCGGACATGGTAGATGTACCTCGAAGTCTCTTGAGCAGTCGCATCCTCAAAGATGATAGGCCTGAGTAGTGGTACCTGATTCTGCACATGAAAAACATGTGCAGAAGAGGCATGAGTACACCACAGCAGTACTCAGTAAGTGCCAAGCCTAAGAGTAAATAAATATAAAAATGGCAGGATAAGATAAGCAGTACAATTGAGAATCTACAGTAAGAATCTACACAGGATAATAAGAAGTACAATAACGGAAACAGAAATAATGGCAAACACCAGGAAGTACCACTCATAACAAGGATGATAATCGGGGATCTCTTAGTATCCCGAGGATCTCTTAGTACCTTCAACATATATACCAGGGATCTCTTGGTATTCCGAGGATCTCTCGATATCCTCAATATATGCTAGGGATCTCTTGGTATCCTCAATGTATGATAGGGATCTTTTGGTATCCCGAGGAACTCTTGGTATCCTCAATGTATGATAGGGATCTCTTAGTATCCAGAGGATCTCTTGGTATCCTCAATGTATGATAGGGATCTCTTGGTATCCCGAGGATCTCTCGGTATTCTCAATATATGCTAGGGATCTCTTGGTATCCCGAGGATCTCTTGGTATCCTCAATGTATGATAGGGATCTCTTGGTATCCTGAGGATCTCTCGGTATCCTCAATATACGTGCCAGGGATCTCTTGGTATCTTGAGGATCTCTCAGTATCCTCAATATACGTGCCAGGGATCTCTTGGTATCCCGCACCTCAGTTTAGATTATAAATACGTACACGGGATCTCCCGGGATTTCGTCCCGTAGTCCCAAAGTAAAACACACAATAGCAACACAAGAATACCCAATTAAGCTAAATTTCGTACCAAGTAAACAGTTAATTCTAGCCTAACATGCTTCACGTAATGCAATTAAGGTAGTATAAGCAAATAGGCAATTAAGTCAACTAAACTTGTTTTTCTAAACTAGCAACAGGCTAAATTCACAAGTAGAATAAAACAGAAAAAAAGAACTCAATTGAAATACTTAAGGAAAAACCGGATTTTCAACAATTAGCTCAAGTACGCGCTCGTCACCTCATATACAAGGCATTTCAATTATCAAATATATCATATCCTAAGGGGAAGGTCCACCACGCAAGGTTAGATAGGACACTTACCTCGAACCGGCTCAAAAATCAACCCGTAACCACGTCTTTTCCATGAGTACTCGACTCCAAATGGCCCAAATCTATTCAATTCAATTGTATAATGTAAATAACACTTCAAGTAACTGATTCTACAATTAAATTCTAAGCTAATACGCGAAATTATGTAAAATGACCAAAACGCCCCTTGGGCCGACGTCTCGAAATCGGGTAAAATTCATATTTTCAGAATTCTCATACCCTCACGAGTCTAACCATACCAAAATTATCCAATTTCGATACCATTTGGTCCTTCAAATCATCATTTTACATTTTTGGAAGATTTCACAAGTTTTCTTCCCAAATTCCATCCCAAATCACGAATTAAATGATGAATTCAATGATGGATTCATGTACTCTAGCCAAATCTGAGTTAGAATCACTTATCCCGATGAATTTCTTGAAAAACCTTCGAAAAATCGCCAAAATCCGAGCTCTCTAGGTCAAAATATGAAATAAAACCCAAAACCTCGTATTTATAGGGCACGCCCCGGATTTCCACCACTGTGGACCGCACAAAAAGGAGTGTTGTCCACACAAAACTAGCGTTGTCAGCACAGGTTTTGACTGCAGTGACAGGCTTTAGTGTTTTGGCCATAACTTTCCCTACGGATGTCTAAGTTGTGATTTCTTTAACTTTCTGGAAACTAGACACGAAGGGCTACAACCTTTGTTTTTAAATCATCCCAAAATTTCTTGTAGATCAAAATACATGAGCTTCCGAAGTAGGACCAATGAAATTTTCTTCACCCCAGACACACTGGACTTTGTGCGGATCGCACTGGTGGGTTCGGAGGCCTGCAACTCTTCTGGACATGCAATAGCTATGAGTTTCGGCCTAAAACATCCCAGAACTCACCCGAGTCCCTGGGACTTCAAACCAATTGTACCAATACATCCCATGACATCGTTCAAACTTGTTCAAAACTTCGGAATACTCACAACAACATCAAATCACCAATTTAACATAGGATTAAAGCCTAATAACTCCAAGAACTCTTAACTTATGCTTTCGATCAAAAAGTCTATCAAATCTCGTCCGAATGACCTGAAATTTTGCAAGCACGTCACATTCAACACTACAGAGCTACTCCAATTTTTGGAATTTCATTCCGACCCTTAGATCAAAATCTCACTATCGAACCGGAAACTTCAAAAATTCGACTCTCGCCATTTCAGGCCTAAATTAGCTACGGACCTCCAAAACATAATCCGATCATGCCCCTAAATCAGAAATCACCTAACGGAGCTAACAAAACCGTCAGATTTACATTCCGAGGTCATCTTTATACTGTTCCAACTACGGTCAATTTTCCAACACTTAAGCTCTCATTCTAGGACTAAGTGTCCCAAAACTCCCTGAAACTCAAAACCGAACATCCCAACAAATCAAAATAGTAGAAATAAGCTCGGGAAAGCAATTAATAGGGGATCGGGGTGTTTAAAACGACCAGCCGGGTCGTCATATCCTCCTACACTTAGACATTCGTTTGTCCTCGAACGAGCATAGAGACAAACCTGAAGTAGTAAAATGATGAGGGTAACGGCTGCGCATATCCTGCTCGGTCTCCCAGGTTGCCTCCTCGATCGGCTGGCCCCTCCATTGAACCTTCACCGATGCAATGTTCTTTGACCTTAGTTTTTTGACCTGCCTGTCCAATATTGTCACTGGTTCCTCAACATAAGATAGATTCTTGTCCAACTGGACCGAACTGAAATCCAACACGTGCGACGGATCACCGTGATACCTCCGGAGCATCGAAACATGAAATAGCAGATGAACTTCGGCAAAGTTGGGAGGTAAGGCAAGCTCATAAGCAACCTCCCCAACACGCCTCAATATCTCAAAAGGGTCAATAAACCTCGGACTCAACTTCCCTTTCTTCCCGAATCTCATAACGCCCTTCATAGGCGAAACCCGAAGCAGAACCCGCTCTCCAACCATATAGGAAACAACACGAACCTTCCGGTCCGCGTAACTCTTCTGTCTGGACTAGGCTGTGTGGAGTCTATCCTGAATCACCTTAACTCTCTCCAAAGCATCCTGAACCAAGTCTGTGCCTAACAATCTGGCCTCACCCGGCTTAAACCAACCCACCGGGGATCTACACCGCCTCCCATATAAAGCCTCATACGGTGCCATCTGAATACTGGACTAGTAGCTATTGTTGTAATCAAACTTCGCCAATGTCAAGAATTGATCCCAAGACCCTCCAAACTCAATCACACATGCACGGAGCATATCCTCAAGAATCTGAATAGTGCGCTCGGACTATCCGTCCGTCTGAGGGTGAAATGTTGTATTCAACTCCACCCGAGTACCCAACTCATGCTTAATAGCTCTCCAAAATCGTGATGTAAACTAAATGCCTCTATCTCAAATGATGGACACTGGAATACCATACAGATGAACAATCTCCCGGATATAGATCTCTACCAGCCGCTCCGAGGAATAAGTAGTACACACAGGAATAAAATGAGCGAACTTGGTCAGCCGACCCATAATCACCCAAATAGCATTGAACTTTCTCAAAGTCCGTAGGAGCCCAACTACAAAGTCCATGGTGATCTGCTCCCACTTCCACTCCGGAATCTCTATCTGCTTAAGCAACACACCCGGTCTCTGGTGCTCATAATTCACCTGCTGACAGTTGAGACACCGAGTTACGAATCCAACTATATCTTTCTTCATCCGCCTCCACCAATAGTGTTGCCTCAAATCCCGATTCATCTTTGCGGCACCCGGATGAATGGAATACCGCGAGCTATGGGCCTCCTCTAGAATCAACTCTCGAAGCCCATCAACATTCGGTACACAAACCCGACCCTGCATCTTCAATACCCCATCATCACCAATAGTCACATCCCTAGCGTCACCGTGCTGAACATTGTCCTTGAGGATAAGAAAATGAGGTTCATCATACTGTCGCTCCCTAATACGATCAAATAAGGAAGATCGAGAAACCACGCAAGCTAGAACCCGACTGGGCTCCGAAAGATCCAATATCACAAACTGGCTAGCTAAGGACTGAATATCCATCGCCATAGGCCTCTCTGATGTTGGTAAATAAGCCAAACTCCCCAAACTCTCTGCACAACAACTCAAAGCATCGGCCACCGTATTGGCCTTGCCCGGGTGATATAAAATAGTGATATCATAGTCCTTTAGCAACTCTAACCACCTCCTCTGGCGCAAATTTAGATCCTTTTGCTTGAACAAGTGCTGCAAGCTCCGATGGTCAGTATAAATCTCACAAAGCACACCGTATAAGTAATAGCACCAAATCTTCAGGGCGTGAACAATGGCAGCTAACTCAAGGTCGTGAACAGAGTAGTTCTTCTCATGTATCTTCACGTGTCTGGACGCGTAGGCAATCACCCTACCATCCTGCATCAACACCGCTTCGAGGCCAACCCTCGAGGCATTACAATAGACCGTATAAGACCCTGAACCTGTAGGCAGTATCAAAATTGGGGTTGTGCTCAAAGCTGTCTTGAGCTTCTGAAATCTCACCTCACACTCCTCTGTCCACTGAAACGGAGCACCCTTCTGGATCAACCTAGTTATAGGGGCTGTAATCGATGAAAACCCCTCCACAAAACGATAGTAGTAGCTAGCCAAACTAAGGAAACTACGGATCTCGATAGCTGAGGATGGTGTGGCCAACTCTGCACGGCCTCTATCTTCTTCGGATCCACCTGAATACCCTCACTCGATACCATGTGGCCTAAGAATGCCACTGAATCCATCACATTTCGAGAACATAGCATATAACTTCTTCTCTCTTAGAGTCTTAAGCACAGTCCTCAGGTGCTGCTCATGATCTTCTCGACTCCGGGAATACACCAGAATATCATCAATAAAGACAATTATGAATGAGTCAAGATACGGTCGGAATACACTGTGCATCAAATGCATAAAGGCTGCTGGGGCATTGATCATCCCAAAGGACATAGCAAGGAACTCGTAACGACCATACCGAGTCCTGAAAGCAGTCTTCGGGATATCTGGCTCCCAAATCTTCAACTGATGGTAACCTGAGCGCAAATCAATCTTAGAAAACACTCGTGCGCCCTGAAGCTGGTCAAATAGATCATCAATACGAGGCAAAGGATAACGGTTCTTAACTGTCACTTTGTTCAACTGGCGATAATCAACCACATACTCTTAGAACCATCTTTTTTCTTCACAAACAAGACAGGAGCACCCCAAGGTGATACAATGGGTCGAATAAAACCCTTATCAAGCAATTCCTACAACTGATCCTTCAACTCCTTCAACTCAGGAAGAGCCATATGATATGGAGGAATAAAAATGGGCTGAGTGCCCGGCAACAGATCAATACCAAAATCAATATCTCTATCAGGCGGCATGCCTACTGGAAACACATCAGGAAAATCCCGTACTACTGGAACTGAATCAACTAAAGGGGTATCAATACTGAAATCTCTTACATAAGCTAAATACGCATCACACCCCTTCTCAACCATACACTGAGCTTTAAGAAAAGAAATAACTCTACTGGGAGTGTGATCTAAAGTACCCATCCACTCAACACGTGGTATACCTGGCATATCCAGCATCACGGTTATGGCGTGACAATCAAGAATAGCATAATGGGGCGACAACCAGTCCATGCCCAAGATAATATCGAAGTCAACCATACTGAGTAACAATAAATCGGCTCTGGTCTCAAAACCACTAAGAGCAACCAAACACGACCGATAAACGCAGTCTACAATGAAAGGATCTCCCATAAGAGTAGAAACATAAACAGGGTAACTCAAAGAATTCCGAGATACACCCAAATGTGGAGCAAAATAAGAATAGACATAAGAATAAGTAGAGCCTGGAGCGAATAGAACTGATGCATCTTTGTGGCAAACCAGTATAATACCTATGATGATAGAATCGGAGGCAACAACCTCAGTACGGGCAGGAAGGGCATAGTAGCTGGCCTGGCCTCCCCCTCTAGGGCAACCTCTACCTCCCCGACCTCCACCTCTAGTTGGCTGAGCAGGTAGGGTAGCAACTGGAGCTGTAATCATAGTCTAGGAACTGTGCGGGGCGCGTTGCGGCTGAGAAGTCTGTGGAGGTGTACTCCTCCCAAGTCTGGGGCAATCCCTCACCATATGGCGTATGTCACCACACTCAAAACAAGCTCTGGGAGGATGTGGCGGCTGTGACTGGCTCAAGCCAAGTCTACTGAACTGACCTTTGAAAGCCAAGACTCTAATAAACCGACTTGTGATCCATGACTCCTATGAACCTAGAGCTCTGATACCAACTTGTCACGACCCCGGTTTGCCCTCCGTGAACCATCAAGATGGCACCCAGTCTCTACGACTAGGTAAGCCTAAACTTGTGGAAGATAACCAAAACTTGCAGAAGTAAAACAATTTTAAAACATAAATAAGACAATAATAGTATTAAATGTGAGAAAGAAAAAAAATAGTATTAAATGTGTCGCTCGGCATACACCATATTTATATAGATCTCAAAACCAATATCTAAATACAAGACCCGGAAACCCACGAATCACAAGCTAAGAAAAAAAGGAATACTGCATAGCTCTAACTCCGGAATTTTCTCTAATAAGAACAGAAGTACAGAAGGGCTAAATACTAAAAGCATGAATAGAAAGGGACTTCTAGGTCTGCGGACGCGGCAGATGTACCTCAAAGTCTCTTGAGCAGTCGCATCCTCGAAGATGATAATCCTGACTAGCGGTACCTGGATCTGCACATGAAAAACATGTGAAGAAGAGGCATGAGTACACCACAGCGGTACTCAGTAAGTGTCAAGCCTAACCTCAGTTGGGTAGTGACGAGGAAGGTTAGGGCCCTATTGAGATTAAATAAATATAAAGATGGCAGGATAAGATAAGCAGTACAATTAAGAATCCATAGTAAGAATCTACACGGGATAATAAGAAGTACAATAACGGAAATAGAAATAATGGCAAACACCAGGAAGTATCACTTATAACAATGATAATAACAGGGATCTCTCAGTATCCCGAGGATCTCTTAGTATCTTCAACATATATACCAGGGATCTCTTGGTATCCCTAGGATCTCTCGGTATCCTCAATATATGTTAGGGATCTCTTGGTATCCTCAATGTATGATAGGGATCTCTTGGTATCCCGAGGATCTCTAGGTATCCTCAATGTATGATAGGGATCTCTTGGTATCCCGAGGATCTCTCGGTATCCTCAATATATGCTAGGGATCTCTTGGTATCCTTAATATACGTTCCAGGGATCTCTTGGTATCCCGCACCTCAGTTTAGATTATAAATACGTACAGGGGATCTCCCGGGATGCCGTCCCGTAGTCCCAAAGTAAAACACACAGGAGTAACACAAGAATACCTAATTAAACTAAATTTCGTACCAAGTAAACAGTTAATTCTAGCCTAACATGCTTCACGTAATGCAATTAAGGCAGTTTAAGCAATTAAGTCGACTAAACATGTTTTCTAAACTAGCAACAGGCTAAATTCACAAGTAGAATAAAACAGAAAAAAAGAATTCAATTGAAATACTTAAGGAAAAATCAGATTTTCAACAATTAGCTCAAGTACGCGCTCGTCACCTCATGTACAAGGCATTTCAATTATCAAATATATTATATCCTAAGGGGAAGGTCCCCCACACAAGGTTAGACAAGTCACTTACCTCCAACCGGCTCAAAAATCAACCTGTAACCACATCTTTGCCGCGAGTACTTGACTCCAAATGGCCCAAATCTATTCAATTAAATTGCATAATGTAAATAACACTTCAAGTAACTGATTCTACAAATAAATTCTAAGCTAATACGCGAAATTATGTAAATGACCAAAATGCCCTTAGGCCCACGTCTCGGAATCGAGTAAAATTCATATTTTCAGAATTCTCATACCCTTACGAGTCTAACCATACCATATTATCCAATTCCGATAACATTTAGTCCTTCAAATCATCATTATACATTTTTGAAAGATTTCACAAGTTTTCTTCCCAAATTCCATCCCAAATCACGAATTAAATGATGAAATCAATGATGCATTCATGTACTCTTGCCAAATCTGAGTTAGAATCACTTACCCCGATGAATTTCTTGAAAAATTTTCGAAAAATCGCCAAAATCCGAGCTCTCTAGCTCAAAATATGAAATAAAACCCAAAACCTCGTATTTATAGGGCACCCCCCCGGATTTCCACCTCTGCAGACCGCACAAAAACGATCGCGGTCCGCACAAAACCAGTGCGGTCTGCACAGATTTTGACTGCAGTGACAGACTTTAGTATTTTGGCCATAACTTTCGCTACAGATGTCCAAATTGTGATTTCTTTACCTTTTTGGAAACTAGACATGAAGGACAACAACTTTTGTTTTTAAATCATCCTAAAATTTCTTGTAGATCAAAGGATATGAGCTTCCGAAGCAGGACCAGTGAAATTTTCCTCACCGCAGACCGCACTGCATTTTGTGCGGCCGCACGGCCCTCACTGCGGACGCACTGGTGGGTTTCGAGGCCTGCAACTCTTCTGGACCTGCAACAGCTATGATTTTCGGCCTAAATCATCCCGGAACCTACCCGGAACTCACCCGAGTTCCTGGACTTCAAAGCAATTGTACCAATACATCCCATGACATCGTTCAAACTTGTTCAAAACTTCGGAACGCTCATAACAACATCAAATCACCAATTTAACATAGAATTCAAGCCTAAGAACTCCAAGAACTCTTAACTTATGCTTTCGATCAAAAAGTCTATCAAATCTCGTCCGAATGACCTAAAATTTTGCAAGCACGTCACATTCAACACTACGGAGCTACTCCAATTTTCGGAATTCCATTCTAACCTTTAGATCAAAATCTTGCTATCGGACCGGAAACTTCAAAAATTCAACTCTCGCCATTTCAAGCCTAAATTAGATACGGACCTCCAAAACACAATCCGATCACTCCCCTAAACCAGAAATCACCTAACGGAGCTAACAAAACCGTCCAATTTCCATTCTGAGGCCAACTTCATACTGTTCCAACTACGGTCAACTTTCCAACACTTAAGCTCTCATTCTGGGACTAAGTGTCCCAAAACTCTCAGAAACTCAAAACCGAACATCCCGGCAAATCAAAATAGCAGAAATACGCTCGGGAAAGCAATTAATAGGGGATCGGGCATTAATTTTAAGACGACCAGCCGGGTCATCACATCTTCCTACACTTAGACATTCGTTCATCCTCGAACGAGCATAGAGACATACCTGAAGTAGTGAAAAGATGAGGGTAACAGCTACGCATATCCTGCTCGGTCTCCCAGGTCGCCTCCTCGACTGGCTGGGCCCGCCATTGAACCTTCACCGATGCAATATTCTTTGACCTCAGTTTTCGGACCTGTCTGTCCAATATTTCCACTGGTTCCTCAACATAAGATAGATCCTTGTCCAACTGGACTGAACTGAAATCCAACAGGTGCGACGGATCATCGTGATACCTCCGGAGCATCGAAACATGAAATACCGGATGAACTCCAGCCAAGCTGGGAGGTAAGGCAAGTTGATAAGCAACCTCCCCAATGCGCCTCAATATCTCAAAAGGGCTAATAAACCTCAGACTCAACTTTCCTTTCTTCCCGAATCTCATAACGCCCTTCATAGGCGAAACCCGAAGCAGAACCCGCTCTCCAACCATATAGGAAATATCACGAACCTTCCGATCCGCGTAACTCTTCTGTCTGGACCGGGCTGTGCGGAGTCTATCCTGAATCACCTTAACTCTCTCCAAAGCATCCTGAACCAGGTTTGTGCCTAACAATCTGGCCTCACCCGGCTCAAACCAACCCACCAGGGATCCACACTGCCTCCCATATAAATCCTCATACGGTGCCATTTGAATATTGGACTAGTAGCTATTGTTGTAAGCAAACTCCGCCAATGGCAAGAACTGATCCCAAGACCCTCCAAACTCAATCACACATGCACGGAGCATATCCTCAAGAATCTGAATAGTGCGCTCGGGCTGTCCGTCCGTCTAAGGGTGAAATATTGTACTCAACTCTACCCGAGTACCCAACTCATGTTGAAAGGCTCTCCAGAACTGTGATGTGAACTGAGTGCCTCTATCTAAAATGATGGACACTGGAATACCATACAGACGAATAATCTTCCCGATATAGATCTTCGCCAGCCGCTCTGAGGAATAAGTAGTACACACAGAAATAAAATGAGCGGACTTGGTTCGCCGACCCATAATCACCCAAATAGCATCGAACTTTCTCAAAGTCCGTGGGAGCCCAACTACAAAGTCCATGGTGATCCGCTCCCACTTCCACTCCGGAATCTCTATCTGCTGAAGCAACACACTCGGTATCTGGTCCTCATACTTCACCTGTTGACAGTTGAGACACCGAGCTACGAATCCAACTATATCTTTCTTCATCCGCCTCCACCAATAGTGCTGCCTCAAATCCTGAATCATCTTCGCGGCACCCGCATGAATGGAATACCGCGAGCTATGGGCCTCCTCTAGAATCAACTCTCGAAGCTCATCAACATTGGGTACACAAACCCGACCCTGCATCCTCAATACCCCATCATTACCAATAGTCACATCCCTAGCGTCACCGTGCTGAACATTGTCCTTAAGGACAAGCAAATGAGGGTCATCATACTACCGCTCCCTGATACGATCAAATAAGGAAGACCAAGAAACCACGCAAGCTAGAACTCGACTGGGCTCCGAAAGATCCAATCTCACAAACTAGCTGGCTAAGGCCTGAATATCCATCGCCATAGGCCTCTATGATGCTGGTAAATAAGTCATACTCCCCAAACTCTCTGTCCGGCAACTCAAAGCATCGGCCACCAAATTGGCCTTGCCCGGGTGATACAAAATAGTGATATCATAGTCCTTTAGCAACTCTAACCACCTCCTCTGGGGCAAATTTATATCCTTTTGCTTGAACAAGTGCTGCAAGCTCCGATGGTCAGTATAAATCTCACAAGGCACACCGTATAAGTAATGGCGCCAAATCATCAAGGCGTGAACAATGGCAGCTAACTCAAAGTCGTGAACAGGGTAGTTCTTCTCATGTATCTTCAACTGTATGGATGCGTAGGCAATTACCCTACCGTCCTGCATCAACATCGCTTCGAGGCCAACCCTCGAGGCATCACAATAGACCGTATAAGACCCTGATCCTCTAGGCAGTATCAAAATTGGGGTTGTGGTCAAAGCTGTCTTGAGCTTCTGAAAGCTCGCCTCACACTCTTCTGTCCACTGAAACGGAGCACCCTTCTGGGTCAACCTGGTCATAGGGGCTGCAATCGATGAAAACCCCTACACAAAACGACGTTAGTAGCCAGCCAAACCAAGGAAACTGCGGATCTCAGTAGCTGAGGATGGTGTGGCCAACTCTGCATGGCCTCTATCTTCTTCGGATCCACCTGAATACCCTTACTCGATACCACGTGGCCTAAGAATGCCATTGAATCCAACTAAAACTCACATTTTGAGAACTTAGCATATACCTTCTTCTCTCTCAAAGTCTGAAGCACAGTCCTCAAGTGCTGCTCATGATCTTCCGGACTCCAGGAATACACTAGAATATCATCAATAAAGACAATGATGAATGAGTCAAGATACGGTCGGAACACACTGTGCATCAAATGCATAAAGGTTGATGGGGCATTGATCATCCCAAACGACATAGCAAGGAACTCGTAACAACCATACCGAGTCCTGAAAGCAGTCTTCGGGATATTTGGCTCCCAAATCTTCAATTGATGGTAACCTGAGCGCAAATCAATCTTAGAAAACACCCATGCGCCCTGAAGCTGGTCAAACAGATCATCAATACGAGGCAAAGGATAATGATTCTTAACTTTCACTTTGTTCAACTGGCGATAATCAAACACATACGCTTAAAACCATCTTTTTTCTTTACAAACAAGACAGGAGCACCCTAAGGTGATATACTAGGTCGAATAAAACCCTTATCAAGCAATTCCTATAACTGGTCCTTCAACTCCTTCAACTCAGGAGGAGCTATACGATACGGAGGAATAGAAATGGGCTGAGTGCCCGGCAACAGATCAATGCCAAAATCAATATCTCTATCAGGCGGCATGCTTGGAAGATCAACTGGAAACAAATCGGGAAAATTCCGTACTGTTGAAACTGAATCAACTGAAGGGGTATCAATACTGACATCTCTCGCATAAGCTAAATACGTGTCACACCCCTTCTCAACCATAAACTAAGCTTTAAAAAAAAGAAATAACTCTACTGGGAGTGTGATCTAAAGTACCCCTCCACTCAACACATGGTATACCTGGCATAGCCAGTGTCACGGTTTTGGCGTGACAATCAAGAATATCATAATGGGGCGACAACTAGTCCATGCCTAAGATAATATCAAAATCTACCATGCTGAGCAATAATAAATCGGTTCTGGTCTCAAAACCACTAAGAGCAACCAAACACGACCGATAAACACATTCTACAACGAGAGGATCTCCCACAAGAGTAGAAACATAAATAGTGGAACTCAAAGAATCCCGAGATACACCCAAATATGGAGCAAAATAAAAAGAGACATAAGAATAAGTAGATCCTGAATCGAATAGAACCGATGCATCTCTGTGGCAAACTAGTATAATACCTATGATGACAGAATGGGAGGCAACAGCCTTGGTACGGGTAGGGAGGGCATAGTAGCTGGCCTGGCCTCCCCCTCTAGGGCGACCTCTACCTCCCCGACCTCCACCTCTAATTGGCTAAGAAGGTGGGGTAGCAACTAGAGCTGTAATCATAGCCTAGGAACTTTGCGGGGCGCGCTGCGGCTGAGAAGTCTGTGGAGGTGCACTCCTCCCAAGTCTGGGGCAATCCCTCACCATATGGCATGTGTCACCACACTCAAAACAACCTCTGGAAGGATGTGGCTGTGGGAACTGTGCGGTACGGGTACCCCAAGACCCCTGAACACCTGAAACACTGTGTGAAATCTGAGATGCAACTGAGCTGGCTGATCCACAAAACCTCTACCATGTCGTACTCTTCCTCCAGAATAAGGACCAGTGGGTCTCTCCAGTCTACGAGGTCTCCTCACTTCTCTATACTCTCTCTCGTTATCTCGTCTATCCTCTCTCTCCTGGACCCACCTGTCTTCTACTCGGCGAGAGGTCCTCACCACTCACTGAACTAGGACCACAAGCTATGTCGCGATGACACCTAGAACCTGTACAATGAGAACTCGCTGCTCTGGAGTGGGGGTGGTGGAAGTCTGGGTCCCTTCCCCGATCTGTGAAGTAGTTGGTACAACCTGAATTAACCCCGCCTGAACTAACATACCAAACATGCTCGGAACTTTGCAAATATCTCCTGAAAGGATGGAGCAGTAGTAGCAGTAGGCACATCCGGTGCCTGGGCTCTAGCTGGAACTGCTGGTGGCACCTTGGTGGCAGCTCGTGCGGGTGCTCTTGCTTCATCGTGTGCGTGTGCGCGTACGCGTCCTTGGCCTCTACCCCGACCCCGACTTCTGGCGACTCTCGCAGGGGTGCAGGTGCCTGATCATTTCAGGTAGCGCATGTCCTCACCATCAGTGAGAGAATAGAAGATAGAAGTTCAAAATTCATGATGTCTAAAATCTTGCACGACAAGGAAATACAATGAAGTGAAATTTTCCTAACGGTTACATAGCCTCTCGTAGATAAGTACAGACATTTCCGTACCGATCAGCGAGTCTCTAATAAACCGGCTTGTGATACATGACTCCTATGAACCTAGAGCTCTGATACCAACTTGTCACGACCCCGGTTCGCCCTCCGTGAACCATCATGACGGTACCCAGTCTGTACGACTAGGTAAGCCTAAACTTGCGGAAGATAACCAAAACTTGCAGAAGTAAAACAATTTAAAAACAGAAATAAGACAATAATAGTATTAAATGTGTCGCTCGGCATACACCATATTTATATAGATCTCAAAACCAATATCTAAATCCAAGACCCGAAAACCCACGAATCACAAGCTCAGAAAAAAAAAGGAATACTACATAGCTCTAACTCCGGAATTTTCTCTAATAAGAACAGAAGTACAGAAGGGCTAAATATTAAAAGCATGAATAGAAAGGGACTTCTCAGTCTGCGGGCGCGGTAGATGTACCTCGAAGTCTCTAGAGCAGTCGCCTCCTCAAAGATGATAGGCCTGAGAGCGATATCTGGATCTGCACATGAAAAACATGCGCAGAAGAGGCATGAGTACACCAAAGCAGTACTCAGTAAGTGTCAAGCCTAACCTCGGTTGGGTAGTGACGAGGAAGGTCAGGGCCCTACTGAGATTAAATAAATATAAATATGGCAGGATAAGATAAGCATTACAATTAAGAATCTACAGTAAGAATCTACACAGGATAATAAGAAATACAATAACGGAAACAGAAATAATGGCAAACACCAGGAAATACCACTCATAACAAGGATGATAACTGGGGATCTCTCAGTATCCCGAAGATCTCTTAGTACTCTCAACATATATATCAGGGATCTCTTGGTATCCTGAGGATCTCTCGGTATCCTCAATGTATGCTAGGGATCTCTGGGTATCCCGAGGATCTCTCGATATCCTCAATATATGTTAGGGATCTCTTGGTATCCTCAATGTATGATTGGGATCTCTTGGTATCCCGAGGATCTCTTGGTATCCTCAATATATGATAGGGATCTCTTAGTATCCCGAGGATCTCTTGGTATCCTCAATGTATGATAGGGATCTCTTGGTATCCCGAGGATCTCTCGGTATCCTCAATGTATGATAGGGATCTCTTGGTATCCCGAGGATCTCTCGGTATCCTCAATATACGTGTCAGGGATCTCTTGGTATCCCGCACCTCAGTTCAGATCATAAATACGTACAGGGGATCTCCCAGGATGTCGTCCCGTAGTCCCAAAGTAAAACACACAGCAGCAACACAAGAATACCCAATTAAGCTAAATTACGTACCAAGTAAACAGTTAATTCTAGCCTAACATGCTTCACATAATACAATTAAGGCAATTTAAGCAAATAGGCAATTAATTCAACTAAACATGTTTTTCTAAACTAGCAACAGGCTAAATTCACAAGTAGAATAAAACATGAAGAAAGAACTCAATTGAAATACTTAAGGAAAAAACGGATTTTCAACAATTAGCTCAAGTATGTGCTCGTCACCTCACGTACAAGGAATTTCAATTATCAAATATATCATATCCTAAGGGAAAGGTCCCCTACGCAAGGTTAGACAGGCTACTTACCTCGAACCGGCTCAAAAATCAACCCGTAACCACGTCTTTGCCACGAGTACTTGACTCCAAATGGCCCAAATCTATTCAATCCAATTGCATAATGTAAATAACACTTCAAGTAACTGATTCTACAATTAAATTCTAAACTAATACGCGAAATTATGTAAAATGATAAAAACGCCCCTCGGGCCCACGTCTTGAATCGGGTAAAATTCATATTTTCAGAATCCTCATACCCTCACGAGTCTAACCATACCAAAATTATCCAATTCCGATACCATTTGGTCTTTCAAATCATCATTTTACATTTTTGAAAGATTTCACAAGTTTTCTTCCCAAATTCCATCCCAAATCACGAATTAAATGATGGATTCATGTACTCTAGCCAAATCTGAGTTAGAATCACTTATCCCGATGAATTTCTTGAAAAACCTTCAAAAAATCGCCAAAATGCGAGTTTTCTAGGTCAAAATATGAAATAAAACCCAAAACCTCGTATTTATAGGGTACCCCCGCGGATTTCCACCACTGCGGACCGCACAAAAACGAGTGATGTCCGCACAAAACCAGTGTTGTCCGCACAGGTTTTGACTGCAGTGATAGGCTTTAGTATTTGGGCATAACTTTCTCTACAGATGTCCATTTTTTTTACCTTTCTGGAAACTAGACACGAAGGGCTACAACTTTCATTTTTGAATCATCCCAAAATTCCTTGTAGATCAAAAGATATGAGCTTCCGAAGTAGGACCAGTGAAATCCTCACCGCGAACCTCACTGCATTTTGTGTGGCCGCATAGCCCCCACCGCGGATGCACTGGACTTTGTGCGGACCGCACTGGTGGGTTCTGAGGCCTGCAACTCTTCTGGACCTGCAACAGCTATGATTTTCGGCCTAAATCATCCCGGAACCTACCCGGAACTCACCCGAGTTCCTGGACTTCAAAGCAATTGTACCAATACATCCCATGACATCGTTCAAACTTGTTCAAAACTTTGGAACGCTCACAACAATATCAAATCACCAATTTAACATAGGATTCAAGCCTAAGAACTCCAAGAACTCTTAACTTATGCTTTCGATCAAAAAGTCTATCAAATCTCGTCCGAATGACCTAAAATTTTGCAAGCACATCACATTCAACACTACGGAGCTACTCCAATTTTCGGAATTCCATTCCGACCCTTAGATCAAAATCTCACTATCGGACCAGAAACTTCAAAAATTTGACTCTCGCCATTTCAAACCTAAATTAGCTACGGACCTCCAAAACACAATCCGATCACGCCCCTAAGCCCGAAATCACCCAACGGAGCTAACGGAACCGTCGGATTTCCATTCCGAGGTCGCCTTCACATTGTTCCGACTACGGTCAACTTTCCAACACTTAAGCTCTCATTCTGGGACTAAGTGTCCCAAAACTCCCCGAAACTCAAAACTGAACATTCCGACAAATCAAAATAGCAGAAATAAGCTCGGAAAAGCAATTAGTAGGGGATGGGGGCGTTAATTCTTAAGACGACCGATCGGACCGTCACAATAAAGGTCAGCATATATGACTAAAGTTCAAATATCTTTTGCATAAGGGTCAAGCATATATGGCTAAAAGTCAAGTCTTTTTGTACATATGATATGGTTGAAGCTCGGCTAATATCCAACCGTATGAAGTTAGGCTAATGTCCAACCGTATATGCATGAACTTGGCAAAATCTGGCAGCTTCACTTTGTTTGCCTTCTTCCTTTAAGCTGCAGTTGAAATTTTGATCAAATTCACTCAAACTTTTACCAATCGGTCCCAACAGCAGCACCAACGGAAGAAGAAGAAGGAGGAGAAAGGGGGTTGAAGTTGTTTAAAAAGTGGGTACAAATTTAAATTTTTTAAAAAAAAATAAGTATATGTTAAATGGGGGCGACCAAATAGGGCGCTCCGTACAATTTTTACAATAAGATTGGTTATTTTCCGCTGGAGGAACTACCAGCAGTCCAGCACCTTAGGCCATTGGGATTGTTTCGTGTCATTACTACGATAAAACTAGTTTATTTTGGACACAAACTGGATATTGAATGAGTTAGTGTGCCAACGAATCAAAGATTAAAATTGGAATAAATCCAAAACTAGGACAAAATAAAACAACAATAGGAAATAAAGATAATTGCGCTTGTGGGATTTGCAGTTCTGCACTAATCCATTACACAAGGGGTGTTCAAACAAATTGAAAAAGTGCAGCAAACCGAAAAGTCCAACTAAAAAAACTAAATGAATTGATTATTTTTGTTGAAAAAAAAAATTGATTTTTTTGCTTGATTTGGTATTGTATTTTTCAGATTCAATACGGCCCGCATATACATTAATAGGAATACATTGGTTATGTTATTATTGTTGAAATATTTGAAATGTTTGGTTTTAGACACAAATAGTTGACAATATTTATGTAGTCAAACCTTTCTATAACAGATTCGTCTATTTCGATACCTTTTTGGCTTTTATAGCGATTGATTATTGTACACTTATAATATCATTTGACGTTTAAAATTATTTGGTTGTTATAGAAAAAAATCATTCAAGAAATTAATTTATTCATTTTTTTAATATTATAAAATATAAAAAATTATTTAAATCTTTTGATATGATAGAAACATATTTGCAGATCCTTCAACAAAATAAAATGTTTAATTATTAATATATACTCATGTAATTCTTTGTCATAAGTGGTGTAAAGTTTAAAAATATTTGGCCAAATATCTAAGCCTATTATTGAAAATCTTAGAGATTTTATTTCTATAAGATAACTGTTATAAAGGGGTAATTTTATAAAAGAACATAATATTATAAAGATGGTAGTTATTGTTAGTTAAAAGCTGTTGTAGAGAAGTAAAATATAACATAAAAATTGATTCTAAAAAATCTTAGTTTTTATAGTAAAATATTATTCAATAAGACAACTGTTATAGAGAAGTCTGACAGTATTCTAAACTCTAGAGTTATTTTGTCAATTATAGATAGACAGATAGTCAAATGTTCTCTATAACTATGGATTAATTTAACAGTAAAATTTGATTCTAGAAAAACTTGATTTTTATAGCAAAATATTGTTATATCGTGACTGTTACAGAGAAAATCTGACTTTATTCCAAACTCTAGATTTATTTTGGAAAATTTAGTTTTAAAAAAATCATGACAGTTGAAATGATTAATTTAAAAATCTTTTTTATAGTATCCCAACTTTAAAAAAATCATGTTATTGAAATGATTGATTTAAATATTTTACATCGGTGCATTTAGGAAATCCATGTAGACGAATAAAGCACTACCCTGGCGGAGTAAATTACCCTCTCCACATCTAATAAGGATTGTGTATAGAAATACAAAGTTAAACAAAAAAGAAATAACAGCACCTTAGCAACACGTAAAACCTTCTCCACATCAATAAAGGATTGAGCGTTTTCTATATATAAAACAAGCTACCATTTGTTATTTTTCAGAATCATTCATTTAGTTTAATTTAACACAGAAAGTGAGAAGTTGAACTATGGAGTGGAAAAAGATTTGTGTTCTTGGTGCAGGCTCTTACGGCAAAGTGTATTATGCAATGAAGATCGATTCTTCCCTGCTATGTGCTTCAGTTGCTGCTAAAATGTTGTGATATCTGGCGTTCAATTTCACCCCAAAGAGAAGCGCATATCTTGGAAACTCTAAGAGGTTGTCCTGATGTGGTTCAGTTCTTTGGAGCAGACGCGACGTAAGCATCGAAAATGGTATATTCCAACTTACAATTTGTTTCTTGAATATGCATGTGGTGGATCACTGCACGATTTGATCAATTCAAAGAGAGGAAAGATGACAGAATTTCAAATAGGTTTCTATGCGTATCAATTCTTAAAAGGTATTCAAGATGTTCATAAAAAAGGGTGGGTTCATTGTGATATTAAACCAGGGGCGGCCAAGGTCAAGCCACTAAAGCAAAGGCTTTAGGCCCCAAATTTTGAAGGCCCCAAATTTTTCTTTTTGTTTTCTACTCATATTTGTATTGAGCCCCCAACTAATCTAGATTCGTATTGCATAAGGCCTAGTAAAAGAGAGAACACGTTTTAACAAGATTTATTTCAACCACATGATTCAAACCTAATATAAGGTAAGTTGGATCATATATATCTCACAACAATCTTTAGAGGTAGGGTCTAAATATATTAGGTATGTTAAAATTGAAAAAAAAATAAATTATTTCATAAAAAGTAAATATAACTTTTAATTTAGTATTGATGTAACCGTTTAAGCAAAAATAGGAGAAAGAGAATCACTCCCCCAAAACTGTTGTCGCGAATATAAAACTTTTCATTATTTAAATTTGACGATTGACATCATTAGTGAGGTACCTATATTATTATTCTCCTTTTACATTTCTCATTAAAAACGTGCAATTAATAGTCCAAGTCTTATTTTTTATCTTTCTCATCAAAAAACGGGTACTACATTCTTATATTCTCTTCTTGATTTCTACAAAAAAACTTAAGTTCTCGATAAGTTATATTGTTCTCTGTAGAAAAAAAAGAGTTTTATTTTTTCTATAAAAAAACAAGAGTTGAAGAGTACCGTTGAATAAAAATATAATGCGCATTTTTTTTCCTTTTTTTCCCCTCAGGTTTCAAGCATTTCAACAAGTATATTAGAACATCCAAAATTATTTTGATATCAAGTTATAAACTTCTTGAATTTAGTTCAATTATCTAAGATCAATAATATCTTAGGAGAGATTAAATTATTTATAAAAGAAACTATTAACAACTTTACATCTTAAAAACATAGAAAAATAGACTTCCATTAAAAATATAGATGAATTTTTTGTTTCCTTCTTATAGGCCCCACATTAAAAATTGGCTTTAGGCCACCAATCTTTTTGGATACACGGGCGGCCCAAAAAGATTGGTGGCCTAAAGCCAATTTTTAATGTGGGACTGTTAGAAGGGAAAAAAATTCATCTATATTTTGGTTTTCAATGCTAATGAACACGACATGCACAAGTTGAAGTTGGCTGACTTTGGATTGTCATTGAGAGTTGGTGATGGAATGGCATATATGACTGGAGCTCCGTTGAGCAATAGGGGAACCCTACTGTATGCACCCCCAGAGTCTTTGACGTATGGTCATTAGGATGCACTGTGGCAGAGATGATGACTGGGAGTCGCGTTTGGCTTTGTCGCGACACTAAAGATTTGCAATGGCAGATTATGAATGAAGACCCTATAATTCCGAGTAATGTTTCTGAGATATTGCTAGAGATTTTCTATACAAGTGTTTCATAAAGGATCCTCGAAGAAGATGGACAACCCAACAGCTACTCCAGCATTCTTTTATTCAGCAAGCTTTATGTACTTGTTAAACTCAAGGGATGATAGCAAGGGTTAATCCTCTTTTAGTTGCAAGCTTCCAATTCCAGTAAGTGAGAAGGACTTCATCAATTCACTCTTTGAAACTAGTTTAAGGATAGAATGAAGCGACTAAGACTGCAAAAGCACTTAGATGGCTAGCTGCCGATAGTGTAATATTATTTTGCAGAACCCAAATTTTGTATAATACGTACTTGCCAAAATGAGTAATCTCCATTCTATACATTAGCAGAAACTCCTGGGACATGATGTTGTATTTCTTTCTATTAATATGATATGAAATCAACGGTTATGTTCAAATATAACATGGTGTAATAGTTGCTTGTTCCTTTTGAATATATTATGTTAACTAGATTCAATTATCTTATATTTTTGTGAATAGCTACGTACATTCAGTTATGCTGGGAAAACGAGTCTATTTGAAGAGATCTTCTCAGCAAAATGAGTAAATAGATAATGGATCTTCTTATTCATATGTATAATAAGTTTGATAAATATTTTTTCTATAGATGCAACCATCCAAAAGAAAAGAAGAAACCATCCAGAGAAAATCATGTTTTATAATTTTTTTGACTAAAGTTTCTTGAGTTTTACAGATTAGGAGTATAAGGCAAATGAGGTTAGATTTATGAAGACTATTCATAGACCAATTACCAAAAATCCTTGAAACAAGGGAGAAAGAAAGTCTCCCGAGAATTAAGATGAAAATTGCCGGTCAATTTTGTTTCCTGGATATGCAAGTTCACAGCTTAATTAGCTTTATGGTCGATAGCTTTAAAAAAACACAGGCAGAAAAGCTTAACGATCTTAAAATGTAAATTTTGCCCTTTTTGGTCAATCAGCCAATCATTTTCCCAAAAAAAATGAAGGGAAAAAAGAGTACAACATGGTATATTTTACACATCACTTTCATTCCTTCATCTCCAAAAATCCTTTTCCAAGACTGAGAAAACAATGATGTAGTTGACTGATCAACAACTATGGAGAAACCTTTGAATATTTGTATTTCTGATCGATCATTTTTTTGTTATTCTCAGAAAATATAAATATCAACTACATTACTACTACATAAACGTGACTTTTAGTCCCTACAAAAGTTTTCTTTCTTTTTTTCGTTTTTTATAACTGTTTTGTCAATTTACGCAGCTCGACTATTCACTACTTTCCACCAGCACAAGTATCGAATAACTCTATATATCCACCGAGACTTAGTCAATAGAGAAGTTAAATAAGAAGACAATAAGCAAAGCAAGCATGGCGAGTCCCCATTCATTACCTTCTGCTACGGAATGCATCACTTGAAAAGCCAAGAAGACCAAAATAAGAAACAACAATCCCCATTTCCTAAACTCATGATCTCCGTCTCTCATCCGATTGTAAGCTCGGCTCGGCTGGTAATTGTAACCTTGAAGAGAAGGTGCATAAATAATTGCCATACATAGCAATACCACCAGTAAAAGAGGACCAAGAAGGATTTTGAAGAGAGAGTAAGTTAGTAGAATAACAGCAACAGATACTATGATTGATTGAGTAGTACAGTATACAAAGAAAATGGCTAGAAGAGGGACAAATAAATAAAAAGTAAAGTTTATATCTTCTGTATCAAGGGCTAATGAGAATCTGTCAGTTATGCTTTGGCCATGGAGGAGTACTCCTAGACTGAGTACAAGAAGCAGAGGGACTAATGGAGAGGGCCCTTTAACCATATTCTCTACAAAGGAAACTGGCTGTTTTTGGCAGTGTCATATAGTATAAGTTACACTTGTTTTTGTGATAAAATATATGGAAATGGACTTGAGTGTACAATTCAAGAACTGGATTGAAGTAATGGGGTTGGAGTAGGGTGGTTATGAATGCAAAAGGGAATTAATAGGCTTTTATTAGTTGCTTAACTTTTTGGTTCAGTTCACCAACTTGACTTGTTTGGTATTGCTACTTTCACCTAGGTTATGACTTTATTAGCACACGTTGTATATACAATGAGGGAAAAATATAAATAACATATGTTATTAACAGAAGCTTTAGGAGAAAAAGACATGATCTTGGACTTTGTTAACTGCTACATTTACACCTGAATTCTGCTTATTTTTCTTTGAGACCTTGTTTCGCAACTTAATCATTTAATGTGGGAACGTTCTTCACTTCAAGCCTTGCTTCAATAGCATCAAGAGTAATTAATTTCTATTTTCCAGAAGGATAAGAGCAACAAGAAAAAAGAAGTAGAAACTAATGGTTTGGTCCCCTTTCCAGAAGTAGCATCAAGATTGGAATTTTCGCTTCATACCCTCCACGATTGAATGCAAAGTAGGAGGCTTTTAATTGTCTTTATGACATTTACGTAGCTAGTGAAATTGTCAACTGTAGCGAGAGGCTTGCATTACTGTAATTATTTGGTCCACATACCGAAACTAATGACATTCCAGGATTATATACGTCCTTTTTTGGCTCTCTCTGTCTTTTATTCCTAGGAGGTGACTAGCGTTATTTAGGAAAACTCTATTTAGTCGTGTTTAGTTGGATCATTGAGTTCGAAACCCTAAACAGACTGCCAATGAATTTTACTGTCTTTATTCCATCTACATAGCTAGTGAAAATGTCAACCGTTCTTCAAGCCCAGAAAATGCAGAACGAACACATTGAACTACTCAGTCGTGTCAGACAAGTTCTAAATGCAGGTGAGAGCTTTAGGCTATCTTTTGCACTTCGTACTCGTGAGATATTTTAAGAGGCGATTCCTTTGAGACGGGCCTCTCTTCAGACCAGAGCTCTAAATTCACTGTTCCTGTACCCCAATGCACCATACATTTGTATACTTGATCAATATTAAACCGGTTGACCAATCCCATACCAAGACATCTATCAACAAGCATCCATTCACCTGAAAAAGAATTCACAAGTATAAGACATCAACATGGACACCGAATAGATTACTGTTAGACCCCTGACAAAGCTGATCGGCAAGCGGCACGGCAGTGGCGAGGATTTTGGCATGATGGCCTTGCCATTGGCCTATGTGCGAGGGAAAATCAACATGCAAGACAATGCGGGGGTGTTGTCAATGGCAACAAACTGTTGCTAAGACAAGTGAGACGGACTACACTTGTATTTGAGGGCTAAGGTGTGACGGACTACACCAAAGCAAGAGTGGGCTGCGTACAAGCAAGGCCAAGACCTTGACGGAACTAGGCGGGCTGAATGGGAGCTTGACAAGGCTAAACGGGAAAGACCTCGGCGCTACAGTGAGACAGCTTAGTGCCAAGGCAGTGGCATTGGCAATGTGATGTTGCCATGACTTAGGTGAGCGGGCTGGCACCTAAGTTATTTGTGGGCAAACGACTTGGCAAAGGGAAGGGCATCAAGGCTTGGTGACTTGATGCTAAAATCAGCATTGACAACGGGCAGACTTGATCAAGTAGGGGCGACTTGACAAGAACAATCAACTGTGACAGCAGGCGGCGTGCGGCAAACAAGTTCGTGGCGATGTCAAGGAAATTTATAGCACAACGCAGCTGGATATAATGGCGTTGAGCTTGGCGCAATGCAGCTGGATATAATGGCATTGGGCCGGTCCAAGACTGGACACGAAATTGGGCAGCAGCTGGCCAAGGAAATGCGCACATGTGGTGCACATGATGCAGTTGGGCGGTTACAACCCATGTCCAGGAGTTGCTGATTAAATGGCTGAGTCTTTGCACGTTTTTGGGGCATGATCTATCATGTTCCCCACGTTTTGATCATGGGGA